>NC_089223.1:109721917-110032917 GCF_963924675.1 Phocoena phocoena | reverse complement strand
TTAATGCACTCAGAATATCCATGGAACTCTTCCTGTTGGCTCCAGATATCAATGTCTTTTATTTTTTAAGAATACTATTGGCAATGCTCTGTTCAAGTCCTCTATAATTTTATGTCTTTTGTTCCTTTCTGTATTTCATTTTTATTTGCTTTTTTTCCCCATGACTTTCACTTAGATAATACCAATCTTCTGTTTGGAGGAGTACGCTGTAAGGAATAAGAGAATGAAGTTTTCAAATGAGGTCTTAGAAGTACAGAGCTTCCAAGTGTGTAGAAATATATTTCTGTCCAAGGAAACAGATTATTAGAGAACACAAAATTCCACTTTTTCCCTAATTCTGTACAATTTGTGGTCAACCAGATTCCCTACTAATTGAATAGCGTACCATCCACTTGTATGTATGTATTAAATTAGTTGGATCAACATGGAATTGACTATATTCTCTGGAAATTCCCTTCCAGGTCTAAAATGTTGAATTCAATCTAGACTTTCTAGTCCTTATTTTTGCTGGGACCTATAATGGTAGACATGCTATCTGACAGAAAGAGGCAGTGTTGATCAGTTCTATGTTAAATCCCAAAACAGAAAAGGTTCAGTTGGATTGGTGGACAGAACGCAGCTTCTCCAGTTAATGAACTATAATAAGCATGGGATTTATTTATTATTACATATAATTTAAATTAGGCACATAAATGAAAATAAATTAAATTTTCATCTAACATAAAGAAAAGGTCCTTTCTTTATGGTTAAAATAAAGATTCTTAAAGCTTTTTATAAAAAGAATGAAAATGGATACATCTTAAATGGAGGTCAGAATTACAGCAGTAGTTTACTTTTAGTGTTATTTTCATTCTTAGGTTTGGTTATTTTGTCACAGAGTACCTCTTAAAGTTTGGAGAAATATTCCCCCCAAGGGCCAGTATTTTCCATAATGTTACAGAGTGTAATTTGTACCTAACCCATGAACAAAAGGAATTTTTTTAAACCTCATTTATTTGGTGAGTATTGACATTATAATTAATTAACTCCAGTGCGTTTAATTTAGGGGGTGGATAAATGCAGTAATCAATTGTAAGGAAAGTCTAAGAGTCAATTCTGAAAGAGTTGAAAATGCATATAAAAGTATGAAGAAGAAGAAGGAATATGGGAGAGAAGGAGGAAGAAAAGAGAACAGAGAAATAAATTTGTGAGATTTCCACTTCCCAGGTTATCATGGGTGGTACAAGAGAGATAAAGAGAAAGAGACTTTTAAATTAATGTGATTAACATTTTATTAGATGTTATTCTGATTTTGTGGAAAGTTGTTTCTCTTCCTGTCTCCTTCTCTAATAGCTGTTAAGCAATAAAAAAAAAAGGAAACAATCCAGAGCATCCACAAAGTTGCTCAGAGCCACAGACATTCCCATGTAGAGAATTTGACATTCCAGTTGCTTTGCATTGGTAATTTATTAAAGTAAGGGAAGAAACAGAAATAGAGAAGTCAATTGTTGGTTTGTTGGTTTTCTTGTTGCCTTCATTTCATCCCTACAGACATCTATATGGGTGTTACATTTAAAGTCTTTGCTAATACGACTCAAGCTTACTATTAAAGCATTTCTGCTTTTGATAGAAGTGTCATGTCCATACCATTTTGATTATAGCACTATTTTTATTTTAAAAAGAAAACATGTTCCCCACATCTTCCATATTAGAAAAAATACTTATGGAAGGAGCACCAGTTCGTTTTAACTGCTGAAGAATCTAGAATTAGTCTTGTACAACAGTGGAAAGACTGGAAGTACATGGGACTCTGACAGCATTATTTATCCCTATTATTTATTAATGTAAGCTATTGGGATGGGTACTAATTTTGAAATCAGCTGATCTAGGTTGCTCTTTCTGGTTCCATCATTATCAATGTCTGCAGTTTTATGTACATACTTCAATCTTTATTTGGAAATAAAATACTATACATTCATCAGGTAAGAACAGAGTATAGACATTATTCTTAGAGGAATCCAGAAAGAATCTTTCAGCATCTAGTAAGTATTAGATACATAGTATAGGCATATGATGAAAAGACTAAGGGATGATTATTAACTAAGGATGCTAAAGCTGGAGGAAATGAGTTAAGTGAAAACAAAAGCAATATTAAAAACAAGAAAATAAAATATGGTTCTCACCTAATTTAGGAAGAGAATAATCCATAGCGAAGTAGTCTTCAAAATAATCAAACACACTTTTAGTTATATTTGCAGCATATTCAGCTGTGTGCTTTTGCTCTGGCTGGACATATATAGTGAGCTATTAAAATAAAAAAAACTCAGTGAAAATTTTTCATTTGAAAAAACACAAAAACTATGATACATGACATAGTACAAAGAAGGTGGGCTTTGGAGCCAGGTAAGTCTAATTGGGATCCCAGTTCTGCATGGTCTTGGACAAATCACTTCACGTCTCTGAGACTCATATGTAAAGGAAAAGAATACCGCATAACTCAGTAATTTCAATGACTAGAAATAATGTAATAATTTATAAATAAATAATATATAAATAAAATATACTGTACATAATGTACAGTATATTTTTTAAATGTTATTACTTTTTTCTACTTAGAACATATATTGTCATCTTAATATTTGTGTATCTATGTATTTATCTCACTTTGTGTAATTCGTCTTTGAAGAAATAAGGCATGTGATTTTTTTTCTCATTTAAAGAGCCCTTAGATACGTGTTTTCCATTTGCTTTTCTATCCATTGCTACCCACACTACCCTTTGATATATTAACTATTCTACTTCCAGAGTCTAAAATACAATGACTCAAAATTTTCTTGAGAGGGAGGCATCTTGATAAGCCAAATCTTGATAAGCTACATCTCTAAGTATCTAGAATATTATTTTTATGCCATGACATAATTTATAAATCAAACCAAGTATAGACTTTTTACTCCCCAATTCTAAGCATGTATAACCCCAAGTAGCCATCACAATATTGAAGGAGAAAAACAATATTGGAAGATTGATAATATCTGACTTCAAGACTTACTGTAAAGCTACAGTAATCAAGACAATGCGGTATTAACAAAACAATAGAAAAATAGATCAGTACAAGACAATAGAGAGCCCAGAAATAGACCCACATAAATATAGTCAACTGATCTTCGACAAAGGAGTAAAGGCAATACAATGGAGCAAAGACTGTATCTTCAATGAATGATGCTGGAATAACTGAACATCCATCTGCAAAAAAATAAATCTAGACACAGACCTTACACCCTTCACAAATATGAACTCAAAATTGATCACATACCTAAATGTAAAACACAAAACTATAAAACTCCTGGAAGATAACATAGGGGAAATCTAGATGACTTTGGATATGAAGATGACTTCTTAGCTTTACCACCAAAGGCATAATCTATGAAAGAAATAACTGATAAGCTAGGCTTCATTAAAACTTTTGCTCTCTGAAAGACAATGTCAAGAGAATGAGAAGATAAGCCGCAGACTGGGAGGAAATATTTGTAGAAGGTCCATCTCATAAACAACAGTTATACAAAATATACAAAGAACTCTTAAAACTCAACAAGAAGAAAGGAAACCTGATTAAAAAATGGGCCAAAGACCTTAATAAGACACCTCACCAAAGAAGATATACAGATATCAAGTATGTATATGAAAAGATGCTTCATATCATATGTCATCAAGGAGATGCAAATTAAAATAACAAAGAGGTACCACAGCACACCTACTACAATGCCAAAATCCAAAACACTGACAACACCAAATGCTGGTGAGGATGTGGAGCAATAGGAATTCCCATACATTGCTGGTGGGAATGCAAGCTGGTACAGCCATTTTGGAGGATAGTTTGGCAGTTGCTTACAAAACTAAACATACTGTTAACATATGGCCCAAGAATTGTGCTCCTTTGTGTTTACCCAAAGGAGTTTAAAACATGTCCTGAGGTTGGTTCAAGATGACAGGATAGAAGGACATGCTCTACTCCCTCTTTCGAGAACACCGGAATCACAACTAACTGCTGAACAATCATAGACAGGAAGACACTGGAACTCACCAAAAAAGATACCCCACATGCAAAGACAAAGGAGAAGCCACAATGAGATGGTAGGAGGGACGCTATCACAATAAAATCAAATCCCATAACTGCTGGGTGGGTGACTCACAAACTGGAGAACACTTATACCACAGAAGTCACCCACTGGAGTGAAGGTTCTGAGCCCCACATCAGGCTTCCCAACCTGGGGGTCTGACAACAGTAGGAGGAATTCCTAGAGAATCAGACTTTGAAGGCAGAGGGATTTGATTGCAGGACCTCGACAGGACTGGGGGAAACAGAGACTCCACTCTTGGAGGACACACACAAAGTAGTGTGCACATTGGGATCCAGGGGAAGCAGCAGTGACCCCATAGGAGACTGAACCAGACCTACCTGCTAGTGTTGGAGGGTCTCCTGCAGAGGCAGGGGGCAACTGTGGCTCACCAAAAGACAAGGACACTGGCAGCAGAAGTTCTGGGAAGTACTCCTTGGCGTGAGCCCTCCCTGAGTCTGCCATTAGTTCCACCAAAGAGCCTGGGTAGGCTCCAGTATTGGGTCGCCTCAGGCCAAACAACCAACAGGGAGGGAACCCAGCCCCACACATCAGCAAACAAGTGGATTAAAGTTTTATTGAACCCTCCCCACCAGAGCAACAGACAGCTCTATCCACCACCAGTCCCTCCCATCAGGAACCTTCAACAAGCCTCTTAGATAGCCTCATCCACCAGAGGGCAGAGAGCAGAAACAAGAAGAACTACAATCCTGCAGCCTGTGGGACAAAACCCACATTCACACAAAGATAGACAAGATGAAAAGGCAGAGAGCTGTGTACCAGATGAAGGAACAAGATAAAACCCCAGAAAAACAACCAAATGAAATTGAGATAGGCAATCTTCCAGAAAAAGAATTCAGAATAATGATAGTGAAGATGATCCAGGACCTTGGAAAAAGAATGGAGGCAAAGAATTGAGAAGAGGCAAGAAATGTTTAACAAAGATCTAGAAGAAATAAAGAACAAACAAACAGATGAACAATACAATAACTGAAATGAAAACTACACTAGAAGGAATCAATAGCAGAATGACTGAGGCAGAAGAACGAATAAGTGACCTGGAAGACAGAATGGTAGAATTCACTGCTGCAGAAAAGAATAAAGAAAAAAGAATGAAAAGAAATGAAGACAGCTTAAGAGACCTCTGGGACAACATTAAATGCAACAACATTCGCATTATAGGGGACCCAGAAGGAGAAGAGAGAGAGAAAGGACCTGAGAAAATATTTTAAGAGATTATAGTTGAAAACTTCTGTAACATGGGAAAAGAAGTAGCCACCCAGTCCAAGAAGCACAGAGAGTCCCATACATGATAAACCCAAGGAGAAACATGCCAAGATACATAGTAATCAAATTGGCAAAAATTAAAGACAAAAACATTATTGAAAGCATCAAGGGAAAAATGACAAATTAACATACAAGGGAACTCCCATAAGGTTAACATAAGGTTAACAGAGGATTTCTCAGCAGAAACTCTACAAGCCAGAAGGGAGTGGCATGATAGAGTGATGAAAGGGAAGAACCTACAACCAAGATTACTCTGCCCAGTAAGGATCTCATTCAGATTTGATGGAGAAATCAAAAGCTTTACAGAGAAGCAAAAGCTAAAAGAATTCAACACCACCAAACCAGCTCTACAGCAAATGCTAAAGGAACTTCTCTAAGTGGGAAACACAAGAGAAGAAAAGGATCTACAAAAACAGACCCAAAACAATTAAGAAAATGGTCATAGGAACATACGTATCGATAATGACCTTAAACGTGAATGGATTAAATGCTCCAACCAAAAGACACAGGCTTGCTGAATGGATACAAAAACAAGACCCGTATATATGCTGTCTATAAGAGACCCACTTCAGATCTAGGGACACATACAGACTGAAAGTGAGGGGTTGGAAAAAGATATTCCATGCAAATGGAAATCAAAAGAAAGCTGAAGTAGCAATAGTCATATCAAATAAAATAGACTTTAAAATAAAGAATATTACAAGAGATAAGGAAGGACACTACGTAATGATCAAGGGATGACTCCAAGAAGAATATAGAACAATTATAAATATATATGCACCCAACATAGGAGCACCTCAATACGTAAGGCAACTGCTAACAGCTCTAAAAGAGGAAATTAACAGTAACACAGTAATAGTGAGGGACTTTAACACCTCACTAACACCAATGGACAGATCATCCAAACAAAATTAATAAGGAAACACAAGCTTTAAATGGCACAACAGACCAGATAGGTTTAATTGGTATTTTTAGGACATTCCATCCAAAACCAGCAGATTACACTCTCTTCTCAAGTGTGCATGGAACATTCTCCAGGATAGATCACATTTTGGGTCACAAATCAAACCTCAGTAAATTTAACAAAACTGAAATCATATCAAGCATCTTTTCTGACCACAACGCTATGAGATTAGAAATGAATTACAGGGAAAAAGACATAAAAAACACAAACACATGGAGGCTAAACAATACGTTAACCAAGAGATCACTGAAGAAATCACAGAGGAAATCAAAATATACCTAGAGAAAAATGACAATGAAAACACAACGATCCAAAACCTATAGAATGCAGCAAAAGCAGTTCTAACTATAGTTCTAAAGCTATAGTTTATAGCTATACAAGCCTACCTCAAGAAACAAGAAAAATCTCAAATAAACAATCTAACGTTACACCTAAAGGAACTAGAGAAAGAAGAACAAACAAAACCCGAAGTTAGCAGAAGGAAAGAAATCATAAAGATTGGAGCAGCAATAAATGAAATAGAAACAAAGAAAACAATAGCAAAGATCAGTAAAACTAAAAGCTGGTTCTTTGAGAAGGTAAACAAAATTGATAAACCATTAGCCAGACTCATCAAGAAAGAGAGGGAGAGGATTCAAATCAATAAAATTAGAAATGAAAAAGGAGAAGTTACAACAAACACGATAGAAATACAAAGCATCCTAAGAGGCTACTACAAGCAACTCTGTTCCTATAAAATGCACAACCTTCAAGAAATGGACAAATTCTTAGAAAGGTATAGCCTTCCAAGACTGAACAGGAAGAAACAGAAAATAGGAACAGACCAATCACAAGTAATGAAATTGAAACTGTGATTAAAAGTCTTCCAACAAACAAAAGTCCAGGACCAGATGGCTTCACAGGTGAATTCTATCAAACATTTAAAGAAGAGCTAACACCCATTCTTCTCAAACTCTTCTAAAATGTTGCAGAGGAAGGAAAACACCCAAACTCATTCTGTGAGGCCACCATCACCCTGATACCAAAACCAGACAAAGATAGTACAAAAACAGAAAATTACAGACCAATATCACTGATGAATATAGATGAAAAAATCCTCAAGAAAACACTAGCGAACAGAATCCAACAACACATTAAAAGGATCATACACCATGATTAAGTGGAGTTTATCCCAGAGATGCAAGGATTCTTCAATATATGCAAATCAATCAATGTGATACACCGTATTAACAAATTGAAGAACAAAACCCATATGATCATCTCAATAGATGCAGAAAAAAGCTTTTGACAAAATTCAACACCCATTTATCATAAAAACTCTTCAGAAAGTGGGCATAAAAGGAAGCTACTTTAACATAGTAAAGGTCATATACAATAAACCCACAGTAAACATCATTCTCAATGGTGAAAAACTGAAAGCATTTCCTCTAAGATCAGGAACAAGACAAGGATGTCCACTCTCACCACTGGTATTCAACATAGTTTTGGAA
Source organism: Phocoena phocoena (assembly GCF_963924675.1). Lineage (NCBI taxonomy): Eukaryota > Metazoa > Chordata > Mammalia > Artiodactyla > Phocoenidae > Phocoena > Phocoena phocoena. Next base: position 110,025,082 of record NC_089223.1, on the reverse strand, counting down.
GTCCTAGCCACGGCAATCAGAGAAGCAAAAAGTAAAAAAAGGAATACAAACTGGAAAAGAAGAAGTAAAACTGTCACTGTTTGCAGATGACATGATACTATACACAGAGAATCCTAATGATGCCACCAGAAAACTACTAGAGCTAATCAATGAATTTGGTTAAGTTGCAGGATACAAAATTAATGCACAGAAATATCTTGCATTCCTCTACACTAATGATGAAAGATCTGAAAGAGGAATTAAGGAAACACTCCCATTTAACACTGTAACAAAAAGAATAAGATACCTAGGAATAAACCTACCTAGGGAGACAAAATTCCTGTATGCAGAAAAGTGTAAGACACTGATGAAAGAAATTAAAGATGACACAAACAGATGGAGAAATATACCATGTTCTTGGATTGGAAGAATCAACATTGTGAAAATGAGTATACTACCGAAAGCAATCCCTATCAAATTACCAATGGCATTTTTTACAGAACTAGAACAAAAAGTCTTAAAATTTGTATGGAGACACAAAAGACCCCGAGTAGCCAGAGCAGTCTTGAGGGAAAACAGTGGAAATGGAGGAATCAGACTCCCTGACTTCAGACTATACTACAAAGCTACAGTAATCAAGACAGTATGGTACTGGCACAAAAACAGAAACATAGATCAATGGAACAGGATAGAAAGCCCAGAGAGAAACCCACACACCTATGGTTAACTAATCTATGACAAAGGAGGCAAGGTTGTACAATGGAGAAAAGACAGTCTCTTCAATAAGTGGTGCTGGGAAAACTGGACAGCTACATGTAAAAGAATGAAATTAGAACACTCCCTAATACCATACAGAAAAATAAACTCAAAATGGATTAGAGACCTAAATGTAAGACCGGACACTATAAAACTCTTAGAGAAAAACATAGGAAGAAAACTCTTTGACATAAATCACAGGAATATCTTTTTTGATCCACCTCATAGAGTAATGGAAATAAAAAGAAAAATAAATGGGACCTAATGAAACTTAAAAGCTTTTGCACAGCAAAGGAAACCATAAACAAGATGAAAAGACAACTCTCACAATGGGAGAAAATATTTGCAAAGGAATCAATGGACAAAGGATTAATCTCCAAAATATATAAACAGCTCATGCAGCTCAATATTAAAAAAACAACCAAATCCAAAAATGGGCAGAAGAGCTAAATAGGTATTTCTCCAAAGAAGACATACAGATGGCCAGGAAGTACATGAAAAGCTGCTCAACATAACTAATTATTAGAGAAATGCAAATCAGAGCTACAATGAGGTATCACCCCACACCAGTTAGAATGGCATCATCAGAAAATCTATAAATAACAAATGCTGGAGAGGGTGTGGAGAAAAGGGAACCCTCTTGCACTGTTGGTGGGAATGTAAATTTATACAGCCACTATGAACAGTATGGAGGTTCCTTAAAGAACTAAAAATAGAATTACCATATGACCCAGCAATCCCACTACTGGGCATATACCTTGAGAAAACCATAATTCAAAAAGACACATGCAACCCAGTGTTCATTGCAGCAGTATTTACAATAGCCAGGTCATGGAAGCAACCTAAATGCCCATCAACAGACGAATGGATAAAGAAGTTGTGGTACATATATACAATGGAATATTACTCAGCCATAAACAGGAACGAAATTGGGTCATTTTTAGATGTGGATGCATCTAGAAACTGTCATACAGAGTTAAGTAAGTCAGAAAGAGAGAAACAAATACCGTATATTAACACATATATGTGGAATGTAGGAAATGGTACACATGAACCCATTTGCAGAGCAGAAATTGAGACACAGAAATAGAGAAAAAACGTATGGACACCAAGTGGGGAAAGTGGCAAGGTGTTGGGGTTGTGGTGTGATGAATTGGGAGATTGGTATTGACATGTATACACTGATGTGCATAGAATGGATGACTAATAAAAAATTAATTAATTAAAAAAAAAAGTCCTGCACGAGGATGTTTATAGTAGCTTTGTTTGTAATTGCCAAAACTTGGAAGCACCAAGATGTCTTTCATGTACCAGATAAACTGTGGGCAATGGAATATTACACAGTGCTAAAAAGAAAGAAGCTATGAAACCATGGAAAAACAGGGAGGAATCTTAAATGCATATTATCAATATTAAGTGAAAGAAATGAATCTGAAAGGGCTACACACTGTATGATACCACCTATTTGACATTTTGGAAGAGTCAAAAAGATGGAGACAATAAAGAGATCAGTGGGGCTTCCCTGGTGGTGCAGTGGTTGAGAGTTCGCCTGCCGAAGCAGGGGACACGGGTTCGTGCCCCAGTCCAGGAAGATCCCACATGCCGCGGAGCTGCAGGGGCCCGTGAGCCGTGGCCGTTGAGCCTGTGTGTCCAGAGCCTGTGCTCTGCAACGGGAGAGGCCACAACAGTGAGAGGCCCACATACCGCACACACACACACACAAAAATCAGTTGATGACATGCTGGGGTGTGAGAGGTGGCGAGATGAATAGGTAGAGCATAGAGGATTTTTAGGGCAGTGAAAATACTCTGTATGATATAGTAATGATGGATATATGCATACAACTTTAGCCATATTTTCTCAGAAGTGAAGAACAGCAGAAAGATCCAATAATTTAAAGGATGAGTTTCTAAAAAGTATCCTTTGGAAGACCTTCAAGATGGCAGACGAATAAGACGTGGAGATCCACTTTCTCCCCCAAAATACATCAAAAATGCATGTACATGTAGAACAACTACAGAACACCTACTGAACACTGGCAGTAGACTTCAGACTTCCCAAAAGGCAAGAAACTCCCTACATACCTGGGTAAGGCAAAAGGAAAAACAGAGACAAAAGAATAGTGATGGGACCTGCACATCAGGGAGGGAGCTGTGAAGGAGGAAAAGTTCCACACGCTGGAAAGCCCCTTCACTGGTGGAGATGAGGGGTGGGCGGGGGAGAAGCTTCGGAGCCATGGACAAGAATGCAGCAACAGGGGTGCGGAGGGTAAAGTGGAGAGATTCCCGCACAGAGGATCAGTGCCGACCAGCACTCACCAGCCCAAGAGGCTTGTCTGCTCACTCGCCAGGGCAGGTGGGGCTGGGAGCTGAGGCTGAGGCTTCGGAGGTCAGACCCCAGGGAGAGGACTGGGGTTGGCTGCGTGAACACAGCCTGAAGGGGGCTAGTGCGCCACAGATAGCACAGAGAGAGTCTGGGAAAAAGTCCAGAACTGCCTACGAGGAGAGGGGATTCAGAGCACCGCCTAAATGAGCTCCAGAGGTGGGCGTGAGCTGTGGCTATCAGCGCAGACACAAGAGACGGGCATGAGATGCTAAGGCTGAGTCTGCAGCCACTAAGAATCCTGTGTGCCAGCACAGGTAACTATCCACACATCCCCTCCCAGGAGCCTGTGCAGCCCGCCACTGCCAGGGTCCTGTCATCCAGGGCCAGCTTCCCCAGGAGAACACATGGTGCGCCTCAGGCTGGTGCAATGTCACACCAACCTCTGTTGCCACAGGCTCTCCCCGCATTCTGTACCCTTCCCCCCCCGGCCTGAGTGAGCCAGAGCCCCCTAATCAGCTGTTATTTTAACCCTGTCCTGTCTGGGCAAAGAACAGACGCCCTCAGTCAACCTACATGCAGAGGCGGGTCCAAATCCAAAGCTGAACCCCAGGAGCTGTGCAAACAAAGAAGAGAAATTTCTCCCAGCAGCCTCAGGAGCAGTGGATGAAATCTCCACAATCAACTTGACGTACCCTGCATCTGTGGAATACCTGAATAGACAACGAATCATCCCAAAATTGAGGTGGTGGACTTTGGGAGCAACTGCAGACTTGGGGTTTTCTTTCTGAATCTAATTTGTTTCTGGTTTTATGTTTATCTCAATTTAGTATTTAGAGCTTATTATCACTGGTAGATTTGTTGATTTGGTTGCACTCTTTTTTCTTTATATGTATATATATTTTTCTTCCTTTTTTTCTGATTGTATATGTGTATGCTTCTTTGTGTGATTTTGTCTGTATAGCTTTTCTTTGATGGTTTGTCCTAGGGTTATGTCTGTCCGTTTTTTCTTTTTTTTTTTTTTTTCATATAGTTTTTAGCACTTGTTATCATTGGTGGATTTGTTTTTTGGTTTGGTCATTCTCTTGTTTCTTTCTTTTTTTTTATTACGTCTTTAATTTTTATTTTTAATAATATATTTTTTTTATTTTAGTAACTATTTTATTTTTTCCTTTCTTTCTTTTTCTTCTCCCTTTTCTTCTGAGCCGAGTAGCTGACAGGGTCTTGGTGCTCCGGCGGGTGTCAGGCCTGAGCCTCTGAGGTGGGAGAGCCGAGTTCAGGACATTGGTCCACCAGAGACTGCATTGCCCACATAATATCAAACGGCAAAAGCTCTCCCAGAGATGTCCATCTCAACGCTAAGACCCAGCTCCACGTAACAACCAGCAAGTGACAGTGCTGGACACCCTATGCCAAACAACTAGCAGGACAGGAACACAACCCCACCCATTAGCAGAGAGGCTGCCTAAAATCATAATAAGTTCACAGACACACCAAAACACACAACTGGACATGGTCCTGCCCACCAGAAAGATGAGATCCAGCCTCATCCACCAGAACACAGGCACTAGTCGCCTCCACCAGGAAGCCTACACAAACCACTGAAACAACCTTACCCATGGGGCACAGACACCAAAAACAATGTGAATACGAACCTGCAGCTTTTGAAAAGGAGACTCCAAACACAGTAAGTTAAGCAACATGAGAAGACAGAGAAATATGCAGCAGATGAAGGAGCAAGGTAAAAACCCACCAGGCCAAACAAATGAAGAGGAAATAGGCAGTCTACCTAAAAAAGAATTCAGGGTAATGATAGTAAAGATGATCCAAATCTTGGAAATAGAATGGAGAAAATACAAGAAACGTTTAACAAGGACCTACAAGAACTAAAGAGCAAACCAATGATGAACAACACAATAAATGAAATGAAAAATTCTCTAGAAGGAATCAATAGCAGAATAACTGAGGCAGAAGAATGGATAAGTACCCTGGAAGATAAAATAGTGGAAATAACTACCACAGGGCAGAATAAAGAAAAAAAATGAAAAGAATTGAGGACAGTCTCAGAGACCTCTGGGACAACATTAAACGCACCAACATTTGAATTATAGGGGTCCCAGAGGAAGAAGAGGAAAAAAAAGAACTGAGAAAATATTTGAAGAGATCATAGTTGAAAACTTCCCTAATATGGGAAAGGGAATAGTCAATCAAGTCCAGGAAGCACAGAGAGTCCCACACAGGATAAATCCAAGGGGAAACATGCCAAGACACGTATTAATCAAACTACCAAAAATTACATACAAAGAAAAAATATTAAAAGCAGCAAGGGAAAGGCAACAAATAACATACATGGGGATCCACATAAGTTTAACAGCTGATGTTTCAGAAGAAACTTGCAAGCCAGAAGGGAGTGGCAGGACATACTTAAAGTGATGAAAGGGAAAAACCTAACAACCAAGATTACTCTACCCAGCAAGGATCTCATTCAGATTCCACAGAGAAATTAACACCTTTACAGACAAAAGCTAAGAGAATTCAGCACCACCAAACCAGCCCTACAACAAATGCTAAAGGAACTTCTCTAGGCAGGAAACACAAGAGAAGGAAAAGACCTACAATAACAAACCCGAAACAAGAAAATGGTAATAGCAACATTAATAACTACCTTAAATGTAAATGGATTAAATGCCCCAATCAAAAGACATAGAGTGGCTGAATGGATATAAAAACAAGACCCGTATATATGCTGTCTACAAGAGACCCACTTCAGACCTAGGGACACATACAGACTGAAAGTGAGGGGATGGAAAAAGATATTCCATGCAAATGGAAATCAAAAGAAAGCTGGAGTAACAATTCTCATATCAGACAAAATAGACTTTAAGATAAAGACTATTACAAGACACAAAGAAGTACACTACATGATGATCAAGGGACCAATCCAAGAAGATATAAGAATTGTAAATATTTATGCACCAAACATAGGAGCACCTCAATACATAAGGCATTGCTAACAGCCATAAAAGAGGAAATTGACAGTAACACAACAGTAGGGGACTTTAACACCCCACTTTCAACGATGGACAGATCATCCAAAATGAAAATAAATAAGGAAACACAAGCTTTAAATGATACATTAAAAGGATGGACTTAATTGATATTTATTGGACATTCCATCCAAAAACAACAAAATACACTTTCTTCTCAAGTGCTCATGGAACATTCTCCAGGATAGACCATATCTTGGCTCACAAATCAAGCCTTGTTAAATTTAAGAAAATTGAAATCATATCAGATATCCTTTCTGACCACAATGCTATGAGACTAGATATCAATTACAGGAAAAAAATCTGTAATATACAAACACATGGATGCTAAACAATACACTACTTAATAACCAAGAGATCACTGAAGAAATCAAAGAGGAAGTCAAAAAATACCTGGAAACATGAACTTCCCTGGTGGTGCAGTAGTTGGGAGTCCGCCTGCCGATGCAGGGGACATAGGTTCGTGCCCCAGTCCGGGAGGATCACACATGCCGTGGAGGGGCTGGTCCCGTGAGCCATGGCCGCTGGGCCTGCGCGTCCGGAGCCTATGCTCCGCAGCGGGAGAGGCCACAACAGTGAGAGGCCCGAGTACCGCAAAAAAAAAAAAAACCCAAAAATACAAACAAAAAAAACCCTAGAAACAAATGACAATGAAAACACAGTGACCCAAAACCTATGGGATGCAGCAAAAGCAGTTCTAAGAGGGAAGTTTATAGCAATACAGTCCTTCCTCAAGAAACCAGAAACATCTTAAATAAACAACCTAACCTTACACCTAAAGCAATTAGAGAAGAACAAAAAACCCCTAAAGTTACCAAAAGGAAAGAAATTATAAAGATCAGATCAGAAATAAATGAAAAAGAAATGAAGAAAACAGTAGCAAAGATCAGTAAAACTAAATGCTGGTTCTTTGAGAAGATAAACAAAATTGATAAACTATTAGCCAGACTCATCAAGAAAAAAAGGGAGAAGACTCAAATCAATAGAATTATTAATGAAAAAGGAGAAGTAACAGCTGACACTACAGAAATACAAAGGATCCTGAGAGATTACTACAAGCAACCCAATGCCAATAAAAGGGACAGCCTGGAAAAAATGGACAAATTCTTAGAAAAGCACAACTTTCCAAGACTGAACCAGGAAGAAATAGAAAATATAAGCAGAGCAATCACAAGCACTGAAATTAAGACTGTGATTAAGAATCTTCCAACAAACAAAAGTCCAGGACCAGATGGCTTCACAGGTGAATTCTATTGGACATTTAGAGAAGAGCTAACACCTATCCTTCTCAAACTCTTCCAAAATATAGCAGAGGGAGGAGCACTCCCAAACTTATTCTATGAGACCACCATCACTCTGATACCAAAACCAGACAAGATGTCACAAAGAAAGAAAACTACAGGCCAATATCACTGGTGAAAATAGATGCAGAAATCCTCAACAAAATACTAGCAAAGAGAATCCAACAGCACATTAAAGGGATCATACACCATGATCAAGTGGTGTTTATCCCAGGAATTCAAGGATTCTTCAGTATATGCAAATCAATGTGATACACCATATAACAAACTGAAGGATAAAAACCATATGATCATCTCAATAGGTGCAGAAAAAGCTTTTGACAAAATTCAACATGCATTTTTGATAAAAACCCTCCAGAAAGTGTGCATAGATGGAACTTACCTCAATAAAATAAAGGCCATAATTGACAAACGCACAGCCAGCATTGTTTTCAGTGGTGAAAAACTGAAACCATTTCTACTAGGATGAGGAAAAAGAGAAGGTTGCCCACTCTCACCACTAGTATTTAAAACAGTTTTGGAAGTTTTAGCCACAGCAATCAGAGAAGAAAATGAAATGAAAGAAATCCAAATCAGAAAAGAAGAAGTAAAACTGTCACTGTTTGCAAATGACATGCTTCTATATACATAGAGAATCCTAAAGATGCTACCAGAAAACTACTAGAGCTAATCAAGGAATTTGGTAAAGTAGCAAGATACAAAATTAATGCACAGAAATATCTTGCATTCCTATACACTAATGATGAAAAATCTGAAAGAGAACTTAAGGAAACACTCCTATTTACCATTGCAACAAAAAAGAATAAAATATCTAGGAATAAACCTACCTAAGGAGACAAAAGACCTATATGCAGAAAACTGTAAGACACTGATGAAAGAAATTAAAGATGATACAAACAGAGAGATACACAGTGTTATTGGATTGGAAGAGTCAACATTGTGAAAATGACTATAATACCCAAAGCAATCTACAGATTCAATGCAATCCCTATCAAACTACCAATGGCATTTTTCACAGAACTAGAACAAAAAATTTCACAATTTGTGTGTAAACACAAAAGATGTTGAATAGCCAAAGCAATCTTGAGAAAGAAAAACAGAGCTGGAGGAATCAGGCTCCCTGACTTCAGACTATATTACAAAGCTACAGTAATCAAGACAGTATGCTACTGGCACAAAAACAGAAATATAGATCAATGGAACAGGCTAGAAAGCCTAGACATAAACCTATGCACATATGGTCACCTTATCTTTGATAAAGGAGGCAAAAATATACAATGGAGAAAAGACAGCCTCTTCAATAAGTGGTGCTGGGAAAATTGGACAGCTACATTGAAAAGAATGAAATTAAAACACTCTAACACTATACACAAAAATAAACTAAAAATGGTTTAAAGACCTAAATATAAGGCCAGACACTATAAAACTCTTAGTGGAAAACATAGAACACTCTATGACATAAATCACAGCAAAATCCTTTTTGACTCACCTCGTACAGAAATGGAAATAAAAACAAAAATAAACAAATGGGACCTAATGAAACTTAAAAGCTTTTTCACAGCAAAGGAAACCATAAACAAGATGAAAAGCAACCTTTAGAATGGGAGAAGATATTTGCAAACGAAGCAACTGACAAAGGATTAATCTCCAAAATATACAAGCAGCTCATGCAGCTTAATATCAAAAAAAAACCCAATCCAAAAATGGGCAGAAGACTTAAGTAGGCATTTCTCCAGAGAAGATATACAGATTGCCAACAAACACACGAAAGGATACTCCACATCACTAATCATTAGAGAAATGCAAATCAAAACTACAATGAGGTATCACCTCACACTGGTCAGAATGGCCATCATCAAAAAATCTACTAACAAGTGCTGGAGCGGATGTGGAGAAAAGGGAGCCCTGTTGCACTGTTGGTGGGAATGTAAATTGATACAGCTACTATGGAGAACAGTATGGAGGTTCCTTAAAATACTAAAAATAGAACTACCATGTGACCCAGCAATCCCACTACTGGGCATATACCCTGAGAAAACCATAATTCAAAAAGGGTCATGTACTACAATGTTCATTTCAGCACTATTTTGAATAGTCAGGACATGGCAGCAATCTAAGCAATCTAAGTGATAAAGAAGATGTGGCACATATATACAATGGAATATTACAGAGTGAAGTAAGTCAGAGAGAAAGAAGTATATGCTAACACATATATATGGAATGTAAAAAAAATGGTTTTGAAGAAACTAGGGATAGGGCAGGAATAAAGATGCAGATGTAGAGAATGGACTTAAGGACATGAGGAGGGGGAAGGGTAAGCTGGGAGAAGTGAGAGAGTGGTGTGGGCATATATACACTATCAAATGTAAAATAGATAGCTAATGGGAAACAGCTGTATGGCACAGGGAGATCAGCTTGGTGCTTTGTGTCCACCTAGAGGGGTGGGATAGGGAGGCCTGGAGGGAGATGCAAGAGCTAGGAGAAATGGGAGTGTATGTATATGTATAGCTGATTCACTTTGTTATACAGCAGAAACTAACACACCATTGTAAAGCAATTATACTCCAATAAAGATGTTAGAAAACAAAAACACTGTAGTGCTTCAATATGGCATAATGGTATGCTTTAACAAATAAAATGGTAGTTTTTGAATATATATATATAATTATATATATATATAAAACCACATTAAATCATGAATTTTAAAGCACATGCAAAGATGCTCAACATCACTAATCATCAGAGAAATGCAAATCAACACCACAATGAGGTATCACATCACACCAGTCAGAATGGCCATCATCACAAAATCTACAAACAATAAATGCTGGAGAGGGTGTGGAGAAAAGGGAACCCTCCTGCACTGTTGGTGGGAATGTAAATTGATACAGCCACTATGGAGAGCAGTATGGCGGTTCCTTAAAAAACTAAATATAGGGCTACCATATGACTCAGCAATCCCACTACTGGGCATATACTCTGAGAAAACCATAATTCAGAAAGATACACGTACCACAGTGTTCACTGCCACACTATTTACAATAACCAGGACATGGAAGCAACCTGAATGTCCTTCAGCAGATGAATGGATAAAGAAGATGTGGCACATATATACAGTGGGATATTAGCCATAAAAAGACACCAAACTGAGTTATTTGTAATGAGGTGGATGGACCTAGAGTCTGTCATACAGAGTGAAGTTAAGTCAGAAAGAGAAAAACAAATACCATATGCTAACGCACATATATGGAATCTAAAAAAAAACGGTACTGATCCACCTAGTGTCAGGGCAGGAATAGAGACACAGACGTAGACAACGGACTTGAGGATACGGGGTTTGAGCGGGGGAAGGGGAAGCTGGGATGAAAGGAGAGAGCAGCACTGACATATATACACTACCAAATGTGAAATGGATGGCTCGTGGGAAGCAGCTGCATAGCACAGGGAGATCAGGTTGATGCTTTGTGTTGACCTAGAGGGGTGGGATAGAGGGTGGGAGTAAGGCTGAAGAGGGAGGGGATATGGGGATATATGTATACATATACCTGATTTACTTTGTTGTACAGCAGAAACTAACACAACATTGTAAAGCAATTATACTCCAATAAAGATAATAAAAAAATAAATAAAAATAAAAAGAATCCCTTAAATTACTATCGCTGACTCACTGTTCTCCCAAGCTACTGGGTGATTGACATTCTTGCTTTATTTGTCTAAGTAAAGATGTGTTCATCTCCAAAGGCTACAAAATTCACTCATTTATCATCCCCTTTCTTTTAAAGTTTGTTTTGTTTTATTTATTTATTTATTTTTGCTTTCTAGAAGAAGTGATACATTTCCTCACCGCCCTCCTGTTCTCTTTGTGAACAACATGCGTTTTCCAAGAAGTTAAGTGAAACTAAGGATCCAGTTGGTGGCCACTGAACAGAGAGAAGGTAATTGCCCCCTATGAAATCAAAACTATCACGTTTATATAGCATTGTCATGTTGTAAACAGATTCTCAGAATTTCCACCACATCTGTTCTCTTCTGTTAAAAACTTCAGAAAGGGTAGTTCCTCTTGCCTCACTCTGCTGTTGTGTACACACTCTGTACTTTTGTGTTGCACGTAATATTTGGAGAGTGAAAGAGGGTTGAAAAAGAGGAAGAAGAGATAACAGTGAGGTCTCCCAACTTAGGTGGAGCAATGGGGAGGAGAAAGACTATGTGCTTTTTCTGTCAATATGTTCACATTGCCCATGCTGGTTGATTGACTCCCTTCAATCAAAATGCTTCTGAGACAATATAATCAGGTTTTTCTTCCTCTCCATATTTCTATTGTTGGCAGCAACAGGAATGCAGTGTCCTTAAATAGGATTGGTGTTAGTGTAAATTCGATCAAAATAAAAGCAATGCCTTCCTTTTTTGTTTCTGAGAAACTCAACACCACAGAGAAGTATGTTCTGTCTTTACAGTCTGGCCAGTCTGCAGATCACATGTGATCGATGACCCTTATTTTGATGTATAATCCATTATATTTTATGACCACTGCTTTGATCAACTGAGCTAAGCAATCACAGAATATATAGATACAGCCTGTTAACCTTGTAACATTATTAGCCAAAGCATATCTATGTGTCCTATCTGCCATATATCAGAAACATTTTTATGTTAAAGATCACTTTCTATGGGCGTCGGTAGAAGCTGCTAACCCACCTCCCTCATTTGCTGAGCCTCAGCACTTCTGTCCATGACAAAATTCAGTAAATTACTCCTGAATTGTCATTGCTTTGTAATAATTACTATCATTCTAGTTTACATGCTTGCTTTATTGAGATGATTTTTTTAAAGCCTGTGATAACCATATTGAAATAGCATGGGGTGAGGAAGGAGATATGCATGCATATTGTTTCTTCTTCTTACTTTCTGAAAAGTCATATATGCCTTTATTATTCAAAGACTCTATTAAAGGTTAAATATAAAGGTTTTTATATAAGCTTTATAACTCTCTCTCTCTATATATATATATGAAGTTTGTAAGGCTTCAAGAACTTAACTTGAATGCATATATTTAGTTTTTAAAGATACTAAGTTTCCTAAGTGAATTAAGTTACCTAGATATACCACTGTTGGATACTATTTTTTTAATTTATTTATTTTTGGCCACACTGCACAACTTCTGGGATCTTAGCTCCCTGACGAGGGATTGAACCCATGCCCCCTGCATTGGAAGCGCAGAGTCTTAACCACTGGGCTGCCAGGGAGGTCCATGGGTACTTTTAGTCATAACTCAAAGCACTGCATCTATTGAGCTAGTGTCAGGTGTAAAATCTGTGCTTTCTGAAGCTTATATGCAGCTGATTATTCTTTTAGGAGGTGTGATACATCTTACATCTGCTTTATCACTGTTGTTGTTGTTGCCTTTCTTTTATCATATGGCAACCTACTGTAAAGGATGCTTTTAGAATTGTTAATATTGTCCTTTTAATTAAGGGTCTCCAGGAATTTGAGAGATGGAATGTAAGTCCACGACAATTTATTCTAATTGGTTGCTGTCACTTCTTTTATGTGTAATCATTATGATTAACTATTAGTCTTACTGGATACTTAAAAATTCCCAGGTAATGTGATAAGCACTTACCATGCAATGTCTCACTCGACACACCAATTCTATGAATCTGGCACTATTAATAATAATAAAATATAATGTTTTGCATCACTGATGATATCTTTACCCCAATCCTTTCATTAGCCCAGTTTTCACAATTATAAAGTCCAAAGAGTTCTGAAAATCAAAAGTTGTTTTATATGTTCTAAGCAAACAAATTTGTCAGTAACATCTGACCTGAACTGATAGGAGTTTTTAAAAATAATTTTTATTTTCTCACTAAAAAATATTGCTGCAGAAATACTACTGTTTGATTATAAGGTGCTGCCCTAGAGCCCATTGTAGTTACTCAATAATACTCAATATTCGTACCATATTACTATTCACAAATCTGAAAATTTCTGACGTCAAACATACAACTAGACACAAAGGTTTTAGGTAAGGATTGTAGAGTTCTATTTCAAATTTTAGAGTTGGAAGAGTTTTAAAAATAAACTTCCTCATTGTGTACATTGTGTGCGTGAGAAAAATGTGTACATGAGAAAAACGAAGTAAGACAAAACTGACACTAAACTTCAGCACAAAGTTTGTTTTTTACTGTATCATACTTCTTCTTTTCTCTACTCCTAAGAATGAAACCTGACTTTCCCTAGCTACAAAATAGAGGTAACAACAGTACCTATCTGATAATGTGAGCAGTTAATAAGCTAATGTGTAAGCAATTCTTGACACATGATAGCTCTGTGTGTCCCATCAAGAACATTAGTATCATTAGAGATAATACATTGAATGATTAACCTCTGTAATTTTCTTTGTCTGCACTTCCTTATATGTGGGTGGTATCCACATTACCATTAGGAACACTAGGAGAATGAAGGGGGAAAAAATAGAAGTTAAGTTTTTGAAGTCCAGAATAGGCTTTTCATGCCTACACAATAAATTTGACCATGTGAACAGAAAGGAATCAGATTGAACAGATGCTACCCACCACTACCACCATCACCCTAGTCAGAAGCCCAGTCAGGGCCTACAGGGTTCCCACTACCACCTGGCAGCCCTGCAGGTCTGCTGTGTCCTGTGTCCATGTTTTTGTTGTCCTTGTCTGCTGAGCATCTTCCATTGACAAAGGTGACCAAACATCCAGGTTTGCCCAGAATGTCCTAGGAATGTAAGTCTGTTGCTTATCTGCTTACACCTCTTATGCCAGCATAATTAATAACACCTTCTCTATTATTTATATTTTATAAATGATAAAAATGTATGATCACTCTCCCCATTGACAACAGTCTGCCTTTCCACTGCCGATCATCCAGCAGAGTTAGCACCTGTTCATCTCTTGAGGTTTTTGTATCTTATCTCTACTGTTCCAAATAGACACACCCCTTTAAATGGCCCAGGACCCTTGCAGGGGCCCCTAAAGCAGAAGATGAGATCTTTGGCACTCAAAAATGGCATGATCAGCAGAGACCTTAAAACACAGTTGGGAGACACTGGACAGTGGTGACCACTTATGTTTCACATCTTAATTGAAGTGCAGACACCTTAGCATATTTCACTCCCTTCAGGGCTTAGCATCCTCCTTGTGCACATAGTATGTGCTCAACAAAGACTGATAAAACATTCTGATTGGAGGAACCCTCAATTTTATTATCAATGCTGATGTAACCAGGATGAGAAAGAGAAAAGAACTTGATATTGTTTTTAATTCTATAAATGCGTGTTTAAGATACATGGTTGATATTACAGGAGGTCATCAATGTGTTTAATTTTTTATAAGTTTATGTTCTTGTAAATATTCTTCCAGCAGTAGGCAGAAATTTGGGGGAAGGGGAATACTTAGTAGAAAAGAATAGTGATACTTTGGGGTTTTTTTCAACTTTTCTTTGTGACTGCCTTATCACAGGAATGTGATATACACTTCCTAAATTTTAGATTGCCCCTTATCCATAGATAAATTATTACAAATATGCAGAACCTTGGCTTGAAGTTTGGGTGACTAAGGACTGTAATTTCGCTGTGGCTTTGAAGTTTCACAATGTGTTCAGAACTTTGAGTTCCAGAGCTCAGCTGCCATGAGGTGTTGTTTGAGAAGAAACCCAGCATCGTCACTTAGGTTACACAAAACATTTGTTGACAGCTTACTTCTCATTTAACTCAAAATTTAAGTTGTTTGATGCTTGGTGATTATCATTCCTGCAGTAGAATTTTTCAAAACAAATAATAAACATTAAAAAATCTAACTTATAGAATTTTATATTCTTTTTTATTTTTGTATATTTAAATAAAGAATAAGGATCATTAGCAATCTTCTGTGGCTTCCTGAATTAAATACATTCCTTCAGGGAAGATTAAGAGACCTTAATTTAGAATAGTCCTTCCAGAAAAGAAAGAAATTTTTTAAAAATTCATTAAAATGTTATAAAAATCAAACTCATTCTGAAAACTTGGCATCAAAAAGACCACAAATAAAAATGCTGGAGAGGGTGTACACTGACTTGTACACTGTCAGTGGGAATATAAATTTGTGCAGCCACCATGGAAAACAGTATGGAAGTTTCTCAAAAAACTAAAAATAGAACTACCATATGACCCAGCAATTCCACTGCTGGGTATACATCCAAAGAAAACAAAAACATTAATTCAAAAAGGTATGTGGATTGGGTTGTTTGTTTTTTTGATATTGAGCTACATGAGCTGCTTGTATATTTTGGAGATTAATCCTTTGTCAGTTGCTTTGTTTGCAAATATCTCCTCCCATTTTGAGGGTTGTCTTTTTGTCAACCTTTTTGTCAAAGGGTTTCCTTTGCTGTGCAAAAGCTTTTAAGTTTCATTAGGTCCCATTTGTTTATTTTTGTTTTTATTTCTGTTTCTCTAGGATGTGGGTCAGAAAGGATCTTGCCCTGATTTGGGATATGGGGATATATGTATACATATAGCTGATTCACTTTGTTATACAGCAGAAACTAACACAACACTGTGAAGCAATTATACTCCAATAAAGATGTTAAAAAGAAAAAGGTATATGCACTGCAGCGTTCATAGTAGCATATTTACAATAGCCAAGATATGGAAGCAAACTAAGTGTCCATCAATGAATGGAGACGATGTGGTGTATATATATATACAATGAAATACTACACAGCCAAAAAATAATGAAAATTTGACATTTGCAACAACATGGATGGACTTGGAGGGTATTATACTTAGTGAAATAAGTCAGACAGAGAGAGACAAATACTGTATGATATCACTTATATGTGGAATCTGAAAAATAAAACAAACTTAATGAATATAACATAAAAGAAACAGACTCACAGATATAGAGAACAAACTAGTGGTTACCGGTGGGGAGGGGGAGGGGAGGGGCAAAATACAGGTAAGGGATTAAGAGGTACAAACAGCTATGTGTAATATAAATAAGCTATAAGGACATATTGTACAGCCCAGGGAATATAGCCAATATTTTATAATAGCTATGAATGGAGTATAACCTTTAAAAGTTGTGAATTACTGTGTTGCACATCTGAACTTCATTGTTAACCAACTATATCTCAATAAAAAAAATGTAATGCAACTAATATTCAAAAAAGGAAATAAGCAGAGTTAAGTCTTTTGAGCTACTTTCCAAACTTGGTTACCTTTTTTCCTAACAATTTTTTAGGGTTGAGTCCTCTAATCTTCATGAGCAACAAGGACATTTTAAGCATAGTGAATGGTTCAAGTACTAATATCTGCTACTCCAGGTAAACAGTTAAGAAGAACATAGGCCTCGATTCAGTATTTACTGACATAAAGGATTCTTGCCAGAATGGTGAGTTCAGTCAGGGCATTATAGATTTTTGGACTGCACAGTATAATCTGACTATGAATAGCAGGTGATAAATATACCAGAATAATACTGTCAGAAACAGAGTGGATAAGAATAGTTTTTTGATTCATGAAATTTCTCTTAAAAATGTTGTATTACACAAAAAGTAACTAGCTTAATCTTTTTTTTTAGCTGAACAAGTAATATAGAGATTTTGGCTCTAGATCATGCAGAATATTGATGCTTTAATGTACTCCCACTGCAAACAAACAGAAATGAGAGTTGCAATATAAAAGTGGAAAACCCACGAGACGTATCAGGGCTTCAAACAATATAAGCATCTCCGTGGAGTTGATAAAGACACAAAGAAGTTGGCAGGAACTAAAGCTATTCGCTTATTGGGCTCTGGTTTTTTAAGGAATTAGCAACAAATTCCTGGAGGTTAGAGTAAGGTCATGCTTTGGAAATTATTTTTTTTAAACTCTGACTACTATTGCTGATTGTTTTATCATAGTTTCCTGTTTTTATTTTATGGTGATCATATCTTCTTGAATCTCTGAGTGTAATAATTAAAGGTTGTGTTGTCAGAATATGTTTAATTTTTTATGGCTTTTTTTTTGTTTCCCTAACTATTTTTATTTACTCACACTGTGCTTTTCTGTTGGTCTTGGATTTTCTCTTTTATGTTGCTTGTTTTCCTCATATGTCTGTCTTAGGCTGTCTGTTTAGCTCTAAGAATATAGTACTGTGAGACTGGTGTGGGTTCCCACCGATGTTACTTTCAGGTAGATATAAGTAGTGCGGTTTTCCTGTAATTCCCTCTGGAGTGGGAAATTGTACTGGAGCATTTGTGCTTGGGTGTTAAGGGCTAGATTTCAATTTAGAGTGAATGGGTAGGGAGCCAATCAAATGCCAAAGAGGTGGAATTTACCTTGAATTGACATTCACATTAGATGCCTTTAAGTTCTCCTGCAAGGTTCTGTTCAGTTGTGAAGAAAAGAACCCCACAGGTTTTTGCAGGAGGGAAACTCTGGTTGCCTGTCTTCTGTAGATGGGGTGAAGGGAGGAGCATCTCTCCCCTCCAGTGAGGTAAAGATATTTTTCAGAATATCACATTTCAGAACGTTTAGCAGGGCACATTGTTTGAAAAGAATCTGGAATTTGAGTCTCCACCACTTGCCAGTTGGGTGATCTTGAGCAAATTAATTAAACTCATTATTTCAGTTTTCTCATCTGTAAAGTAGGAGCGATGATTTCTTCCTTATAAAATTATATTGCAAAGATTATAATGTTTTATATATATAATATGTATCACAGAGGCAGACTAACGGTTAGACAGCTTAGCAAGTGTTCAGGGCATGAGCAAATTGGGGGCCCCCCAAAAGAGAAAAATAATTAGGTAAAAGTATTTAGAATTACTTTTCTAATTTAGAATCTAATTTAGAATCTACTTTTCTAAGAAAATTATTCAGTTCATCATTTTGATTTAAAAAAAGCTTATTTGTGTTTTCTTACACTTTTAGAAAATGCTTTTTGATACTTTGCTGTTGTCCTATGTTGAATTACATATTGGAATGGCACCACAAACATCTCAGTGCTTAGTTACTTGAAGGATTTTCATCTCCCTCTGGTTTCCTCCTCTCCCTCTGGTCTTCATCTGGGACCCCCAAACACATACACCCAATCATTTTACTAAATTAAGCATGTGCAAATATTTAATACCTTTGTGCTGATATACTTAGGAGCTAGCTTTGGACTTATAGTGAATTTTCACCTTAAATAATTCAAGACTATCCATTCCTATGGCTGTTTTGTTTGTTTAATTTTCACCTGGGTCCTTTCAGCTTACATTTTTCTATATTATTCAGTGTATCATCAGGCTCACAGAGCCCGGTGACTAAAGGGCTTTTCTGGTCTGTTGTGTGAAAAAAAAAAAAAACTATTCAAAAAAATTATAAAATCACAAATGCATAGGTGGTAAATTTAAAAAATATATAATGGTACTCACAGGTATCCCCCTATTTGATATCCTCATTATGGAGTCAAATTGATGTACAGCAAAGCACACCAGGTAAGTGCTCATGGGAACAGACTTCTGGAAAGTTGTTCGATTCCATTTATTATCCACCGACTCTTCTTTCTGTTGAAAGCAAAAGATAATCTTTTATTTAGAAAAAGATCAATCATGGACAAGACAAACAAAAAATTACTCCAAACCTAGCTTTCCAGTCAGAAGTCCTTTGTCAAAGCTTAGGTGTAAAAAGAAATTTTACCCCCAACTGGCGATGTTGAAAAAAACTAGAGGAAAATTCATTTTATTTTTAGTACTGTGAAAGAGTGATTGAACTATATACCATATGAGGTTTCTCAGGGAGAAATACAACTTTGTGATATAAACTGGACAGGAGTTTATCTTTCTACATTAAACACACAATCCTGGCCATAATATTTGAGCAGGTACTGTGGCCTCTTAATGAAGAACAGGCTAGTGCTCAGTGCCTTGCACACAGGAAGAACTGAGCAGGTATTTGCTGATTTGACTATGTGCAAGAGGGTAATAGCTGTACCAGGCATAGCAAGATGTCAGGTTGTCTTTTTCATCTCTGGTTGTCTCCATCTGAGACCCAGGGTATGGTCACTAAAGTCACTGCTTTGGTTACCGTGGAGAGAGAGAAGGATTGCATTACTTCATGCAACTACCGACCCCATCTGTCTGGTTTTCTGTCCATGCCAGCTTTGCCTTCCTCTCAGCCAGTCATCAGTCCTAATACTTCATCCATGAATAGTTGCCTAATTCCTGCTACCCATTGTTTAAACATTTCCACATGCCCTGCAGCCACACAGTGAGTCACTCTACAGTGGAAAGCTTTAAAAAAGGATTTAAGAGAGGGAGGCTAGACTAGAACTTGATGCATCATCGGCAAGGCAAGCATGTTATGTGCACATGCTTATAGAGAAGAGTTGGAGCCCCAGCAAAGTTACTCTATGATAAAAACCTAGTAGTAGTTTTGATCTCCTAAGGACCCAGATTATTCACCTTCTTCCAGGACTAGTTTCTGGAACTAGGTGAAAGTGAAGAAGTATATACTCTGCAAAACAAAAAGGTCATGTGAGGAAACTGTAAACAGAGGTTAGTAAAGTTTGCATTCTTACTCCTCCCACCTTCATTTTCTCTGTTCTATGCCAAAAAATTCTGATGGCACTTTATTCTGATCCAGTCTTCTGGATTAGAGTGTCATAGTTTAGGTTTATCCTTTCCTCTTTCTTCTCCAATCAAAACCCAATTGCCCAGGTGTCTGACACCAGAAGAAAAGTTGATAAGCTTACACCAACAGTTTACTTTTTAACCTTCTTAAAGCTTTGGTTTGCTTTTTCAAGGAATATTTGTAATTAAAGAGGATGAATTTCAGTGATGATATTTCACAAAGTGGATCAGAAAGATGGGAGTTGTAAAGTAGGCACAATGCTTTTCTGGTATTAGATAGGTGACAGTTATATCTAAGGATGAGCTTCACCCTTTTATTTTATTTTATTTTATTTTGCGGTATGCGGGCCTCTCACTGTTGTGGCCTCTCCCGTTGTGGAGCACAGGCTCCAGACGTGCAGGCTGCAGCCATGGCTCACGGGCCCAGCTGCTCCGCGGCATGTGGGATCCTCCCGGACCGGGGCACGAACCTGTGTCCCCTGCATCGGCAGGCGGACTTTCAACCACTGCGCCACCAGGGAAGCCCCAAGCTTCATCCTTTTACATGTCAAAAGTATAAGGAATAATAAACCTCAACCTTGAGGTAATGATGCTTTAGTTAACTGCGTTACCCATTCTGGAGAGGAGGAGCAGTAACAGAGGAAAGAGTCATGTTAATAATTATACAAACAGAACTTATTGTAGCCTATTTTTTTTTTTAACATTTAATGAGTACTTCTTGTTCACTAGAATACCTACAGGCATGGTGTTTCCTGGAGTTGTGGCTATATTCCAATATTTAAGTGATGATTTTTTGTAGTAGCCCTATATTAAAAACTGGGTTTATATTCAACTGAAAACCAAGAATAGTAACTAGGCCCTTGAATATTTTTAAATCTGTAATTCCATTAGTTTGCCTTTAATTTCTCATGATTAGGGGTTTCTTTCATTTAAGCAGAACCCAGCTAATGTATGTCTACTGTATCCATTCTTGCTTAGAAAACTAACATGGTGTTTTGATTGGAATGTGATATCTTGAATTAAAGATGTCTAGTACTCAAAGAAAAGAGATTGCCCAAATGTATTTTCAAGCCTCTAAATAAGCTATTAGAGCACATTTATTTTAGAATTCAGTAGGTTCTTTCATAGAAAAGCAGGTAATTTACCTGATATTATAAACAGACTATCTGCATAAATTAAAAAATTTAAAATACTCACCTCCACTGGCATGTTTGAAAGTGCCTTATATTCTTTGGGGTGGACGATAGATATTGTATAAGTTGCCTTTTTGTTGGGCTCATCAAAACAAGGGAAGGATTTCCTGGCATCTGTTGGTTCATGATCAGTGGCTGCTATGCTCCTTAGAAATAAACACACAAACAAAATATATGTTGCCTCTTCTGATAGCCCCTATGTTTCTATTCCTATAGAAAAGAATCAGCTATGTAATTATAACTACTGCATTTCTTAAAATGAGTTTCCATCCAGAAAACTATCAAATAGTTGTCAAAGTCTTTCCTGGAATTGTTAGGTTAACAAATAAATGAAAATTCAGAAACTGCTTCGGATATTTTATATGAGTAGTTAGGTATTTTGTTGCCATAACTAAAAATCTGTGAACTCTAAATGAGCAAAAATCAATCCGATTCTGAGCTATCACTCTTCCATCCTAAAGCCATCAAGCGACAAGTAGATAAACACAAAGCCAAACTCAAAGGCCTGCTTGTACCTGTCCTTGTGAGTGTGAACAGCTGTGTCCTGTCACGGAGTAGAGGAGTATATTCCAGAGTCCACAGCTCCTGTCCCTAATAGTACATTCTTTCTTACTTATGTTACACCAGGGACAAATCCCTTAGTTTTCATTTTCATGCAAAGTCAGTCCCTGAGCAATCTCCCAGTGAAGCAACCTTTGGCCAGGTTTAAAGTCCACTTTTGGAAAGAGACAGTATTCCTTTATAGCTCTAACTTAATGCTTATTAAGCTAAAATGTTAATGTTTCCATCATTTCAAAGTGGAAATATTTTTTTCTGAGTAATTGCTCAAAACAAATCAATGAATGTAAACTTTTTACATGTAGTTATATTACAGTAAGATATTGTACATTTGCTCATTAGAAGAGTAAGCAGAGTAAAAAGTGTAAAAGGAAAGAAATGTTGACTTATATTCATTAATAATTTGTGTAAGGAAAATATTTCATCCTTCAGAATTCTCAGAGACTAAGGAACATATTTCATAAAGAATAACAAATTGTTACATTGTTCATTGATCCAATAAATATTAATTGAACCCCTTCCTACACACACACACACACACACACACACACACACACACACATCTACCAGGCATTATTCTAGGTTCTGAGGGAATAACAAAGAACAAGTAAGTAAATAGATAAATAAGGAGAGTGTTAAGAGCTATATAGAAAATGAAACAGGGGAAGTGACAGAAAATGACTCAGGAAAAGTGGTGAGCAATATTAGGTAGAGTAGTCAGGGACAGTCTCTTGGAGTAGGTGATGGTTTGCTGAGATCCGAATGATGAGAAAAACCCAGACAGGTGAAGATTAGGGAAAATGTGTTTCCTTAACAGAGGGAACAGCAAGTGCACAGTCTCTAAAGTGGAAAAGAATTTAATGCGGTTGAGACCTGAAAGATGTCCAGTGTAGCTGAAGTACAGTGAACTGGAGGGACTAAGGGGTCAGCAGAGGCCATGGTAAGTGTCTTCATTTCATTTGGGTTCAAGGATGCATTATATACATTAACTTATATAAAAACTAATATGTCATAGGTCAACATCCAACTACAAGAAATTAAAATATTTTTGAATTTCTTTTAAAACCCCTCTGGATACAAAAATTAGTTGTTAAAAACTCAGCCAAAAAAACTAATCTGTAAAAAATAAAACTGGAAAAGGTCTGTCTTTTAGGACACTGTTGACTGAGGGGGACAACTTTCTGGGATGACTGAAAAAATCTATACCTTATGTATAGCTGATTCATTTTGTTATAAAGCAGAAACTAACACACCATTGTAAAGCAATTATACTCCAATAAAGATGTTTTTAAAAAAAGCTATACCTTTTTATGGGTGTGGTTAACAAAGATGTGTGCATTTGTCAAAATTCATTGAATTGTTCCCATTAGATTTGTGCATTTAATGTATATAAATTTTACCTAAAAATAACTGTAAATCAATATTGAGCTCCAGTAAATAGATTTAGATTTGGATTGTTGCAGTGGCATGAGTTAACAGTTCAGAAACAATCTCTTCTGTATCCCAAGCTTGAGCAAATGAAAAAAAAATGAGGATAACAGAAGGCAGGTTTCTCACAGCTGGGGAAGAGAGTTATAAATTTGTGAAAAAGGAAGACTAGACCTTGGTATTGAACTGTAACTGCAGGTTCAGTGTATACTCAATGATTTTTCACATACACATGTATCTATATATGTAAATGGATATAAAAATACACAGAGACATGTATTTCCTAGTTTTGTCTGCTGAACAGGACTAAAAGAAATGACAAGCTTGTAGCAATGAGCACAACTAGTTCCCATTACCACTCTCCAATAAAAGGAACCAGAACTCTTCATAAAAATGGCTGATTCCAGTGCTGGATCAGAAAGGTCCAAAATGATCCTGGAACATCTTGCTTTGCCAAAAAGTAAGGAAGTTTTCAAAGAATCATAAGAATAAGTCAAAAGGACACAAAAGTCAGCTGGAGGGGACTACCCCTGGCCAGATCTGGGGGAACATCAAAATAAGTAATGGAATTATAAACTATTGATTAAAATAAGAATCCATGATAAAACATATGAATAAATAAATAAGTGGGGCAAAGGAAAGCTCTTCTTTACAGTAGATTGCCTACTAATAATTTTAGGAGGAATGATGGATTTAGAAAGTCATCAGTGGATGCCAAAACAAAGTGGATGAAAGTTTGTTGAGGAAAGGGGTATCTGAATAGTTTCAAACACTTTCTCTGAACATTACTTACAAATAAAAAAATTATAACTTTACAATGAAGAAAACTGTTGGATACCGCCTTAAACAGGTAATCAAAGATCACTAATAATTGTACGGATCAACATAACGTGTCTCCTGATGTGACTTCGTGAGAGGGACTAAGTATCACTTCTCTGAAATTCCTGACAAAAATGCTTGACTTGCATTTTTAAATCATGAGGAAAACCAGACAAACTAAAACTGAGGGATATTCTCAAAATAACTGGCCTGTGCTCTTCAAAAATATCAAGGTTGTGAAAGACAAAGAAAGGCAAGGGACTGTTCCAGTTTAAAGGAGTCTAAAAAGGCATGACATTAAATGCATTGCATGAATCCAAACTGGATACTGGACTGGGAAAAAAATACTGGGTTAATTGATGAAATTTGATTATGACTGTGGATTAGATGATTATCATATCAATGTTAAATGTTCTGATTCTGATAACTGTACTGTGGTTATGTTAGAAAATGTCCCTGTACTTAAGAAATATATACTGAATGTGAAGAGGTAAAGGGAGACAATGTTTCAATATACTCTAAAGGTCTAGAGAGAGACAGAGACATGGGGTTGCTGGGGAGAGAGGAAATAGGACAAAATGTAAACAATTGGTAGTGTTCCTAGGAGTTTCTTGTATTGTTCTTGTAACTGTTCTGTTAAGTTTGAAATTATTTCAAAATAAAGTTACCCAAAAAGTCCCAGCCAAGAATTTATTCTTCAGTATTACTGATTAGTTTTTGTGATAACAGTTTAACTAATCAATTGAAGTTTCTAACACATGTAGACTGTAGTGAATTGCAAATGCATCAGAATATAAAGAAGCCTGTACACTTCCCCAGTGTACTAAGGATTTATAAGAAGATCCACCAGGCTCCAACCCCATGTTTAGTCAGCTGCTTTTTTCTTTTGAATTCCTCTGGATTCTGATTTCTCCCCCAGGCAAAGGAAGAGGAAAAGTCACTCTCTGCAAGAATGTTTCAATTTAGTCACACCTCAGAAATAAGCCAGATAACTAATTTGGGAATATGAGTGTGATTAACAGACAAGGGAGAGATTGACAATAATACAATAATAGTAGGGGACTTGATCACACCACTTACATCAATGGACAGTCATCCAGATAGAATCATCAGATAGAAAACCATTAAGAAATCAGTGGTCTTAAATGACACATTAGACCAGTCGGACTTAACATGTATCTACAGGACATTCCATCCCAAAACAGCAGAATACACATTCTTTTCAAGAGCCCATGCAACATTCTCCAGGATAGATTGTATGCTAGGCCACAAAACAAGTCTCAGCAAATTTAAGAGGATAGAAATTATATCAAGCATTTTTTCTGACTACAGTGGTATGAAAGTAGAAATCATTTACAGGAAGAAAAACAGGAAAAACACAAACAGGTGGAGACTAAACAACATGCTACTAAAAAACCAATGGGTCGGGCTTCCCTGGTGGCACAGTGGTTGAGAGGCCGCCTGCCGATGCAGGGACACGGGTTCGTGCCCCGGTCCAGGAAGATCCCATATGTCGCGGAGTGGCTAGGCCTGTGAGCCATGGCTGCTGAGCCTGCGCGTCCGGAGCCTGTGCTCTGCAACGGGAGAGGCCACAACAGTGAGAGGCCCGCGTACCACAAAAAAAAAAAAAAAAAAACACCAATGGGTCAATCAAGAAATCAAAGAGGAAATTAGAAAATACCTTGAGACAAATGGAAATAAAAACATAACTATCCAAAATCTATGGGATGCCTCAAAAGCAGTTTTAAGAGAGAAATTTATAGCAACACAGGCTTACCTCAAGAAACAAGAAAAGTTTCACATAAACAACCTAACCTACCAACTAAAAGACTTAGAAAAAGAAGAACAAACAGGGCTTCCCTGGTGGCGCAGTGGTTGAGAGTCTGCCTGCCGATGCAGGGGACGCAGGTTCGTGCCCCGGTCCGGGAGGATCCCACATGCCGCGGAGCGGCTGGGCCCGTGAGCCACGGCCGCTGAGCCTGCGCGTCCGGAGCCTGTGCTCCGCAACGGGAGAGGCCACAACAGTGAGAGGCCCGCATACGGCAAAAAAAAAAAAAAAAAAATCCAAAAAAAAAAAAAAAAAATCCAAAAGAAAAAAAAAAAAAAGAAGAACAAACAGAGCCCAAAGTCAGCAGAAAGAAGGAAATAATAAAGATCAGAAAGGAAATAAATAGACACTGAAAAAAAATAGAAAAGATCAATAAAACCAAGAGCTGGGTTTTTTGGAAAGATAAACAAACTTTATAAGTGTTTAGCCAGGCTCACCAAGAAAAAAGAGAGAGGACCCAAATTAACAAAATGAGAAATGAAAGAGGAGAAAGTACAACCAATATAACAGAGATTTAAAAAAATAAGAGAATATTATGAACAGCAATAAAGCAATAACATAGACAACCTAGAAGAAATGGATAAATTTCTAGAGACATAAGATCTTCCAAGACTGCATCAGGAAGAAATAGACAATCTGAACAGACCAATCTAAAAAAAACTCCTAGCAAACAAAAGTCCAGGACCAGAGAGCATCACAGGGGAATTCTACCAAACATATAGAGAAGAGCTAATATCTATCCTTCTCAAACTATTCTAAAAAAATTGAAGAGGAGGGAACACTTTCAAATTCACTCCATGAGGCCACCGTTACTCCGATACTGAAAGTAGGCAAAAATACTACAAAAAAAAGAAAATTACAAGCCAATATCTCTGATGAATATAGATATAAAAATCCTCAATGAAATATCAGCAAACTGAATTCAACAATATATAAAAAGGATCAGACATCATGATCAAGTAGGATTTATTCCAGGGATGCAGTGATGGTTCAAGATCCACAAATCAATCAATGTGATACACCACATTAACAACAGGAAACATAAAAATCACATGATTATCTCAATAGCTGTAGGAAAATTTAACAGAATTCAACATCCACTCATGATAAAAACTCTCATTGAAGTTGGTATAAAGGGAACATATCTCAACATAATAAAACCCATACATGACAAACCCACAGCTAACATCATACTCAGTGGTGGAAAGCTGAAAGCTTTTCCTCTAAAATCAGGAACAAGACAAGGATGCCCATTCTTGTCAATTATTTACATAGTATTGGAGATCCTAGCCACAGCAATCATACAAGAAGAAAAAACAAAAGGCATCCAAATAGGAAAGAAAGAAGTAAAATTGTCACTATTTGCATGATACTATATATAGAAAACCCTAGTCTCCACTAAAAAACTATTAGAACTAATAAATGAAGTCAGTAAACTTGCAAGATACAAGATTAGTATACAGAAATCTGTTGCTTTGTCTATACACTAATAATGAACCAAAAGAAAGAGAAAGCAAGAAAATAATCCTGTTTAAAATCATATCAAAAAGAATAAAATGCCTAGGAATAAACTTAACCAAGGAGGTGAGAAACCTATACTCTGAAAAGTATAAGACATTGATGAAGGAAATTGAAGGTGATGCAAAGAAATGGAAAGATATCCTAGGTTCATGGATTAGAAGAATTGATACTGTTAAAATGTCCACACTACCCAAAGCAATCTACAGATTTAATGCAATCCCTATCAAAATACTCGTGACGTTTTTCACAGAACTGGAACAAATAATTCTGAAATTCATATGGAACCACAAAAGACCCCAATTTTCCAAAGCAATCTTGAGAAAAGAGAACAAAGGTGGAGATATCACTCTCTGGCTTCAGACTTTAGACTACAAAGCTACAGTAACCAAAATAGTGTGATACTGGCAAAATCAGACACGTAGATCAATAGAGCAGAACAGAGAGCCCAGAAATAAACACACGCACTTATAGTCAATTAATCTATGACAAAGGAGGCAAGAATATACAATGGGGAAAAGACAGTTTCTTTAATAAATGGTGCTCAGAAACCTGGACAACTACATGTAAAAGAATGAAATTAGAACATTTTCTCACACCATATACAAAAATCAACTCAAAATAAATTAAAGACCTAAATGTAAGACCAGAAATCATAAAATCCCTAGAAGAAAACATAGGCAGAACACTCTTTCACATAAATTGTAGCAATATATTTTTAGATCTGTCTTCTAAGGCAAAGGAAACAAAATAAAAAATAAACAAATGGGATCTAATTAAACTTAAAAGCTTTTGCACAGCAAAGGGAATCATCAACAAAACAAAAAGACAGCCTATGAAATGGGAGAAAAGATTAGCAAATGATATGACCAGTAAGGGGGTAATATCCATAATATATAAACAGCTTATACAACTCAATACCCAAAAAATGAACAACCTGAATAAAAATGGCAGAAGACCTGAATAGACAATTTTCCAAAGAAGACATATAGATGGGGAACAGGCACACAGAAATATGCTCAACATCACTAATCATCAGAGAAATGTAAATCAAAGCAGTGAGATATCACCTCACACCTGTCAGAATGGCTTTTATCAAAAAACACAAATAATAAATGTTAGTAAGGATGTGGAGAAAAGGGAACCCTGGTACACTGTTGGTGGGAATGCAAATTGGTACAGTCACTATGGAAAAGAGTATGGAGGTTCCTCATAAAACTAAAAATTGGACTACCATATAATCCAGCAATTCCAGTCCTGGGTATCTATCTGGAAAAAAAAGGAAAACACTAATTTGAAAAGATACATGCACTCCAATGTTCGTAGACAAGATATGGAAGCAACCTAAGTGTCCATCAACAAATGAATGGATAAAGAGGATGTAGTATCTATGTATACAATGGATATTACTCAGCCATAAAAAAGAATGAAAGTCTGCCATTTGCAATAATATGCATAGACCTGAAGGGTATTATGCTTAATGAAATGTCAGACAGAGAAAGACAAATATTGTATGTTATCACTTATATGTGGAATCTAAAAAATAAACAAATATAACAAAACAGAAATAGACGCACAGATATAGAGAACAAACTAGTGGTTACCAGTGGGGATAGGGAAGGGGGGAGGGGCAAGATGTGGTAGGGGATTAAGAGGTACAAACTACTATGTATAAAATAAATAAGCTACAAGGATATATTGTACAGCACAGGGAATATAGCTAATATTTTATAGTAACTTTAAATGGAGTATAATCTATAAAAATATTGAAACTAATATAATATCATAAATCAACTATACTTCAATTATTTAAAAAGGCCCTATTTGTATATGCTAAATTCCATCCAGAGTTACTAAAGTTTTCTAAATATATGCAGATTTGAAAACAACGTATATGAGATAGCAATACAAAACCATTTTAGATCACAACTTTGGGGAAGTTTTATTCAGTGATTAAAACAAGTTAGATGAATTGATTTGCAAATTAATGGAAAAGGCCTGGCTAATCTCACAGTATGTTCAGGAGTAACTCTCGGGTATGTCCTAAATAATTATAATGCCAGGCAAATGTGCTGAGGTAAACCATTTTTACATAGGGGCCTCTCTGTGTTGTAAGTCACCTACTAGACCCAGCACATTAAAAGTATAATTCTGTGTAGCTTGTTAATTTACAAAAGGGAAGGCATTCCTCTGACTTCTCTGAGTGCATCAGATCAAGCTGACCTTAGAGAACGCTGAAGAGAGAGGAAGTAATGATTGCAAGCACCAACCGTTCACTCTGAATCAACTTTAAAAAAACCAACTACTTGATTACCTCATAAATCATCTGGCCTCCTGTTTCCAATGAAGACTCTCAGGCTGTGTTCAGCAGTTTAATATCTTGAGCCAGAAAAAGAAACAGCAAGATCTGAGTGGAAACCTTAAATGAAAGACTTCTGATGCAGGCGAGGCAGCCACAATGAAGTATCTTTGCAGACTAGTAAAGGGTTCCAGAATTCAGTAGAGGAGCTGATCAGTGCAAGACAACCCATCTAGATTATTCAAACTCCAACCAATTTTTTTTTTTTTTTTTTTTTGCGGTACCCGGGCCTCTCACTGCCGCGGCCCCTCCCGTTGCGGAGCACAGGCTCCGGACGCGCAGGCTCAGCGGCCATGGCTCACGGGCCCAGCCGCTCCACGGCATGTGGGATCTTCCCGGACCGGGGCACGAACCCGTGTCCTCTGCATCGGCAGGCGGACTCTCAACCACTGCGCCACCAGGGAAGCCCCTCCAACCTATTTTTATGGTGGTTTGAACCAATTAATTATTTAAATTTATTTTCCAAATGCTTTTTTTCTATGCAGAGGATACTCAAGGTCAAGTAAAATTTCTTATTGTTTCCTTGCTTCCAAAATAAAGGAAATTACTATGCATCCTGCAACAAGTAAACAAGACACCCCTGCTGAAGCTGTTCTTTGTTTATAATGGGTATACTGATAGCTCGACATATCAATATAATGAATAAACTGACATACAATTAAAATTTCAAGATCAAAACTACAAATAAGTATACATATCTGTGCGTGAGGATATAATGCACACACACGTGCACACACACACACACACACTCTTAATTATGACCTTCTCAATGATTTCTGCTCTGTTTCCACTTAACTGCTAAATCTTTATCACAAGCCCTAACCTTGTGCTTCAGATTTAATTATCCAAATGCCTACTAGACATCTCTTCCTAGATATCTGACAGGCATTCAACACATCTGCCACCGAACTCATGACCTTCCCTTCTAAACCTGGTTCTTCTATTTTCAATATCAGTGAAAGTTGTGGGCTGTCAGATCAGATATCTGGAGCATCCTAGATCTATAACTCATCTCTTCCCCACAGCCAGTCAGTCTTCAAATCCTGACTGCGTTACCTGCAAGCTATTTTCTCCATTATGTTCTCTTCTGTCTGTCCTGAAATCACTGTCCTACCTGATCCTCATCGTCTTCTCTTTCCTGGATAACTGCAGTTTCTCTCATACACTCATGTACAGATTTAGTTCTTTCCTCCCCATGTAAATAGTCATTGGTTAACTTTTCCTGCATAATGCCTGTCATTAATTATCCTTACTTTTTTTTTCCCTGTGGGTTTTCCAGAGTTATCTCTAGCTAACCTCTTCATATAAACCTCTCCTACAAACTTATTTCTTCTCCCGACTATGCTTTTTTGACCTAATGCCTTTCCTGTTTGCCTGCTTTTTAACTTCTTGCTTGCCTCTGCCTATTGAAATCCCACCATTACATCAAAATTCAACTTCAATCCCAGCAATGCTGTAAAAACCCAGAAAACCCAAACCGGAAACCATGTGTCCCTCTTTTAAATTCTTGTAATTCCTGTCAGTTCCAATGGTTCTCAGTCCTTAAAGTATGAAGACTGCATTCCTAAGTCAAAAAAAGATTCTACTGACTTCTCTTGCCTTTGACAAGATGGGGAGAAAAGGAACCACGGGAAGTTTTCCATCCTGACTGAGTGGGAAGGTGGAGCTGTCATTGGTGGAAATTGGAGTCCTCTATGAGAAAGGGGCTGTGGCAATGCAGCATGTCCCAGCATGTTCCAGAGGACACTAGTGTGAGAGCCTATATGAAAATTTCTATATATTCATTTAATAATCATTAAGTTCTCTCTGTGTGCTAGGTAGTGAACAAGAGAGACACAGGGACCCTACTCTCAGGGACCCACAGAAGATTCCACAGTCTCATGCAGTTGGGAAACTACATACTATGGCAGCTTCTAGAGGTTCATAATGAGCATTATCATATAAAAGTCTCTGAAAAGTCCCACCATTTTAAAAAAACTTTAAAGTTTAAAAAACTTTAACATAATTTTGTGTTTAGTATTATTTCCCAAAGAAATTTGGCCACAGAATACCTCCCTTGCATTTTTCTGACAATATCTATTAATATCCCATGCAACTAGAACTCTCTGGAACAGATAATTAGGAAATGCTATGTAAGAGCAATCCAAATGCAGAGAAGGAAATGCTGAACCTTGGAGAGGAGAGAACATTGTTATATACTTCGGAGATGTGAGTAGAGGGGAACTCTGAGAACAACTGGAAATCCTACATAACTATTGAGAAGGAGTGTTGAAGTGGTTTGGTGGTGTGGGCAGGAAAACATTCCAAAGGTTCCAATCCTTCGAAGTGGTTTTCCTCAGACCCAAAGGAACAGACCAGAGTAGGAAAAGTGGCTGTTAAGTTTCCCAAACTTTCTTCTCCTGAGCCTCACTATAGCTGTCTCCCCGGTGAGATGATACGATTATTATGGCTAGGGAACTCTAAACTTGCTCTACCTTCTCCAAGTCTCCATTTGCCTCTGAATTTTGAGGGAAAGAAGCTCAGATAGTTGTCTCTTCTCCGTGAAGTTCAAGTGTCGGTTGTATTTACAGAAATCAAGTAATTTTGGCTACTGTTGAGTGCACTAATGTTTATTTGCATTGTGGTTGCGACGGTCATATCCCATACCGCATATGGTATGGGATATGGGTAACTCAATCCTGGAGTTAATTTTACAATAAGGCAGAAGGGTTGGAAAGTATAATCTTGATGGTATACATAAAATATATTACTCTGATGGCATTTGAAATTGCATGAGCATCAAATATTACAAAGTTCACTCTATAATCTGAAAGGACGGTGCTCTTCCCCCTGAACTCACGCTTGTGGCCCTCCTCTGCACTCTGTAGTTGAGACCCACTAAAGAGGCCTGCGCTGTCAAAATGTTATTCACAGGCTTGAAAGAAAACAATGCACTTTTCTCATATGCTTGAAATATTTCAGAATAAGAAAAACAAAAAGTATTCCATTGAGCCTAAATGAGGTTATTATGTTCCAGAACCATTCCAAAACCATGTGTGCAGTGCAAAACTGGCTGCATCCTGTGTAATGTGAGAGCCTCATCTGCTACCAATGAAAACAGACAAACCTGGTGACACCAGTCCTCCATGGGAGCCTAATTGAGCACCAGCCTTCCTCCCCAACCTTGCGTCACTTAGTATTTCTGAGTATTTTAGCAACTAAGACAGCTAAGTTTCAGAATGTCATCTCTCAAGTATATATCTTATCATAAAACTAACTCATACAGTAAAATAATCCAAAGAGTTAGAATGAATAATATATATTTTAGCATATAGTAATTTTTTGTACTTATAAAATATATAACAGAAACTTATTAGTGGAACTGTGTTCCATATTTTTTGGCCTTCCTGTAGTGTATAGAATTTTATAAAGTATTTTGATGGCTTTACCCAGATGCAATTTCTGTTGTTTTCACAACCCAAAAAGCAGTTTTAAACTCAGCAATAATCATTTAAAAGTTTTGACTTGTTTTCACTTTACACTAACAGATTTTTAGAATCTCTTGAAAGTAGATATTCTTTATTATTCCTTTACCAAATTGCAAACACTTAAAAAAATCATCTTATCGTTAGTAAGGCTCAGAGAAATCAGTTCTTTCATTCATTGTTTGTGGAAATGTAATTTGGGACATATTTTTGGAAGTCAGTTTGGAGATACACACATATACATATGTGCATGCACGTGTGTTATATATGTGTAGATGTGTGTATATATACACACACATGCATGCACTCGTACATGGGTAGTTTGAGCCAATTTCCTAAGAAATTTCCTATAGAAATGTTAGAAAATACTATTCATAGTTTTTTATAAGGCTGTTCATTACATTTTATAGGTGTTTATAGGTAAAAAAGTAGAAGCAATTTAAGTGCCCAAATCTAATGGGAAAGTTGAATGAATTACATTTTATTGGTACAATGGGCTATCATATATCCATTAAATCATTTGTGGAAGAATACCAAATTATATGTTAAAGTGTTGATATATTGTAAAAACATGTTACACAATACTATATACAGCATAAGAATGCCATGTTTATCTGTATCCAGAAAAAATAACTAGAAGAATGTCGGCCTAACTGCTAACAATGACTATGCTTGAGTGATGGACTTATAGATGGATTTTTTTTCTTATAATTTTCTGTTTCTCAAGTTTTCTGTAGTGAATGTGTCTTATTTATGAAATAATTAAACAAAATAAATGTTACATGTTTCTTGACATATTTGTACCCTTTGACCCAGCAATTCTATTTTTCAGACCATATCCTAACATGAGAAAATAAACAGATACACACTTACAGAGGTACTTACAACTATGTTCTTTCTGACTTGTTTATAGTAATAAGACACTGGAAGCTACTTGAATGTCCAACATTAGGGAATTGGTTTTAAAAAAATAACTGCATCCATGCAGTGAAATATTGCACAGTCTTTAAAATCAGATTCTTGAAAATATTTAACAAAAGGAAATGCTTACAGTATATTCAGTTAAAAGGTATATGGACAGAGAGATATGTAGACATAATATAATTACAATTTTGATTACCTAAAAATATTTAGAATATACATTAGTGTTTTAACAGGGCTAACCACTGGGTGGTGAAATTACTTATAGGTTCTTTTTTTCCTTTTTATAATTTTCTATGCTTTCAACATTTGTAATTTTTATAAACAGAAAGAATATGTAAACAATAAAGAAGCTTGTTTTTTGCAAGTAATATTAAGATACAGTATCTATATGAACATGATCCCTCCAAATATTTTTTCAGACTATCATTTCTACTCAGTTTATTGCTGTACTACACAGTG
Organism: Phocoena phocoena; assembly: GCF_963924675.1. Classification (NCBI taxonomy): domain Eukaryota; kingdom Metazoa; phylum Chordata; class Mammalia; order Artiodactyla; family Phocoenidae; genus Phocoena; species Phocoena phocoena. The sequence goes on along the minus strand of NC_089223.1, from coordinate 109,990,527 downwards.
AGATAAGAATGTATAATATTTTATTTTAATCCCTGGGTCTCTCTGACAAACAATAGGAAGAATTCTGACCAAAAGATTTGCTTTGCTCTATAAAATGCTTAAAACAACATAGGAAAGGAATATTCAGAGGGCTGGCCTCAGTCTCACTCTGAACAGTGATATAAGGTTTCTTAATCATTTACTTGTTCAGAATCTAAGTAGGCAAAGGTCAAAGCAGTTTCAAGTTCAGTGTTACCTCAGGTGTAGCCTTCCTCTCTGATGCAAGGACCACACCCACAGAGTGAAGGTTTTTTGAGTTCATTGAGAGAGTTTATGCCTTTGACAAAGCTCTAGTAATAGCCTCTGATTGAGCGACAAGGCAAGTAACCATTTGGCTAGACTCAGGGAATGCAAGTATATATACATGTATACTAGGAGGGCTGTGTCGGGGGGATATATTTATGTTCTTAATTGCTTAAGGCTTAGCATAACCATTGCATACTGCATGATAGATAATAAGCCTGAAGAGTTATCCGTGTGCTACCACTAATGTATGGACTCAATGAGTATTTATTGAAAGCTTATCTGTAAAACATGGTTCTGGCCATATGAGATTAAAAAGACATAGTCCTACCTTCCTTCCTAAATGAAAACACAAAAACAATTGCGTGAATTTTACATACTGTCAATGTTTCTTCTCCAATAAAACAGACAAAATTATAATTGATATTTACTGATTTTCACTTAAATTTAGTGTGATATAATTTTAAAAGTTCACTTTAAAATCATTGCCACATAGCCCAAGAATATCACCAGTGAAATTTACCAGACACATGTATTTTTAAAGTTTCAGGTAGTTCATGTAAATATTAAGGATAGAATGCAGTATATTATGATTTTTCCTGATGAAATAAAGGACTTACACTGATTTTTTAGACTCCATGCAGCTCATTCAATACTTTCAAATTTTGTGATAGGCTTTGAAAATATAAATGGGCAAGAATTTTTGCTTCCCAGATGAACAGGCAGAAATGAAACCAAGTTTAGACAAAGATCAAACCATCAATATAATTGAAAGGTGGAAAGTGAAAGGGAAGGAGAAGAAATGGAAAGCAAATATATAGCTTTGGAGAAATAAAGCAAAAGAAATAAAAAAATTTACTTGATTTGTCCTTTCTCCACGTATGTTGTTCTATAAAACCCCACAAGCGAGCCGTTCAGCCAGCCGGCGAACTCCATTGTCAACTGGTAGAGACCCTTGCCACCGTTGGGTGCAAGCTCTTCTTCTGTCTCCACTACCACATACTCCTGCTTTTTGTATTCGAAGCACCGCCTGACTTTCACCTGCTCCCCAGAGGGCTTCCTCAGCACCGGGAGCTGGGTGATCCTCGTTTCCCGGAGGTGTAGCCACAGGTTCCGGGTGGGTGAGCTCACGTTGATGGAGATGTTCACGCTGCCTGTGTACGTGTCCTCCTCCAACAGGGGCTTCACCTCCAGGTCGTAGTGCACTGGGTTGATGAAGTCCGGCAGCCTGAAATCTTTCCAGCCTCCACTTTCATCTTCACTGGCAGGGCAGACCCCCTGGTCCTGTGGAGGGCTCAAAGTGGGAGGCCTCGAAGTGGGAGGCCTCGAAGTGGGAGGCCTGTGGGAAGGAGCCTGGGTTGTGCCCTGTCCTCCGTCGGTAGAGTCACACGATCTGGTCAAGCCCACGGAAAGTCCTACTATTAATCCGACACCCACCACCACCGCACAGATAATGGCCACATGTTTCCTTTTAATGCAGTATCTCTTAGAGCCTTCTCCCTCCTCCAAGATCATTTTTGTTTCCAAAGTCAAATGTTACACATAAAAGGTCGTTAAATTTAACTAACTAACGTCAGCAGTCTTCCTTTTTCAATTGGAAGGAATTCCCTGGTTTGGCAGCCTGCTTTCGCCTTTCCCACACCTCTCTCTCTCTGGCTGCTTGAATCTTTTCCTTTCCCTTCACGTTCCCACTAGACACTCAAGGATGAATGTGGAATCAAGGGGGTGGAGTAAGGACTCCAGAAGAGGAGCTGAGCTGGAGGAAGAGGACTGACGAGAATATTGTCACGGCTCCTCTTAAAAACAACGCATCCCCCACTCCACCCCTCCTACTGGAGTGAGTTAAATATAAAACAGGGCTTTGCTTATCAGCCAGTGGGAGGATGATCCTTTGCCAAAGCTCTGTCAGCAGCTTTCGAGGAGAGAGCGTTTGGGAAGAGGTGTGCTTGTGATGGAAAATCTCACCCTTTGCCACTGAGTCTGTGGCTTCTTCCTGTTGTGTGCACAGTCTCTCTCTCCTAACCAAAGGGCTTTTTGCATCTCAGCTATTTTTTAGGTAGCTGTGTTTTCTTTTCATTCTTTTTCCTCATCTTATGTAAACATTCAGATTCTGCCTTTTGCCAAAGTCAGGTCCTGGAGTTCCGTGCACAGAGTGATACATAAATTCAAGGACCACTTAGGTAGTGTGTAAATATTTGTTGAATTGGTGGATTAGTAAAACATGGCCAGGTCACCCTAAATCAGTTCAGTTGATGCTGGATGAAAGAGAAAAGGAAACATAAATTAGTCAAAGCAGTACTGGAGCTCAAAAGCATAAGAAGAAAAAAGAGAGACAGAAAAGTAATGGGTTGGAAGGACAGAAGGACAAGGAAGATAAACTTGATTAACTTGTTAGGTTAAATAACTAAACTCTTAGATAATCTTGTCTAAGTGAGATTGAATTCTTTAGCCTAGAGTGTGGTAGATGACATTTGGAGGAGATTCCAGATGCAAAGTTGGCTGTTGAAAGATCTGTTATCTGCCCAAACCTATTGCCTCTGAATGAAAAGCTCAAGATGATAGAAATCACAATAATGACTTCCATGTTTATGAGTAGCTAAGATGTATACATCCAAGCCATCTCTAATAGTAGCAGTACAATCATAAATATAAAAAATTAGAGAGATTTCTATATGCCAGGCACTATGCTAGGTACTTCATAGAAGTTATCATTTAAGACTTACCAGCAACTCTATGAGACTGATACTATTATGATGCCCATTTTAGAGGTGGAAGGACTGACATTCAAAGAGGTAAGTCATTTGCTCAAGGTCACAGAATTGGACCTTGAACTCAGGTTATCTGAGTCCAAAATCCAAATATCTAACTGTACTGCCTCTGTTCTCTGAAGAGGAAAAATGTTTAAGGGTTAAGTAACCATGAAAAACTTGGTCAATATTTCCCAAAGTGCAATCCATGGATAATATTAATAGATATAATTGCAAAGCAGGCAGTGCTGCGGTAGATAGAGTTAAGAATATTCTTTCACTACTTTCCATTCTTTCAGAGCTTCCAGATGGCACTACCATCACACTGTGAATCTCCCAGATAGGATATACTATTGTGTGATTTCTATATTTAGTTGATGAGAGAGTTTGTTTAGTGAGATACCTTTTGAGGGTCTTGTGTTCCCACACTCTGAAAAATCCTACTTTAAACTGTTCCAAGTTATAAATTAAACACACGGATAAAAAGAGAAGATTTTAAGAATGAAAGGGTCGACTTTGCTGTACGCATTTCTATTGTTTTCTCATAAAATAGTAGTAAGAGAAATAAAGTTAAAGGCAAGAGGTATATTTTTCTAAATCATAGGTTCATCTTGTTTATTAATTTCACATTCTGAAGTAATCCTAAACTTTAATCATAGTATGTTTAATTTTGGTAAATCAACTTTATGAATTTTAGCCTTGAAATCCCTTTTTTATCAGAAATATCATCTGATGTTTCACTAAATGTTTCACAGGGCAAACATTTTAATGTGTTCTCCATAAATTAAAAGGAAAGTGTGGATCAAATTTATCTCAGCATAATGACTGAAAAAAAATGAAAAAGAAAAGGATTTTGAAGAATGTACATAAAATTATATTAAACTGGAAGCATTTTTAAAAATTCTCAGCTAAGGCAAACATATATAAAACTCTTAAACTCAATTTTGTCTAGAAAGTCAGCAGTCTTATCACCAGGTCCCATGTTTGCACTAAACTGAACAAAGAAGATAATAGACCTTTGGAATAAGGTACACTTAAGGGGGTTTGAGAATGGCCACCTGCTATCAAATATCTCTCCTGTTTTACCTGAAATTCCACCATAAGGGGTTCATTATTTATAGATAAATGCAATTTTTTGCTAGCAGAAATAAAATACCTAAAATCCATGTACTCTGTGTGTGTGTGTGTGTGTGTGTGAACACGTGCATAAATTTTTAGTCTAAGGCCCAACCACAGCATTTTATTAGTACCAACCTAAAAGAGCCGCCTGTATCCAGTGAAGGGCATCACATCTTATCCATGTCAGCATATTAGGGTTGCCTGAGGTGATAGAGGTAAAACGTCCAGCCAGACAAGTGGGAGTAGCAGAGCCAGCCTGTGCACTAAACACATTTAGGGTCACCATATTAGGGTTTACTAAATATAAAGCCCCAGCTTTCATAGTTGGTAATGCTGCACTCCATTGCAGCAGTTCTTGCTGTCCTTCTCCCTGACACTGGAACACTGAGTCTGTGGCAGGAGGCTCTTGATCTTGAAGGCCCTTGTTCCAGATCCAATCCACAGTGAAGGTCAAGGCAGCCACTGGCAGGACACACACACACACACACACACACACACACACACACACACACACAGAATCTACTCCTATAATGAGACCAAGGAACCATCATAGGCACTCACCTAGTTAAACAGTTTATATTGATTAATCTTATGTTGAAAAATCTACATTACATGTAACTACTTTGGAAAGGCTACCTCTGGTCAGTTTCCATGTAGGTTCAAGCCAGAGGAGTGAATGCACGGCCATTCACTGTAGATCATAAACCACACTCCCCCATAGCTTTTGACAATGTGTATTACCATCTTGTACCCCAAGTACAAATCCAATATCTCTCCCATATATGACACTCAGTAAATGTTCATTGATTGCTTTTTGAATAAACAAATGAATGTATAAATAAAAAGGAGGAAAAAGAACACCAAGAATCCAGAATGGGAAGGGTTAGTGGGCATAATATGCCAAAAATGTTGAGATAAAATAAATTCAGTTCAAATTGCAATAATGACTAGAAAGAAGTTCCCTGGAGGTGAGGACTTGAAAATCATTCCTGATCTTGAGAAGATAAGGAACTTACTGGCTAATTCCTTCCCACAGCAGGTAGATTGATGCAGGAGACCCACCATAATACTGAATACACAGCATATACCTCCCTTTTTCACTTGGAGTTTCAGTTTAAAGCTCTTCTGTTAAGTCTCAGGAATTACACATACCCTTCTATGTACATGGGGTGCTATTGGCTGACCAGAGAACTCAGAGCATCACCAGAAATGTTGTCAATAACTAACACCACAATGTGATTATTTGACTGGCTCTTCACTCCTATTAGTTGATCATAGCTGAATGGTTCAGGAGAAAAAACAAAAATGACAAGCTAGAATCACAATAGAAGAAGCAGAATCTGCAAATTGGGCTATATTATATAAGGAACAGGGAGAATCAGAATGAGTTTCTTTCCATCTTGCCACAGGGTCTCAATTATCAACCATGTCAATTCTATAAACCCCATGGTCAATCCAAGTATTTCCAGACTTTAAAGGTTTAGTTGGAATTACAAAAGGAGAGTACCATTGCATTTGATTTGGACGACCATGCATTCTAAATCCATATTGGCAATGTTCATTGTGATCCTGGTCAATTATATTTTATTTTATTTTCTATTCGTCATCTTTTGTGTGGTCTCAGCAACTGTTTTAAAATGTTCAGTTGGTCTTAAGACCTAAGTGATCTCTTCTGACTTTTTCCAAGAGCTGAAAATAGCTGCAGATGTCAGGCAGAAAGTGTTCATCAGGCCACATCTAACTTTTGTTGGTTGATTAATGATGAATTTGTCCAATGATAGCACAATAAGAGGAACTACACAGTAGGGAAGACAAGGAGGAAAAGAGTGAGGAAGAGGGTCAAGAGGTAAGAAAGAGGAGGGGAAGAAACATTTTCAGAGAAACTGATGAGAATAAACTTCCAAAATACATTCAAACATAATTCAATAAAAAATAAAAATAAATGAAACAGGGCTTCCCTGGTGGCGCAGTGGTTGAGAGTCCGCCTGCCGATGCAGGGGACGCAGGTTCATGCCCCGGTCCGGGAAGATCCCACATGCCGCGGAGCGGCTGGGCCCATGAGCCATGGCCGCTGAGCCTGTGCGTCCGGAGCCTGTGCTCCATAATGGGAGAGGCCACAACAGTGAGAGGCCCGCGTACCGCAAAAAAAAAAAAAAAAAGAAAAAAGAAACAATACGTTTATGTCTTCTCTATTTTTGTTGTTTCCAGACTGATTTGAGAATCCTTCTGTAGGCTTTTCTGGACACACAGACTGTGCTCATGATATTCCCCACCTACATAGTCCGTGGGCACCAGCGTTTCATAAGTCACAAGCAAGAATCACATTCCTGCTTCTCATTTGGATGGCTCTAGGTAGAATTGGTGTACTTTACCTACCTCTGAAAAAGTGTCTGTGAGCCACTGTTCATTCATTTGCCTTTCAGTCATTCAGCAAATATTCAACCACTCAAAAAATGTATATTAACTCAATAAGTATTTACTTTTCAACAAATATTTACTGGATAAGGAATTCTAGAATAAACTTTAAAATGTGGACATTAAAAGAAATGTTAATAAATACTCATAAAGACATGTGTGTAAACCCCTGCTTTGTTCTTATAATGTATCAATAGAAGTTTTGAAAATATTCAGAAAAGCAAAGAAAATAAAATGAAAGGATTTTTGTTATTTCTATAATTTTAAACTGCTTTTATATTGGGTTCCCTAATGTGCAATAATACGTTGGGAGACAGTGGCAGGATATAGAAACAGCAGAAGAAAAATAATAGTGATAATATAGTCTAGATTTCTGTTCTAAGAATGTCAAAATTATCAATTTTCTCAGTGCACTAAACAATAGCTCTATATTCTGAGTTTTAAAACTCCCTGAAATGCTTAATTCATTCAACATTTCCTTTCAGCCTTTTGTATTGTCAAAATTCTTGGCAATATTTTCTTCTCTCTCCTCTCCTATCTGCAGAAGTCTGCAAAAATAATGTTGGTGTAGAGAAAATATCTCAACCAATGTTCTTTTATCCCACGAAGAATCCAAGTGAATTATACTAGTAATGGTGATTTTGGATCTCATTCCCCAGAAAAATTCTATTAGACCCATTCTTCATCTTAAGTAATATTATTTCTTTCAGGGGAAGGGCCTGTAATTTTCCAATTTTTATTTATTAGCACTGACTGTTTGGTTTGAAAATTTCTTTATTACCACATTAATTTTTTTAACATCTTTATTAGAGTATAATTGCTTTAAAATGTTGTGTTAGTTGCTGTTGTATAACAGAGTGAATCAGCTATAGGTGTACATATATCCCCATATCCCCTCCCTCTTGCATCTCTCTCCCACCCTCCCTATCCCACCCCTCTAGGTACCACATTAATTTTAATAAAGTTACCTTTAATTTTTGTTTTTTTGGAAGTGAAGATTTTAGCTGCATTGAGATGATCCAAGACATCCATATGAGCAACGGAATGTTTCTCTATTGGAGCTCTGTTTTCTTGGCATATATTCTGTTTTTTGTTTATTACTTTCTTTGTATGCTTGTGCCTTAAGCTGAAAAATTGCCCCCCTAAAACTTATCCACGTTCTAATCCCTGGAACCTGTGAATGTTACTGTACATGGTTTAAAAGAAAATGGTCTTTGTCGATGTGATTAAAGAATCTTGAGATGGGGGGATTATTTTGGGATTATCAGGTATCAGGGTGGGTTTGAAATGCAATCTCACATGTTCTTATAAAAGGGAGGCAGAGAGATTTTATGCACAGACACACAGGTGATGTGAAGATAGAGCAGAGAAAGATTTGAAGATGCTGGTCTTGAAGATTGTAGTGATGCAGCCACAAACCAAGGAATGCTGGCAGCTACTAGAAGCTTTTGTAAGAGACAAGGACCAGATTCTTCCTTATAGCTTCTGGAGGAAGAGTCGCCATGCTGACACCTTGATTTTGGCCCAGTGATACAGATTTTGAACTTCTGGCTTTCAAAAATGTGAGAGAGTAAATTTCTGCCATTTTTAAGCCACAAGCTTGTGGTAATTTGTTATAGAAGCCACAGGAAATTACTACAACAGTCTTTAGGTATTCATTCAACATTTATTGAGAACCACAATGTGCCATATATTTCAACTGATTGAAAAGCACTAAGAATACAAATGAAAACAGTCTCAGAGTAGAAGAGTTTTTCTCAAGTAGAAAGAGTGTTGGAATAAGAATATTGGCTTTTGGGACAAGGCATACTCTCTTCTTTCATTCACTTCTGATTTTCTAGAGATACACTTAAGAACTCTGTTTTTGTTCTTCGGGAGCATATATAGCTCTTACTCAAGGTTTTAAAGGATTTTAATACATTTATTTTCCAGTTGCCTTCACCATGGAATATTTGTTAAGAGGGTCCATAAATTATTTCTTCAGTGAATAGGATGTATGTGTTTCTATAAAAACATTATGACTCCTGGTAATTCCCTGGCGGTCCAGTGGTTAGGACTCAATGCTTTCACTGCTGTGGGTCCAGGTTGGATCCTGATCAGGGAACTAACATCCTGCAAGCTGCGTGGCATGGCCAAAAAAAAAAAAAATCCTGACTCCCACTGAATTTATCTGAATCATTTATTAAGTTTATATCTGGGGGGAAATTTATATTTACTTTTGATTTGGAAGCTTTAATTCTAGATGCTTTTCTTGGTCAGTAATGTTGCAAATCCAGGGCAAAATAATACTGGATAACTATAAATATAACTGGATAATTATAAATAACTAGAATAATACTGTTTCTTGTGGATGTAACAATTCCTTCTATCTTCTGAATACGTTGCCTCATTTACTTCTGCTCTTGTCATTGATGGTAATCTGGTGAATTATTTAACTTCTACATTTAGACACTTTCCTTTGATGTCTTGATTTTCATTAGCTTTTAAAGGGCTTTCAGGTGACTTTTATTCTTGGTTTATCTGATATCTTTTGCATCTGTGGTTAAGATATTTATATGCATATATTGCAACGGTTAACTTGATTGCTTAAAATCTCTATTCAGGATTCGGACACATCTCCAAGTGTGAAATCATCAGGTATAGCCTACCATGGGTTGGAGCATATGAAAATTTCAGATGTCTTTTGGAGAAAGAATTTCTTTTGGAGTGTATAAGTCAGGGATGCTTTTAGTTCCAAGTAAAGAAAACTTAGCTAACTATGGCTTAATCTATAAAGACGTCTAATGACCTCCCATAACAAGAAGTCTGGAGGTAGGGAGTAGCATCTTGGTTTGGCAGCTCTGAAAATGTCATCAGGAAACTAATATGTGACTATCTATTCATTCCGTCACCTTTATTATGGGATCCCAAGCTGGTTGTCACAGTTACGGCTATGACAATCACTTTCAAAAGCAAGATGTGGAGGGTGGAAGAAAGAGTAAGTTTCTTTCCCTTAAGAGTTCTTTCCTTTTATCAGTGAAGAAAATAATTTCCCAGCGGTCCTCAGCAGGCTTCCCCTGACATTTCATTCAGGAGTCCTGACTCACCTGGCCCTTCTGTAGCTTCACCTGGTTGAGAGGTTTGTGATAGAAAGACTGACTTGAAACAACACCAGTTTATCTCTAGAACAGCACACATTGATGGCGCAAACTCAGGATATTTGTTGGCAAATAAGAATGGAGAAATGGCTGTTGGCTAGACAATAAAGACTGCCGGCATGTAGCAAGGAGCACAAACACTGCCTGAATAGATCTTATCTGTGGAGAGGGGAAGGACAAATCTGAGAAGAGCAGAAAGTTTGTGCTTCCTACTTATTTTCTACCTGCTGGCTCCATCCTCCCAGCATCTCAACTTAAGGTTTTTTGTTCTGTTTTCTTATTTTTGTTGTTGGTGGTGGTTTTTTGGTGTTTTTTTTTTTGTTGTTGGTTTTTTTTTGGCTCTCCTATTTCCTGTCTCCACGCAACTTCCTAAAATCATCTCCGTAGCACTATGGAAAATTTTTCAATAAGTCCCATTCACCGACAGGATCAAGTTCATGACATGGTATTCAAAGCCCCAATTCCCTTCACTCCAGAAAGTTCCTGACATCTCAGAATCCTTTTTCAAATTTACCCCAAGCCAAAATGGTCTGTTGATTATCTTGCAAACATACATTACCCACTGCTGTCATGACACATTTGCTTGTGCTGATGCTCCTGCCTGGGTTTCCCTTTTTCCTTCCTCTTCTCTTTTTAATCATTCTCAGGACCCAGCTTACCTCTCTTCTCAAGTAAACAAACATTCACTGATCCAGATGGACCAAAATGGTCAATCCTCTTTACCTCCTATAAACACACTAGATGTCATTCATTTGTCATTTATTTTTAGTCCAATCCTCAAATGGCCGATTATTCTGTGTATTAGTAAATGTAGTCTAACTGCCCAAACAAGCAGTACCAGTATGTTATTTATTTCTCACACAGGCCATATCCAAAGTGGATATTTTTGTCAGTGAGCTCTCCTAAATAGCACTCCTCCAAGTCAGGAATTTAGGCTCCTTCCATCTTGTGGTGTTGCCCTCTTCAATATATGGCTCCAAGGTTGCCCCAGGAAGAGAGGAGAACAAGAGGATCTCATACTGGATTTTTTTTTTGCGGTACGCGGGCCTCTACTGTTGTGGCCTCTCCCGTTGCGGAGCACAGGCTCCGGACGCGCAGGCCCAGCGGCCATGGCTCACGGGCCCAGCTGCTCCGCGGCATCTTCCCGGACCGGGGCACGAACCCGTGTCCCCTGCATCGGCAGGAGGACTCTCAACCACTGCGCCACCAGGGAAGCCCTCATACTGGATTTTTAATCACCTTAGCCTGGAAGTTACTTTCACTCACAACCATTGGCAGAACTAGTCACACAGCTCTTCATAAAAGCAAAGGGGCTGGGACAGGCAGGCGGCAGCAACGACTCTAGCCTTCAGGAGAGGAGCATGTGTCTTTGGTGGTCAGCTAGCCATGACTGCCGCATGCTGGCCTCCCCTCATTTTAGGATGATTTTGCTAGTATGCTGTAGTGACTCAGAAGGAGAAGCAGGTCATACGTAGAAGAACAATGCTGTGCCATTTGCTATGATTTTTATCGAGTCCTAAGGCCGTATCCAAGGCAAAGTGCCTTCTCTGTTCAATTCTTCTCTCTCAATAATTTCATGTATAAAAATTATTCACCTACATGCTCATAGTTTATACTTATTTCCATCACCACTGCTCTAAATATTTATTTTGACTTGATTTTTCCTGAACAGACTTGTACTGTGAGGGGGATGCACATAAAGTGATTTACTCTAGGTTCCACACTGCTTCTAGGGATGGCTTAGGTACAGCAACTCCCTATTTTGTTTTCCAAAGGTCAGTTTATTGGCACTTCAGAATACCATAGAAACAAATGGAAGTAAAGGTAATTGCATTCAGGTGGAAGGAAAGGAGAAGGAAATGGAATGAAAAAGAACCAACCTTCATGATACATACTTGGTACCAGATGTCTTTTATTTGCTGTCTTTTTAATGCATCCAGCAATGCTATGAGTTAGTTATTATGGGTCTCAGCTACTACTAACCATACCATGCTATCTCCAAATCTAATAGAAGGAATTTAGTACTATTTATGGGCTAGTCCAGACTTCTCCATGAATAATTTTTTATTTTAGGTACATTATGGACTATCTAGGTCTTTGCAGCTAGCCTAAGCAACAAATCATATTTATAATATTGTTTTTAAGTAAAAATGTACTACAAGAGCCAACACATAAGACCTACTTATTTTTCTGGTCGTCAGGCCTGTCAGGACACTGGGAGAGTCCCCTTCCCAACATGCACACTGCATTGCATGGTGCCAAATTCGTAGAAGATATTATACAGGTAGAGTGAGTGGTTAAGTGATAATCAGATAAAATTTAAGTTGAAAGAGAAACTAATTTCCTCTTTTAATTATAAATTTAAAATTGAACTGTTTATATAACAGCATTTTCTCAGATTTTCTCTCTAGAATATTAACCAGTTTTGATTATGATACCACATATAACTGTTTTAATTAGAATCTAATATAGGTTTATGGTAGGAAAAAAGAAAATGCACAAAATGTAATATATGTGGCCTTACATTAACTGATAAAAGCAGACAACAAAGTGATATATACAATACGAAACTCCTGTTGTAAAATATGTATACATAGAAAAAGACTGGAAAACATAAATCAAAGTGTTAAAAGCAGTGATTTTCTTTGGTGATATATAAAATTATGGGAAATTTCTTTTGCAATTTTGTGTTATTCTTATTTTGTTTGTGTAGAGTATTTTCCTGAAGATATGTTATTTAGTATTTAGGAAAAAAACACGCATATATATATTGTTATACAGGGTCAAGTCTTTCATGGAAAAATCTAGATATTTATCTGCATCTGTTACTTCCCTGTAGTGTAATAATTGTCCTCCTAAATCTTGATCCATTAAGTTAAATAAACTAAGAAAAGATGTTTATACTGTCTCTAGAAAGTACAAATCCATTTCCTGTCATCATTTCATATTTCTAGTTTATTAGGATAAGTTAAATTATGTGGGTTCCCCTTTTTGCACTTTTCCATAAATCACATTTTTGATTGCTGACCTCCTATTTCGGCTGAGATTTCCACTCCATGTATTATCCACTTCCTTCCAATCTTCTTTCCCACATCTCACCCACCCTGCCCATCCTGAGGCCCTCTTTCAGACATTGTTAAGCATTATTCCTCCTCTTGGAGACTGTGTTTTACAACATGGATTACAAGACAGACAAATAACAAATATACCTTATTAAGCCTTTATTAAAGACATCTTCACATTCAGACACATATGTAGATAAAGCAAATGTTTTACGTTTTAAAATCAGATTTTTTCTTCAAGAAAAGCTTTATGAATTTTTTTTTATTTTTTAAATTTTTTTTATAAAGTTTACTTTTCTCATTCCCGAACAATATGATTTACACCAAGGCATAGTAATCTTTTAAAAATATAAGTCAGATTATTTCCCTGCTTACAACTTTCAATGGCTTCCCAATGCAGTTGAAACAACATTGAGACACTTTTCTACGGCCTGCAAGTACCTCCAAGATATCTTTTCTTTTTATCCCTCAGGCTCCATTTTTCAAGAACTTTCTGTTCCTTAAACGCTCCAGAGTCCCATTTTGGGACTATTTCCTTACTTAAAACACGTCTTCCTAACACCTTTGTAAGGCTGCCTCCTTCTCACAATTCATGCCTCATCTCCAATGCCTCTTCCTCAGACAGGGCCTCGCTGACTACCTTAGCTTCATTATCACTGCTCTTCTCCCTCTTCTTTCACACTGTCTATTCCATTACATTAGTTCTCATAGCCTTCTCTCCACTAAGATATTTCACTTAGGTTTTCATGAATGTGTATTGTTTGTCTTGCCAAGTAGAATATAAGCTCCACAGGGTAGGAACTTTTTCTTGTATCCCTATTGCTAGAAGTGTGCCAGGCACATGGTAGGCACAAAATAAATATCTCTTGTTTGGGGATCTAAACAAAAATTGGCTTTGAATCATACACAGTACCTTGCCTTGTTGGCTCCAAAAATGGCTGCAGGATCTGCAGCTCAGGACGTAAGGAGCCCACCTTCTATCTTTGAGCAGGGAAAGTCCTTTCTCCCAATTCCTTTAGCCTCTATTTATCACCATTCTTGAACTGTCAGTGCCTTTTCAGGCCACCACCAAAAGGGCAATTGTCCTGATTCCACTTTTACCTTCTGACTTTCAACAAGTTCCTGAAAACTGTAAGTTTCTGTAATGGAAAATCAGCCTAAATCCATGAATCTCGCGGTTGTTCTTTGGTCTACAAAGGTGAAACTATGGTGCTGTCATCAGCAGGGTGTGTGCTTTTAGTTGGATTGTCACTTATCTATCACGGCCATGCCTTACCCCTGCTGAATCACAGCATTTTTCTGCAAGGTTGATCAGTAGGACTTAGTACTGAGTCTGCTTTAGAACTTAGGTCAAAATGGCACTTATGGAAATTAGCATGATTTCATTAGCATCACAGCCTAACCAGTTTTTCTAATTCATCTTAAAATTGTATTCAGCCATAACTTATTTAAAAATAAAGATAAATTTATCTTTCATAAGAACATGGGAATTTAGAGCTGCATTGCAATTTAGGTATGATCTAGTTTATAGATAAGAATATTAAAACCAAGGGTGAGGCTAAGTAACCTTTCAAAGGTCAGTGAGCCAGGTGAAGGCAGAGCCACATTTAGACACCCAGTCCAAAGCTCTTTCTACTACATCTAGTGAAAGTCAATGTTCATTAGTTATCGGATTAACTATTTTGCAATATTTAATAACTTTTCTCATCATAGTACCTGGCACATAGAAGGCAATCAATAAAATTGGCAATACATGAATGAACCATTAACATGAAGTTCTTAAAAACATTTTTAAGGCTTTTGACTTCAATATGGAATAGCGATTATTATGTCTTGTTGCTTTTCATTTATCTCTGTCTTTTGAGGTTGTAAAACACAAGCATGGCTGTTATACACAGTGACTTAAACAATATGAATTTACATAGTTCTCTGATTCTCACATGTTTCATTTCATACACCTCTGCCTGATGAACACACCCTGGGATGTGTATCCATCTTTGTATTCATAATGCATATATATAATTCCACTTCTGATGTGAATAGCATAGAAATGTTATTTTATTTACATATTGGTAGTTATTTCTAAAAGGAAAAAGGTGGAATTCCTGGATTTAATTATCAAAACTTATTCTTCACACAGAAGTGACTTTAAAGTATTTTGCACTGGAATAATGACAAAGATTTGGCATTATAGTTGAAAAAAAATCTTTGAATCCTCTATGCACTCATAATATTCAAAAATTTATATGATAGGGCTTCCCTGGTGGCGTGCAGTGGTTGAGAGTCCGCCTGCCGATGCAGGGGACATGGGTTTGTGCCCCGGTCTGGGAAGATCCCACATGCCGCGGAGCGGCTGGGCCCGTGAGCCATGGCCACTAAGCCTGCGTGTCCGGAGCCTGTGCTCCGCAACGGGAGAGGCCACAACAGTGAGAGGCCCGCGTACCGCAAAAAAAAAAAAAAAAAAAAAAAAAGACGACTTCCTTAAATTTCAATCTGAAGATTAATTATAATGGTGACAATAATTTTATGAAATACATTGCCAAACTTCATTTAAGATGTTTTGAAATTACACTTTATATTTTGAATATAAATCGAGCCAATTCAGGAAAAGGTCCCATAATCCAAGAGAATGTTTGGCTTTCACTTATAAGCCATGCACTGGAGGGTTCATCTATTATGTTCTAAATGTAATGACCACTTTTCAGTGCTTTCACCTCCCTGGTTGCATGTACCTCTCTTTAACTTGCCCCAGTTTACCTTTGTGCTGTAGGAGAGCACGCAGCATTATATTTACCTTCTTCATGGGTTTAATTTTTTTTGTTTGTCCAATTCCATGAGTCTTAACTTTCACTAGCTCTATTTAACACTTCTCTTGATATATGTAGAACATTATTGCTTTTCTGTGTCCTGGGGGAGGGAGGAGTAAATAGCACACTCCCTCTGCTTCAATGACAAGCAGTTCCACATTCAGCAATTTTCTAGCATCCAGTCTATAGGATACTTCCACAGACAGCAGAAAAATGATGCTACCAATCTTGCATGAACATACACAGCAGTATCGAAACAACTTTGTCTCATTTAGTCACGTTCACTGAATCAGGTAATGATCAGAATGATGGGCAATTCTTCGCGCTATTACATACTCAATGAAACAGTACCTGCCTTATGAACGATGTCTCTTCCTCCCCATCTTGGTGAAAGAAGAGTTTAGAAGCTATTTTGTGGGACCATCACAACTGGAGAGCCCAGGAGAAGCTGGGATTCAGCTCTCTCTAGGATGTAATGCTTCAGAGTTTCTACTGTAGGGAGTGCTGAATTTTATAATTGTTTACACCTTCCCTTTCTTGAAACTTTTCCTTTACCTTTGAAGGTGAATCTGTGAAGTGAAAGTTATAACAAAATGAGTCATAATGAACCTTGTAGAAGAAAAAATTCAAAATCTGTTTACCGAAATCCTATTAAGCACATCACAAGTCCCACTTCTTCCACGAGACCTTTTTAAACCAACCCAGTTAGTGATTACACATCCCTCTGAACTTAAGAATATGATTGTTTTCTCTCCCACTTGTTTTATAACCCATGACATTTGTTCTATTGGCACTTCATATTGTTATTTACCTCTTATTTACCTTTCCTTCCCTTGTGCTACTCTTAATAAATACATGACTTACTTCCCCACTAGATCATAGGCACTTCCTTGTCAGATACTTCTGTATTCTTTGAAGCACCTAAAACTATCATTTTTGTGAAGTTAATTAATTAAAAGATGAATTTATTTCCATGTGGGTGTGTATAGGTTCTTGAAAAATACAATATCTGCTTTAGACAGTAGCCTTTGTAAGAACTCAGAGGGGGAGCGAGGGTTTCTTAGATTGGTGCCTCTTCATGCATGGCAGGTAGAATAAGATATCTTTCTCTACAACCCTGCTCTGGAGAATCACCCAGGCCTCATGGAGGCATGTGCTGGGCTGCTTTGTATCCACTTGAAGTATGGGTAGTGAAATAAATCTGGCAAACGTGACCATGTATTTTCAGCAGGGGTGTTCTTGTTAGCTTTATCCCACTCCTGAACTAGCCCACAGTGTGTCCCTTTTGTATTCCACGCCAGATCCACAAGTAAGCAGGCAGACTGTGCAAAGTTCCACAGCAGAAGTACTTGCTATGTTTTTATGTTCTGTGAGGCATTCTCCTTCTCATGGGTTGAATTGTTGAGAAGAGGTGGGTAGAATTTTAATTATGTGTGGGTAAACACTTTTCATATATGGTGTTTGAACCTGATGTAAAGATTTAGGACAGATTTGCCTAAAAATCCCAAGAGTTGTATTGGTAAAAAAGAGATTGAGACCCCAACCCGAAGGCAAAACCAACCAGGTTTATGCCCCTCCCCATAATCTCCCTCATTTTTTGATAGACTGTGTATTATTTCAGTATTATGTAATCTGCTGTGCAAACACAGCTTTAAGTCCCTTCTTCCAATAAGATTGCCATCTATAAACCTGTCTTGTTTAGTGCCACTTCTTCAAAGTGCCACTTCTTCAAATCATTCCTCTCAAGATGGAAAATTATTGAAGTCTGTCTGATATTCAAAATTTGGATGTACTTCCATTTATAGCCAGGATTGAATAACAGGGACCAAATTTATCCTTCCATCTGAAACTACAAAGAAAAGGAAAATAATACATGCAATTATATGGTTTTCAGGACACCAAACATCAGGCAACATAAGACAGTTTTATCCTTGAAAGACAGGAAACAAATTAGATGAGTCCTACTTTTGCCCCAGCTTACTGCTTTAAAAGAGTTTCCAGGCTGTGGTGCAAATAGGAGGAACACAGGAGGAGTTAGCAGACTCCTTGAGTTGTGTTGATGGAGCTGAGAATCCAGGGGGACAAAGGCAGCTAGAGTTCAAAAAACAGAGTACTAAAGAGGAGGGAGAATCCAGAGATATACAGAATGTTCCCCTGACTATGCAACAGTATACTCATTACTGTATATGTGTGAGGAAACTATCAGAGGCAAGGAAATCCCCCAGAAGACTTAGAGAGATCAGTGTGAGCACTCACACAGGGCTGGGTATAGTTCCTTTTCCAGCCAGCCAGTTGGGAAAACCTCAATGTGCCCAGGACATAAGATAGATTGTTCAGAAGGGTTTAGCCTCAGCAGTGGGAAAAAATTAGCCAAACACTGAACATGGCTCTGGTCCCACCTAATAAATCTTAAAAGCAAGACCCAAAGGGATAAAAATGTTTCCTACTATCTTAATTGTATCCCAGAACGAAGCTCAATATTGATAGGAATAAAAAAATATCCAACATTCAACATGAAAAAATTCACAATGTCTGACATCCAATCAAAGATTACAAGGCATGCAAAGAAGCAGGAAATTAGAATATTTAAATAGGTGGAAAATCAATCAATTGAAACCAGAACTGACATATTAGAATTAGCAGATAAAAACACTAAAACAATTATTATAACTGTATTCTCTATTTTTAAAAAAAGTTAAGTAGACATGGAAAAAATAAAAATAGCCAAACTGAACTTCTAGAGATAAAAACTATGATGTCTGAGTTGAAAAATACACTGGATGAGATAAATAGTAGCTTAGACACTGCAGAAGCAAAAGATTAGTGAAGACATGGTAATAGAAACTATTCAAAATTAATGGATCCATGTATAATGACTGGGTTGAGGGAAGGCATGGAAGCTCCTAGGGAAAAAAGTTTCCATGAGGGTAGAAAGAGGCAGAATTGGTGAGCTGATCCTTGGTCTGAGTGTATAGTCAAGGGGGAAGTATGGTTTTGGGTCTGTGGGGTCGCAGACACCAGAACCACTCCCAAATTAGTCATCCACCTTGGTGGGGTAAGGGGTAGGGAGCCTTTGTACTTAGGGTGGTCTGAGTGAATTAAGAACTGTCACGTTGGAGGCTCAGACCAATTTTAATGCTAACATTATGGCTGTGTGATGACTTTCCTATCTTGTACCTGAAGAACCACTCTGGTGATTGCAGCAACCATCACTGTGAAGACAGTAGTAACATGCTCCAGTGCAGGCTGTGATGAATGGAGAATTTTCTTGGACTCTACAGGTTTCAGCTGCATTAACAGGCAGAAGCCATGTAGCCTATTCTGCACACTTAGCTTCTCATAGCCTTTGTGGAATTCATCATTCTCAGAGAGGATGCAATCAATTCTGGTTCTATCTGCAAGCCAAAGGCAAACATGGCTGGTCTTTCATAATAAGTAAGCATTCTGAGGGATATGGGGGCATATTAAGGGAGGGAGAACCTAGCAGAGAAGAGACTATGGTGTTCCTTTTAGTGTGGGTGTGTGTGTTTTACTTTAAACTATCTCTTATTGCTCCTAATGGATAGTTATGCTCCAAATTGAAACTTAAACACTCCAGTTACATAGGAGAAGTTGAGGTATATTTCTTAGCTCTTTATCTGCTAAAATGTTTCTAGAAAAAAGTAACCAAATAAAAAGGAACAAATAATCCTAGAATAGAGATTTTATGGAAATTCTGCCCAGTTTAAACTTTGCCTTCAGATTTCACTAAACTTCATGTATTATTTTGCTTTGTCGTGAGTGACAAAGAGGAAGTTATTGAGATGACTTTGCAACTCTTACCCAATTCCATAACCCCTTTTTATCTACCACTATTCTGAGTGGTTATAGCTAATACATATGTGGATTTATCATGTGCCAAGTACTGTTCTACACATTGAGTTAACTCATTAAGCACAGTTCACTTATGTCTCAAATCTACCCTTTTCTATTCGTAAAAATAAAAACACCATTAGCATGTGAAACATTTCCTGTGGGAAAAATATGGGGTGTAATACAAATATATGCTGTCTGTACAAGACTTAACTTGATGTAGAATTAAAATTACTTACTTGTAGATTTCACATGATGAAACTTTATTTGGATTATCTTTTCCAAAAACCTTAGTATTCAGACGTGCTTGCACTTGAATGTAATGATTTAGGGCCTGTTACACAAAAATAGTTGTAACTATATATAAAGCCATGTAAAACATTAGATCTATAAAAATACTTTTCCCTAAAGTTCATAAAAGAAATGAGAGGGAGTGGTAGAAAGAGATTGTACCAATTTGAACAGAATTGCCCATACATGCAAACCTCAAAAATTCCAATAGTTTGTTACTTTCAAGTAAATCTGTTTCCAGAAATACAGTGTCTTCTGTCTCATTGCAGTGGAACTCTACTCAATAGTCTGTAATGGCCTATATGGGAAAAGAATCTAAAAGAGAGTGGATATATGTACATGTATAACTGATTCACTTTGCTGTACACCTGAAACTAACACGACATTGTAAATCAACTGTACTCTAATAAAAATTTTTAGAAAATAAAACAGAGATTAATCCTTTGTCAGTTGCTTCATTTGAAAATATTTTCTCCCATTCTGAAGGTTGTCTTTTCCTCTCGTTTGTGGTTTCCTTTGCTGTGCAAAAGCTTTTAAGTTTCATTAGGTCCCATTTGTTTATTTTTGTTTTTATTTCCATTTCTCTAGGAGGTGGGTCAAAAAGGATATTGCTGTGATTTATGTCATAGAGTGTTCTGCCTATGTTTTCCTCTAAGAGTTTGATAGTGTCTGGCCTTACATTTAGGTCTTTAATTCATTTGGAGTTTATTTTTGTGTATGGTGTTAGGCAGTGTTCTAATTTCATGCTTTTACATGTAGCTGTCCAGTTTTCCCAGCACCACTTATTGAAGAGGCTGTCTTTTCTCCACTGTATATTCTTGCATCCTTTAGCAAAGATAAGGTGACCGTATGTGCATGGGTTTAGAAGCAACTGACAAAGGATTAATCTCCAAAATTTACAAGCAGCTCTCATGCAGCTCAATATCAAAAAAACAAACAACCCAATACAAAAATGGGCAGAAGATCTAAACAGACATTTCTCCAAAGAAGATAATACAGATTGCCAACAAACACATGAAAGAATGCTCAACATCATTAATCATTAGAGAAATGCAAATCAAAACTACAATGAGATATCATCTCACACCAGTCAGAATGGCCATCATCAAAAAAATCTACAAACAATAAATGACGAGAGGGTGTGGAGAAAAGGGAACCCTCTTGCACTGTTGGTGGGAATGTAAATTGATACAGCCACTATGGAGAACAGTATGGCGATTCCTTAAAAAACTAAAAATAGAACTACTGTATGACCCAGCAATCCCACTACTGGGCATATACCCTGAGAAAACCATAATTCAAAAAGAGTCATGTACCAAAATGTTCATTGAAGCTTTATTTACAATAGCCAGGACATGGAAGCAACCTAAGTGTCCATCAACAGATGAATGGATAAAGAAGATGTGGCCCATATATACAATGGAATATTACTCAGCCATAAAAAGAAACGAAATTGAGTTATTTGTAATGAGGTGGATGGACCTAGAGTCTGTCATACAGAGTGAATTAAGTGAGAAAGAGAAAAACAAATACCGTATGTTAACACATATATATGGAATCTAAAAAACAAACAAAAAAAATGGTCATGAAGAACCTAGGGGCAAGACGGGAATAAAGACGCATATCTACTAGAGAATGTACTTGAGGATACGGGAAGGGGGAAGGGTAAGCTGGGACAAAGTGAGAGAGTGGCATAGACATATATACACTACCAGATGTAAAATAGTTAGCTAGTGGGAAGCAGCTGCATAGCACAGGGAGATCAGCTCTGTGCTTTGTGACCACCTAGAGGGGTGGGATAGGGAGGATGGGAGGGAGGGAGACGCAAGAGGGAAGAGACATGGGGATATATGTTTATGTATAACTGATTCACTTTGTTGTAAAGCAGAAACTAACATACCATTGTAAAGGAATTATACTCCAATAAAGATGTTAAAAAAATAATAAAATAGAGACTTTATTTTTAACAACTCCTTTTACTTCTGTCTCTTCTTTAACATGTTTTTCACTTTTCACTAAGTATTTAGATAAGGATAAGGATATAATGATCTAAATGTATATCTGTGTCTAAATCCATATCTATATCCTTATCCATATCTTTGTCTCTCTCTATTTTATCTCTGTCTCCATCTATTCACAATGTAATAGATTACTGGCGTGGCAAGATGATTGAAATAATTCTTCTGTCCCTATATGCTTGCCACTTAGCACTATAGCTTTTTATCACTCTTCCCATCAAGAGGTAAGGCCTATTTCCCCATCCTCAGAATATGTTTACCCTTCTGACTTGCTATGATCAACAGAATAAAGCAGAGGTGACATTGTGTGGCTTCAAGGGCTAAGTCTTAAAAAGCCTCGCAGGAGACAGAACCTCATAAGGAAGATTCTCTTTTCTCCAGAAGGAAGCTTAGCACATACTCTCCAAAAAAAGTAATGATAAAACTGGATAAAAATTTTCAAAAACAATAATTTAAAGACTCTGGAAATTGACCAGAGACACACAATTTAAGCAGTATTGATGCAGGAAAAATGACTGAACTGCTGTAAGAACAGTGAGAGTCTGTGGAGTTTTAGACTGGGGGTGCTTCCGTTCTGCATTCCATACCCCATCAGCTCCATAGCACAGAGTCTACCAGAGTGGCGCACACTGTGAGAACAGGCAGCCTAAGTGCCTGAATGGGCCAATTGATTTGGAACAGAATGCAAAAAACATATGCCCAAGGGGGTATTGATAAAAATAACGCTTTCTGGCAAATATGCAGGAAGGCCAACATTGCAGTTAGTCTGAGATCACACTGGTTGGAACAAGTAACAGATCAGCAGATCAGCCAGAAATTTAACAAGGAGATATAGGAAATGAGATAGCTAAAGTGGGTTTGATAAGCTCCCACATATCCCTAGAGCTCAGGAAGGTTGCATGTGTGCACAAGGACATAAATACACACAGGAGAGACTGGAAAGCATTCAAGCTATCTAGTTATCATTGGCTGAACATGGGGCCGTGAGGCCTTATGCATGCGAAAGTAAAATAAGGAACAAATTTCTAAACCGACTGAAGTTTCAAAGCATTCCCCAAGCCACACATAGAGCCAATGGCAAAGGGTAGAAGCCTTACTGACTCTAAGCAAAATCTCTGATCAATCATTAGCTGCCTACTGAGTTACTCTAATTCAGGAGAAATCCTAGGGAGCCAGATTTAAAAGTAAAAAAAATTTAAAAAGAAAAGAAAAGAAAAGAAAGCTGAGACATTAGTGGCCATACACTGCAGGTGGAACAGACTTCAAAGACTTAGTCCAGGGAAGTCGTTGAACAAACTAATAAATAAACAACAGCAATGCTTTCCAGAGGGAAGAAATCAGAATTGAAAGTTGCTATAGTATATTCTCTAAAGTGCCCAATTTTCAACAAAATTTATGCGACAGCAAAAAAATACATCTAGGAAAGTGTGACCCATTCACAGGGAAAAAATAAGCCAATAGAAACTATCTTGAGAAGGACCAGATGCTAGACTTAGAAGATAAAGACTTCAAAGCAAAGCAACTGTCATAAATATATTCAAAGAACTAATGGAAAGTATGATTAAAGAATTAAAAGAAGTATGATGTCAGGGACCTATCAAGTAGAGATTAGCAATAGAAAAAATAAATTATTTTTAAAAAGAAGCAAATGGAAAATCTGGAGTTGAAAAATATAAAAACTTTAATGAAAAGTTTACTAGAGGATCTCAAAAGCAAATTTGAGCTGGCAGAAAAAATGATTCAGGAAACTTGAAGCTAGGTCAATACAGATGCTCCAATCTGAAGAAAAGATAGAAAAAGGAATAAGGAAAAATGAACAGAGCCTCTGAGACCTGTGGGATACATTAAACATACCCACATATGTATAATGGGAGTCCCAGAAGGAAAGGAGAGAGAATGTACACAATTTTGGAAGAAATAATAGCCGAAAATTTCTCAGATTTGATAGAAATCATTACTTTTCACATCCAAGAAGATTAAAGAACTCCATGGGGTAAACAGAAAGATTTCAACATCTGGACATATCAAATTGCCAAAAGACAAAGAGAAAATCTTGAAAGCAACAAGAGAAGAGCAACTTATCATGTACAAGAGAACCATATTAATATGAATAGCTAACTTCTCATTAGAAAGAGTGGTGACCAAAAGGCAATGGCATAACATCGTCAAAATTCTAAAAGAAAAAATCTCTCAATGAAGAATTATATCCAGCCATGCCATGCCAAGCTTATGGGAGCCTGAGACAAAGAAAAATGAGTAATACTGATCCTGTCTTTAATTTTTTTTATAAAATGGCAATTCTAATCAATAAGAAAAGACCAATTATTCAATAATTGATATTCAGAAAACTGGATAATTAAAAAATATTCTTACACGAAAATCAATTCCAGATGAATCAAGTATTTAAACACATAAAGGACAAAATTAGACATCTTTGAAGAAATTATGAACTTTTTTTCATTATTTTGAAATGAAGAAGGACTTCCTTTTTGTTGCTGTTGTTTCCTTTTTTGTTTGTTTTTCTTTTTATTGAAATATAGTTGATTTGCAATGTTTCAGGCGTACAGCAAAGTGATTCAGTTATACATATTCTTTTACATATTCTTTTCTATTATAGGTTATATTGAATAAGATATTGAATATAGTTCTCTGTGCTATACAATGGGTCCTTGTTGTTTATCAATTTTATATATAATAGTCTGTATCTGTTAACCCCAAATTCCAAATTTATCTCTCACCCCCTTTCCTCTTTGGTAACCATAAGTTTGTTTTTTATGTATGCGAGTCTATTTCTGTTTTGTAAGTAAGTTCATTTGTATTTTTTTTATACTCCACATATAAGTGGTATCATATGACATTTGTCTTTCTTTGTCTGACTTACTTTACTTAGTATGATAATCTCTAGGTAGGTGTGGAAAAAAGGGAACCCTCCTACACTGTTGGTGGGAATGTAAATTGGTGCAGCCATTATGGAGAACAGTATGGAGGTTCCTTAAAAAACTAAAAATAGAGTTACCATATGATCCAGCAATCCCACCCCTGGGCATATATCTGAAGAAAACTCTAACTCAAAAAGATACATGCACCCCAATGTTCATAGCAGCACTATTTAAAATAGCCAAGACATGCAAGCAACCTAAATGTCCATTCACAGATGAGTGGATAAAGAATATGTGGTACATATATACAATGGAATACTACTCAGCCATAAAAAAGAATGAAATAAAATTTTTATATTTTACTCTTCATGGATTTTATTGCATCAATTTTGATTTTAAAATATTGCATTAAAATATTAAAAATTTTTAAAATATTAAAATTTAAAAATATTAATATTAAATTTTTAAAATATTAAATTTAAAATCTCTTGATTACTGAGATTTTTGGTTTCTCTTAAATTTTGTCCCCAAGGTGAGTGTCTTATTTGCCTCACACCAGTTCCAGTCCTAACCACAAAAACTGTTTCAAAAATGAAGGTGAAATAAAGACATCACGGATAAACAAAGACTGAGCATATTTGTTGCTAGTAGACCTGGCTTACAAGAAATACTAAATAAGCCTGAAAGGAAAAACAGAATATGGAAACTCAAATCCATATCAATAAATAAAGAACACTGGTACTTACATAGGTAAATATATAAAAGTCAGTATAAATATACTTTTTCCCTTTCTTCTCTTACTTATTTAAAATATCATTGCATGAAACTATAATTATAAAAATATATTGTTGGGGGGCTTCCCTGGTGGCGCGGTGGTTGGGAGTCCGCCTGCCGATGCGGGGGACACGGGTTCGTGCCCCGATCCGGGAGGATCCCACGTGCCGCGGAGGGGTTGGGCCCATGAGCCATGGTCGCTGATCCTGCGCGTCCAGAGCCTGTGCTTCGCAACGGGAGAGGCCCGCATACCGCAAAAAAAAAAAAAAAATATTGTTGGGCAAATAGCACATAAAGATCTAATATGTATGACGATAATAGTTCAAAGTGGGGTGGGGGATAGAGATATATTCAAACAAGGAAATGAGATCAAACAGTAACTAAAATCCATAGACAGAAGTGAGCATCAGAAATGGTAAATATGTGAATTAATGTAAAAGACTATATGTTTCTCCTTTCTTTTAACTTCTTTAAAAGACATAAAAATGTACGAAGAAATAATTATGACATATAAGACAATAATAGCACAGAACAGGGGAGAGAGAATTCAGTTACACTGGAACAAAGTTTAACTTTTACTGTCCTCCTCTTAGAACACTGCCTTGTGACCATGACACAGGGATGATAAGAAGCTACGTGGAGGGGCTTTTGGAAGACTTGTGTTGGGAAAATATCATCAGTTTGGAGTAAAGAAAGAAAGACAATACAGAATGAAAAGAGGCCCTTGGTCCATCCGTTTTCTGAGGGCAGGAAGCAGAAATCTAGTTGAGAAAGCTATTCAGCTACAAACATAGATTTTTTTTTTTTACCAAAAAGGAAAGATGTCACAGAAAGCAGAGCTGATAGTCTGGAGGGCAGAGCCAAGGATAACTGAGAACAATGGATTAGGGAACTACCAATTGACCTAGCTGGTCATAGGAAATAAGGCCAATAAACAAAAATCAGTAGTTTTTCTATATGCCAGCAATACAAACTGAAAACTAAAATTAAAAGTACCAATCTCTAGCTTCCAAATACATTAAACACTTAGGGATAAATTTATCAAAATATGTGCAAGATCTGTACACTGAAAACTATAAAACTTTATTGAGAGAAATTAATGAATTGCCAAACAAATGGATAGATATACCATGTTCGTAGATTGGAAGATTCTATATTTTTAAGATGTCAGTTCTCTCATATTGATCTTGGGATTCAACTCAATCTCAGTCAAAATCCTAATGGACTTTTTTTGGATAGAAATTTATGTCAGTTCAACATGTAATATAAAACCACAAAACCCATAAGAGCCAAAGCAATTTTGAAAGAGAATCAGTAAAGTTTTGGAGAACTTAACACTACCTGATTTCAAGATTTATTATAAAGCTACAGTAACAAAAAAGGTGAGGTATTTATATAAGAATAGATGTGTAGAACAATGAAAGAGAATGAATATACTAGATATGTTTACATACATATGGACAATTTTTGACAAAGATATCAAGGTAGGTATAGTTTTTCTTTTATTTTTTTAAACAAGTAATACTGAAATAATTAGATAGAAGATACCAGTTGTATTGAAGAAAATGAATTTTGATCCATAATACTTGACCATATTAAAAAATTAACTTGAATTGATTAGAGAACTGAGTGAAAAATTAAAACCATAAAACTCCTAGAAGAAAATATTTGGGACAGGTGAAGATTTCTTAGGATATACAAACAAGTATTAAATATAAAAGAGTTTATAAATTAGACTTTATTAAAAACCTCTGCTCTTCAAAATATACCAAAAAGAATATGTTAAAGCAAGCTATAGATTAGGAGGAATAAAATTAGAAAGAATTTGATTTTGTTTAGTAAATTTGAGGATTTGCATGTCCTGTGATCCAGCACTTTCATTCTGAGAGATTATTCCCTAGAGAGACTCTTATATGATCCAGGCATGTGTTTGTGTGTGTGTGTGTATTTGTGTGTTGTGTGTGTGGGGGGTTTATTTCCATTTTAAAATCCCATTCCATCCCCACCTTTCACCCCCAACCTTCTCCTGCCAAATGGGCACACACACACGCACACAACTTTGTTAATAGAATCTTCCTGTTTCTTTTTAGTCCTTCTTTCAGGGTTAATTACCTTCTGTGCCCACCTGCCATGTTCATGTCCTTTAATCTCCAGGGGTCTTGAAGTCAAAATCCTTTTGGCGTGTGTGTGTGTGTGTGTGTGTGTGTGTACTCTTATCTGCAACAGGAATGGGGATGTATGACAAAGAAAGAACAGTGTTTACAACATGCTCATGTGTCATATGGTGAAACATTCTTAAATTTGGCTTTACTGGGCTTCTCAGTTAACTTCTTGTAAATTTATTCCTAATGAACTGCACAGAGTTGACAACAGGAAAGACCATATCCCACAGCAAAACTAACTAGGGGGTGTTTCTGACTCAGTAAGGAGGGGAGTTGTATTAGTAATGATATTTTGATGGTCTGAGGGAAGTGGCTTCATGTACTTCTAACTTACATATATACACACACATATATATGTATATTCTATCTGCAACAGGAATATTTATATTAATATATAATAACTATATATAATATTAAATTAATTGAGTCCATTTGTTGAACACTTTTAGGATTACAGAAAAATAAGCAGAAAGCACATAGAATTTCCGTATACCCCATCCTCCCCACCCCCAGTTTCCCCTTTTATTAACATCTTGCATCAGTGTGGTATATTTGTAGCAATCAATGAGCCAGTATTGATACATTATTAATAATTAAAGCCCATAGTTTACATTGGGGTTCATTCTTTGTAAGTTCTATGGATTTTGACAAATATTTACTGACATGTATCCACCATTACACTATCATACTGAATGATTTCACTGCCCTAAAATTCCTCTGTGCTCTCTATTCATCCCTCCTTCCCCCTCCCTCGGAACCTCTGACAACCACTGATCCTTTTACTGTCTCCACAGTTTTTTCTTTTCCAATGTCATAAGGTTGAAATTATACAGTATGTAGCCTTTTCAGATTGGCTTCTCTCACTTGGCAATATGCATTTAACAGAATTTTAAATAAAAACATGTGACTACAAAGTTTGTTGAAAATACCACTAAGTAAATACCACTAAGTGTAGTTTCATCATAAGGCCCCAAAACTGGTGATCAAAAAAAACAAACAAAGAAAGACAGATCTCTGCTTTTTAACTTGTTGCTGAGGTAGATAATTTTTTCAGTTTTTCTTAAGCCATTAGATTAATGTTTATTGTTACTGCATCAAGTAAAAAGTGCTCTGTGAACAACCAGTTTGGAGCGTCACTACAGGTCCTTATGAGGTGCTCTCTGTTAAGTTGCATATTCTATGCACATTTTCATGAACCAGTCGTACTCCTGAGAGAAAATCTCAATGATTTTCACAAATCATTGGTTGTCAGGATATTGGTTGCGAGGATTAAATGAGAATGTGTGTGCCATGATTAAAGCAAAACCTACTTTAAGGAGTAAATATGAGGATGAAATGTAATAATACATTTTAAATACTCAGAACACTTCCTGGAACATAGTAAGTGTTCAGTAAATGTTGCCTGTTATTATTTTTGGCACAACTGCTGATTTCCCTTCCTCTATAAAGGCCATTGTGTAAGCAGGAGAGTGCACTTGAACGTTGATGGGAGAAGCAGCAAGTTAAAGAGGAAGTGGATCGGTGGTTAAGAGCTCTGGCCATGGAGTAAGGTCACATGTGTTCAAAAGTCTAGTTTTGCTAGTTACTGGCTATTGCTTGAAGTTGCTTGATCCCTCTCTAAGACTGACTTCCTCCTATGTAAATGAGGAGAGTAATAATTCCTATCTAAGTAGTTCTTTGCCAGGGGCCCTGACATTGGGTCTGCTCGAAAGCAATGATTAAGGCACCATCATGAGAGGGTTACAGCCTACACTCTGGACCATCTGGGTAAATCCTGGCCCCTTTGATTTTTAGGAATGTGACGGAGCAAGTTATTTAGTCTTTCCTTGCTTCTGTTTCACCTTTGCATAATGAGTTAATAAATTATAGCTCTAATAATTTTAGAAAAATGGAAAAAATACACAAGAAAAGGAGGCTTGGATAAAATGGGCAAGGCATTTTGTGATAGAAACAAGCATTGGATGTTTTCCTATTTCTGGAAATCCCTAAACCACTGATGAGTATCACTGAAATTTATTCTCAAGTAGCAATTGTGATAGGCAGTAGTCTGCTATCACTGGACGGGAAACCAGCCTCCTGAAAACAGGTCACTTAACCTCTCTGAGTTGCTCTCCATATAAAATAAATAAGGGACATGTGCCCCACTGACCTCTCAGGGGTTTTGTTACATGATATAGATTGTGTGTGACTTCAATGTTAATTCAGTATGCATTGAGCATCGTCATAGGTGCAATGGGTAAGAAGACCAATAAGGCAAGGTTTCTGTCCTCCCTGAGCTTATCCAGAAGAGGGAAATAAACACAACCATAATTATGTGTAATGAAGTGTCAGAGGTGTTCTCAAGGAGGTTTATACAGGGCAAAGCTTGGGCACAAATGAAACAATTGTCTCCACCTGGGGTTAATGAGGAACGGCTCCTTGGAGGGGGTGACACCCAACCCAACTTGTGAACATGCTTGGCTTACCTCAGGGTGGCATCCAATTGAAAATGAGCTGAGGTCCTGAGGTATCTCAGACACTTTTGGATGTCATCATCTACATTTGAACTTGGAGAAACTAGTTGGACAGCTGGGATCAGTTTCAGAAGTACTAAGGCCTGGTGATGAAAATTTAAAACACTGTTTGGTTGATGAAATTTTATCATTTTATTCAGTGTTTATTTAAAGCATTAATAAATGCAGAAAGACGGAAAGAATGAGAAAAATCACGATTGTCTGACCCCCAGTGTAAAAATCGATGCAGGTCATCAAGAATAGATGTTTCACTTTAAACAATAGGGGAAAGATTCTTTGGAGAACAGGATAGTCTCTCAGTTTTAAAGTATGAGCCCACAGATAACTTATTGATTACAAAGGGACAAAATATAATTTTATATTTAGGGCCTTTATAATGGAGAGATCACCACATTAACCAGGTGATGGAGCTTGGCACTTCCACTAGTGGGATAGTCTGAAGTCCTGTCTCCTGATGTTATGTGATGGGAGGTATGTAGCATCACCTACAATGTGTTCTTGCCAGAAATGTTCAACTTGAACCTAAACACAAGGAAACAGACAAATCCAGAATATGGAATGTTCTGCAGGACTCTTCAAATGATTTAATATTATGAACAGAGGAATCAATGGTATAGATACAAATTGAGGGAGTCTAAACAGGCATAACAGCCAAATGAAATAAATCAACCTTGATTAGATCCTGGGCTGAAAAAATAATCTAGCAAAAAAGACAGGATGAAACAATTGAGGAAATTTGGATATGACTGCATGTTGAATGTTGTTATTGAACTAACGATGATTTTCTTAGGTGTCGTACTTGTGTGAAGTGTATAGAGGAATCACCTATTCTTGAGAACTGAAATATTTAGGGGTGAAGTGTCCTGATATATGCAGCTTAATTTTGGGATGGTTGAGAAAAGAAGATTTGAGTGTGTGTATAAGGGGAGGGGAAAAGGAGGGAAGACAGGAGATCAGGCGTGGCAAAAACGTTACTACTTAATGAATCTAGGTGAGGTTATATGGGTGTTTATTGTATTGTTCTTTGACATTTTTCAATACCAAAATAAAACATACTTCTTATTTTAAAACAAGATTTATAAATGGTCCTAATATTATCTTCTGCTTATTAATGTGTATAAGTATATTTATAGACATATATTGTTTACCAATACAAATCATTTGCTTTGCATGTTTTTAATACAATGGAAAACTTACCTTCTAGGCTTGTTAATAATAACATCCAACATTAGGATAATACATTACTTGGTACAAAATAGTGCTCAATAGCTGCATGAATGTATGATCCTGAAAGTTACTTAAAGTATTAATCATGCATTAATGTAAATGTATAGTTATATTCAGTTTTGCACAAATCATATAATAAACTGAAAATGTATGATTAACACCAAGGAGACTGAAACTTACATATGTACACGTGTATACCTAGATGCATACACAATTGTAATGTGTAAGTTTGGATGTTTTTACTACTTTATCACTTCTATTATCATGCCCTTTTTCAAGTGTTATGCAGAACTAGTGATAGCACAATTTCTGAAGCACTTCAGCTTGTATAGTTGGTTGAATTAGGATATCCTATATCGCAAATAGAGACATAGAAATACATATCATTCTTATGACTATCACGTTGGTGAATACTATCTCAACTTAATAATTTAATTAAAATTTATTGCTTCGAAATGTGTGGAGACAGCCTCGATATTTTCTGTATTCTTTTCTTAGACTGACAATCTTTTGCAGAAGGAAATCCTCCCTTATCTACATGTCACTAGATCACATTGTACTATACTCTCCATAATATGGGCATAACATATTACAGTAGTAGTAATAGTAGTAGTAGTGATGGTAAGATAGGGAGACATTATTTATACTCAAAAAGTCTCAGAACACCTCAATAAATTGTTTTAACTCCCAATTTAACAGATGCTGCTTTGCACATGGTAGGCAACAGAAATACTTGTTTAATAAGGATTATTTAAATGATCTACCTTAGGACTTAAATTTAAGTTTATTTGATCAATCAGAAACACTTATTAAGTACATTCTGGGTGCCAGGCACTGTATTTGGCACTAGAGAAAGAAATAAATAAAAGTCCCTATCCTTGAGTAGATCATAATACAGTATAGGGTACAAGTATACAAGTGTATATCATGCAGTATAATTTGGCAAGTATTGTGAATTTTCAGTGGTTTTGTGTAAATGCCAAAAAGCAAACTCTGCTGATGTAGATAGTATTCCCCTTCATTTTTGAAAGTCATTTTCACTGGATGGACAGATTTTATCTTTCAGCACCATTAAGATGTTGCTCTACTGTCCTTTTGTTACACAGTTTCTGACAAAAAGTCTGCTGTCATTCTTCTCTTTGTTATTCTCTATGTAATAATTTCTCCCCCTCTAGTTGCCTTGAAAATTTTCTCTTTCTTTTTTTCCAGTGGTTTGACTATGATGTGCTTGCGTGTGTGGGGGTGGGGGAGGGTTTATCCTGTTCAGGGTTCTCTGTACTTTTTAGATTTATGGGTTTTTGTCTTTCATTAATTTTAGAAAATTTGGGCATTATCTCTTTAAGTGATTCTTCCCTGTTCTCTCTCTCCTCCTTGTAGGAATATACTTACATCTATGTTAGACTGATGACATCTCACAGCTCTTGGATGCTCTTTTCTGTTTCATCACTCCTTTTTGTCTTTGTGTTTAATTTTGGATAATTTTCATTTTTCTATGTTCAAAGTCACTGATTCTTTCCTCAGCTGTGCTTATTAAAGGAATTCTTGATCTCTTATATCATGATTTTTTTTCCATTTGGTATTTTTTATAGTTTCCATTTCCTTTCTGAAATTCTCCATCTGTTTGTGCATGTTGCCCACCTTTTCCACCATGTACTTTAACAAATTATTTATAGTTATTTTAAAGTCCTTGTGTGTATATATGTCCATGCCACTCTCTTACTTTGTCCCAGCTTACCCTTCCCCCTCCCCATATCCTCAAGTCCATTCTCTAGTAGGGCATATATATACACTACCAAACGTAAAATAGATAGCTAGTGGGAAGCAGCCGCATAGCACAGGGAGATCAGCTTGGTGCTTTGTGACCACCTAGAGGGGTGGTATAGGGAGGGTGGGAGGGAAGGAGACGCAAGAGGGAAGAGATATGGGAACATATGTATATGTATAACTGATTCACTTTGTTATAAAGCAGAAACTAACACACCATTGTAAAACAGTTATACTCCAATAAAGATGTTAAGAAAAAGAAAAGTCCTTATGTGAAGTCCAACATCTAGGTCATTGTTTCTGGTTCTGTTAATTGATTTGTCTCTTGACAATGTGTCATTTTTTTCCTTGCTTTTTTGAGTCTTTTTTTTTAATGTATTGTGTACATTGTGTGTTGAATAATAATAGACCTTGAGTTAAATAGCATCAGATCTAGGAGTAGTCACTCTTCTTCTGTTAGGTTATTAGCATGGGATATTGAATCAATCTAGTCAGTATTTAACATATTGTTGACCGGGGGATTTTTGCAGAAACTAAGGACTTGTGGCCAGCGATCTTTTATGTAAGTGAATATTGAAACACCCGCATTTGAGTAAATATCAACAACTTTTTTTGCACTTAATGTATTTGAAACTTTGTACATGTCTTACTAAAGCATTCTAATATTTTGTTAGAGTGTGATAGGCAGTATAGCAGGCACCTCAGTGCAGGAGAACAGAACATCTATTACAAATATACCGTGTTTCACTGCAATTTCCCCTGGAAGAGCAGACTCTAACACTTTCTGGCAGCATTTTTTTTAGTCCTGTGGGTATTATTTCCTCTAGAATTGGTTCTTTTATTTTACCTGATAGTCAACAAGGTGGACCTTTGTGGGTGGGTTCTTTTACAAATTCCACAAGATGGACCAGGTGTCACTGCATTCACCAGAATGATGAAAACTTTATGGTAATAAAATTGCATTTATAATATACACAAGGTTGGAACAAAATCCTAACAGAGCTAAATGTGAATGGTAACGACAATCGTAAGTTGTATAATGAACGCTTGATCAATTTTAAGCTCTGACAACTTCCCACAGTGATGTTAATTGTATCACTCTCTAAAAGCGTATTAATATGTCTCTGGTCAATAAATTGTTAAGCAAGATTTGGTTTTCATTATTGCTATTGTCACCCTCAGTGAAATCAGAAACTTCAAATTCTTCCACCAGCGGATTGTCATTACCTTGTCCTTTGTGTGGGGCTTGGGGTACTGAGAGGTTTTCTTGGTATTTCTTCTCCACCCTCAGCTTTTATTCACTCTGGCTCACCTGCCTCAGTCCATGGTCTTGCCCCTCTCCCAGCTGTTGCTTATTAGTCAGTGGTGGACTTGTAGTGGGGGTAGTAGAAGTTCTTGGTTTTTCTGGTCCAGACTCAGTGTCTAGGCTTCAAAAGTGTGTCCTTCTGAGTATTCATTCCCTTACGTTCTGTGGCAGCCAAACTGTGCCTTGAATCTGTGGTGGGTTTGGGGCAGGAGAAATATTCCTTCCCTTCCCCCAGCAGGAGTAAATCTTTACTTTTTTTTTTTTTACTTGCGGTACGCGGGCCTCTCACAGCTATGGTCTCTCCCATTGCGGAGCACAGGCTCCAGACGCGCAGGCTCAGCGGCCATGGCTCACGGGCCCAGCCGCTCCACGGCATGTGGGATCCTCCCGGACCGGGGCACGAACCCATGTCCCCTGCATCGGCAGGCAGACTCTCAACCACTGTGCCACCAGGGAAGCCCAATCTTTTCTTATTGGTGCAGAATACTGGTCCAAGACTGTTTTCTTCACATCCTCCAGGAAAGATATCTTTTGTTTCTACCCTCCCTACAGAAGCAATGGGTCTGTGCTTCGTTCTTAGGGGCAGCAAGGAGGATTTCCTACCCACCCCCCAGGTGCTGGGGGGAAGGGGTAAGAATGTCTGTTGTCCTTCCTCCAGCAGCTTAAGGCCTTTGTTTTTTATGAGAGGAGGGTCCACAGAAGCAGGCAGTGTTTTATGCCTGTTCATCAGAGTCACCAGGTCACCACTGCAGTCCTGTGCCATTGAGGAGGCTTGTTCTCATCTCCTGCCCTGCCCTTACTCTTTCTCATAAGCATCTGGTGGAGGTTTGTGCAGAGAGCATGCGATTGCAAACTTCCCTATGTCTGGCACTTCCTGTTATTCAAAAGTGATCCGCTAACCCACTCTCAGCCTTTAGGGATTTGTTAATTTTTTCTGGTTTCTTCTTACTCACTTCTATTACAGCCCCCTTTCCCTCTATGCTTTGCCAAAGATGAATCAGTTCGTGTATCCTTGTCTCTCAGAGGGACTTTTCACTGTGGAATTCAGTTCCCTTGGTTGCCTCCTTACCTCAACTCTCAAGAAAAGTTATGATTTTGTAGATAATTCTGGGGTTTTTGTTGTTGTTGTTGTTATGGTGGGATCAACATTTTATTGTTGTTTTTAAAAAATGAATACATTTGTTATCTTTAATATACTCATCAATAAAATGAGAAAAGGTCATTTAAAAATTGGACACCTCTGTGGTTGTCTGACTGAAGTGCAGTTACTGAAACCTGAGAATTTCATTTCAGGATAAATAAGTAGCTGAATCATGTTGGGGCTGGTATTCACAAGGGGGAAGTTTTCTTCAGGTATGGTTAGAAGTGTAGAGCATGTGAAGGCCCCATTAGCATGTCTTTCTGGGAGTCATACAGAGAGAATATTGTTGCTCATCCTTCCAGTCTACCTACTTTATATAATCTAAAATGCTGGTTTTCTTCCAGGCATTGTTGTGATATTTTGGAGAATTACAAAGATGTTCTCTATTTGCTTTCTGTGGGTCCCAGCAGAAAGATGTCACACTGAAATAGGGTAGTTTAAGAAGAGGAGTTAATTAAGGGATGATTTACAAAGGCATAAGCAGTGTGTAGAGATATTACCAGGGAGACTGCAGTACTGCAGTGCCAGTGACAGGAGGGCTCTGCTATCATCAAGGGCTGAAAGGGAGAGAAGAGGGAGCAGCTGGAGAAAATTTGTAGAAAAAGAGCTGTGTTGACAGGGCCACCCAGGTGGCATTGTGACCTTTGGTTTATGGGTACAGCTTGTCCCTGGTGGCCCCAAAGGGAGGGACCCAAAGGAATAAATACTTCAACTTTACTGTCCTTCCTTATCTACTGCCTGTGGTCTCTGTGGATTGTCCCCATCCACGAGCAGTGATGTGCCCGTACAGATGAGCATCCCAGGGCACAGAGCAGTTGGGAAAGTGGAGAGTGTATCTCGAGAGGCACATAGGAGATCTCCCGCACATCTAGGAACTCTGGATGGGACATGGAAACTCTCCCTTGTTCAGTTTTTCTACCTTATTTTGTAGACAATAGCACTTTTCAGGCTTTTCATTATTTCTTGGAAAAACTTTTAACAAGGTTTGTTTTGTTGACCAGATATCACTGGTTAAAGAAACTCCATGACATTGTACCAGATGACCTTCTTCAGAGTAGAATGAATGATTTATAGACCAAAGTCACTGAATTAGGATGACCAGCTGACTCTTCCTGAACTCTTACTGGTTCAATCTCTAAGCTGGCACAGGAGCCTTAATTCTCTCCCCTTAGTCCTTGGGAATTCTTGTAAGGAGGATGTTATGGTAGGCAGCTACCTTAATGAGGCTACAGTACAGTCAGGGTCTGCTTGTGAGTGACCTTCTCTGTCCTGTACCTCATTCTCTGTATCTCCAGTCTCGGGGTGGGGTGATGAGCATAAGTGTCAGAAAATTCAAAATGAGCTCCTCAGCAGGAATGGCTGGAGACCCTGGGGAAGATTGGTCACTATCTCTTGCTGAAGTCAGAGAAAAGGTAAGTTATTTTAAGCCAGACTTATAGGCAGCCCTTGAGTCAGGGAGGCAGAGCTGCAAACAGCAACAGGCCCTGCCAAGAATGACTAAGCAAGGAACAAATCAAGAAGGAAACTATTACGAGTCACAAGGCAGATTCCACAACCTTGCCTGTGCACCTACACAATCAGCAGGAACTTCTAAATATGAAAGATAATGATATCAGCATGTGGAGGGGACAGGATGCCCAAAGATACAAAATGTTCCACCAGTGGATATATACAATCCATCTTGACAGAATTACCATCTTGCCTTTTAACCAATCTGATTCTCACTTCACAGAACTGTTTTAATCGGTGGATATAAGACTGCGTGCTAGAAACACCTGAAATAGGTTAACAGTGATTGATACAGTGGAAATGTATCCATATTTGTTTTGCTCCATATACTTCCATATTGTTTGAATCTTTTAATTAGAATTTTGTGTAATATTTGTGTAATTAAGAAGGAATGTTTCTATATCTCTACAAACACTGCAGAAAATATAGTGGTTCTTAATACTGGTCATGCATCAGGCTCACCTGTTCTTATGGACTCTGTGTTCCCCCCAGATTCACATGTTGAAACCCTACTTGCCCGCAATATGATCAGATGAGCTAAATCTGGAGTCAAACTGCCTGTCTTTGAATCCTGCTCTGTCACGTATTAGCAGTGTGATGTTAGGCCAGTTATCTAACCTCTCTGGGCCTCAGAATTTCTTCTGTAAAATGGGAACAATAATAGTACCTACCTCATAGGGTTGTTGTATTAAACACGTTGTTTAGTTAAGTGCTCAGACCAGAGCCTGGCCATAGTAGAGTGCTGTAGTGAGTATTTACTATTTCATTATTTACTGATTCCAGGTGTAGATTAGCCCAGCCTGACAAAGTGAGGGTCTGAGTTACAGAATGCGGTTAAAGAAGCATGCATAATTTTATTCTTTTCCAGAACCCATGGTATACTGCTGACAAAAGAGGAAGGAGCCATTTTAATCACAGTCTCAGGTAGGAAATTTAAGACACATGTGCTAATTCCTTAGAGAGTTTGGCCTTGGTTATGAAAAGCAAGCAGCCATGTTGAATTTCTTTCTACAGAATTCTGTTCCAAACTCATCCTTAAACACCTAAGTCCTTTATTTCCTATTAGTAAGTCCCTTATTTCTACCTGCATCCCAGCTCTGACCAGTGTATAGAAAAATCACAAGAGATGGTACAGAACCACAGGGTCATTAGAACGGGGGCTCATTACATTACATTCAGAGGGGTGATGGTAGGCATTGTATGAACAAAGACTTCATGGGGAAAGTTGAATTTATATTGGGACTTAAAACATGAGAAGCATTTTGATTTATCACGTTGGGCATTTTATGTAGAGAAACTAGCATGAAGTGCAGAATCCTGGGGCACAGAGTCAAAAGAGCCAATGAGGAGGGAAATATTGATAAATAAGGTTAGAAATGTTTTGGGTCACAGTTTCAGATG
Organism: Phocoena phocoena; assembly: GCF_963924675.1. Classification (NCBI taxonomy): domain Eukaryota; kingdom Metazoa; phylum Chordata; class Mammalia; order Artiodactyla; family Phocoenidae; genus Phocoena; species Phocoena phocoena. The sequence goes on along the minus strand of NC_089223.1, from coordinate 109,952,121 downwards.
GTAAACTTCTTCAGAATAGGAGATTTGTTCATCTTGAACTTGTTCTAAGCAGCTGCCAGGTGAGCTTCCTGAGAATCACGTGCATCAGTCCTGCAGCCTGAGGGGTTGGTGGGAACCTCCCAGAGGTTCTTCATATTCAGAGAGTGTTTGGTGAAAGCACTTGAGAACTTTGTGGTGCTACAGGCTGAGATCTCCACTGACAGCCTCCTGACCTTTGTTTCCTTCCAACCATTGTGTAAGCCTCTAATTCCCTGCATTAAGAATACTCTTACTTGGAATATATTGAATGGCATCTATTTTCATGCCCAAACCCTGACTTGTTAATAAATATTTTCAGAATAAATGAAAAACAATTCTACTGCATTGAAAAGTCAGTAGATATTCCACTTATGTTCATTGTTCAAGGGAAAAGAAACTAACATCTATTATGAGTTGATTATGTGGCAAGCAATTTCCTGTGCATTAGTTACCACCTCCCAATAATCTGGAGAGATCGGTATCATTGTCCCCATTTTATACGTGAGGACATGGCAAGAAGAGTCAAACAGATACTCTGATTTACAAGCTAGTAATTTTCCACTCTACAGTGTTGCTTTTGGGTGTGTCAACTTTGTGTATGCCTTTGTAGATAATCACAAACAACTTCAAAAACTATTTGAAACCTAATAGCCAAATTTTACAGGGCAGTTTTTCCTCCTCAGAGCAATAAGTCTTGAGCTTCTCCTAAATTATACCACTGAGTAGGCTACCTATAACTAATGCATTTGATTTAAATATTTGAGTCCATTTTTCTTCAATTATTTAGATACCATATGCTTACGTATTGCTAATAACGAGTACTTTTTAACGGCGGGTGAAATAGCAAAGTTAGAATTGTTTTAAATATCTGAAATTTGGGGGTAAGGTTTGTTTATATATTCAGAATAGAAGGACACTGTACAATGAAAGACCAAGCAATATACTTTATTAGTTACAGTTTAATTACCCACCAATATCTGTTGAGCTCCTTTGGAGCTTATCCAGTAACCGCTTCTTGACCTTTATGGGAATGCTGAAGACTTTGATCCAAAATACAGTCACCTGAAATGCTTTTCCATGAATTATTGTTCATTGCAAATTATTTAGAATATATTATGCAGTTTTATGTGTGCTTATAAACATTATAGCCGTACCATAGTTTTCTATATTTAACAATAATGTTCATTTATGTGTTTCATTTAAACCATGAACAGATAAAATTATCAAGATTATACTGGTAGAAAAATATATAGTAATACAATGAATTTCAGAAAACTCTTATTCAAAAAGAGAATTGATGTTGATGAGTTAATAGTTAACATTTTGCTAAAATGTTGCAAATCCCACAAGGGATTAATTTTTGGATCTTTGTTATTCTTTTTGTACGAGGTTTGGATAACTAAAGGTTACTTGCTTGAAACAAGAAAAAAAAGCTGCTTTTATTTCACATGGAAAAGTTCTTATATTTGCAGATAAACAATTATGGTTCAGATTGGATATGTGATTTTTTTTTTTTTGCGATATGTGGGCCTCTCACTGTTGTGGCCTCTCCCGTTGCGGAGCACAGGCTCCAGATGCACAGGCTCAGCGGCCATGGCCCACAGGCCCAGCTGCTCTGCGGCATGTGGGATCTTCCTGGACTGGGGCACAAACCCGTGTACCCTACATCGGCATGCGAACTCTCAACCACTGCACCACCAGGGAAGCCCTGGATATGTGATTTTTAAATTTTTAATTGTTAGAATTAGATGTTTGCTAACACACAAAAATGTCAATTTAAGTTTCTAGAGAAGTGACAGGTTGTTGCTCAAAAGTATATCTTGTTTTATTATAATGATTCCAAATCTATTTTGAGCTTTCATTTACTTCAATTTTTCAAAAACTTGATGTGACGTAGCAGTATATTTTGGGTGGTTAAATGTCTCACGTTTAAAAACAATATGGTCGAAGATAGCCTCATCCACCAGAGGGCAAACAGCAGAAGCAAGAAGAACTACAATCCTGCAGCCTGTGGGACAAAAACCACATTCACAGAAAGATAGACAAGATGAAAAGGCAGAGGGCTATGTAGCAGATGAAGGAACAAGATAAAACCCAAGAAAAACAGCTAAATGAAATGGAGATAGGCAATCTTCCAGAAAAAGAATTCAGAATAATGATAGTGAAGATGATCCAGGACCTCAGAAAAAGAATGGAGGCAAAGATTGAGAAGATGCAACAATGTTTAACAAAGATCTAGAAGAATTAAACAACAAGCAAACAGAGATGAACAATACATTAACTGAAATGACAACTACACTAGAAGGAATCGGTAGCAGAATAACTGAGTCAGAAGAACAGATAAGTGATGCAGAAGACAGAATGGTGGAATTCACAGCTGTGGAACAGAATAAAGAAAAAAGAATGAAAAAAAATGAAGACAGCCTAAGAGACCTCTGGGACAAAATTAAACGCAACAACATTCACATTTATAGGGGTCCCAGAAGGAGAAGAGAGAGAGAAAGGACCCGAAAAAATATTTGAAGAGATTATAGTCGATTATAGTCGAAATTATAGTCAAAAACTTCCCTAACATGGGAAAGGAAATAGCCACCCAAGTCCAGGAAGCGCAGAGAGTGCCATACAGGATAAACCCAAGGAGAAACACGCCGAGACACATAGTAATCAAAGTGATAAAAATTAAAGACAAAGAAACATTATTGAAAGCAGCAAGGGAAAAATGACAAGTAACATACAAGGGAACTCCCATAAGGTTAACAGCTGATTTCTCAGCAGAAACTCTACAAGCCAGAAGGCACTGGCATGATATACTTAAAGTGATGAAAGGGAAGAACCTACAACCATGATTACTCTACCCGGCAAGGATCTCATTCAGATTCGATGGAGAAATCCAAAGCTTTACAGACAAAAGCTAAGAGAATTCAGCACCACTGAACCAGCTCTACAACAAAGGTAAAGGAACTTCTCTAAGTGGGAAACACAAGAGAAGAAAAGGACCTACAAAAATAAACCCAAAACATTTATGAAAATGGTAATAGGAACATACATATCGATAATTACTTTAAACGTGAATGGATTAAATGCTCCAACCAAAAGACACAGGCTTGCTGAATGGATACAAAAACAATACCCGTCTATATGCTGTCTACAAGAGACCCACATCAGACCTAGGAACACATACAGACTGAAAGTGAGGGGATGGAAAAAGATATTCCATGCAAATGGAGATCAAAAGAAAGCTGAAGTAGCAATACTCATATCAAATAAAATAGACTTTAAAATAAAGAATATTACAAGAGACAAGGAAGGACACTATGTAATGATCAAGGGATCAATCCAAGAAGAAAATGTAACAATTATATATGCACCCAACATAGCAGCACCTCAATACATAAGGCAACTACTAACAGCTCTAAAAGAGGAAATCAACAGTAACACAATAACTTTAAAACCTCAATAACACCAATGGACAGATTATCCAAACAAACAGAAAAGTAATAAGGAAACACAAGCTTCAAATGGCACAAAAGAGCAGATAGATTTAATTGATATTTATAGGACATTCCATCCAAAAACAGCAGATTACACTCTCTTCTCAAGTGCGCACAGAACATTCTCCAGTATAGGTCACATCTTGGGTCACAAATCAAGCCTCAATAAATTTAATAAAATTGAAATCATATCAAGCATCTTTTCTGACCACAATGCTATGAGATTAGAACTCAATTGCAGGGAAAAAAACGTAAAAAACACAAACACATGGAGGCTAAATAATATGTTATTAAATAACCAAGAGACCACTGAAGAAATCAAAGAGGAAATCAAAAAATACCTAGAGACAAATGACAATAAAAACACCACAATCCAAAACCTATGGGATGCAGCAAAAGCAGTTCAAAGAGGGAAGTTTATAGCTATACAAGCCTACCTCAAGAAACAAGAAATATCTCAAGTAAACAATCTAATGTTACACCTAAAGGAACTAGAGAAAGAAGAACAAACAAAACCCAAAGTTAGCAGAAGGAAAGAAATCATAAAGATCAGAGCAGAAATAAATGAAATAGAAACAAAGAAAACAATAGCAAAGATAAATAAAACTAAAAGCTGGTTCTTTGAGAAGATAAACAAAATTGATAAACCATTAGCCAGACTCATCAAGAAAAAGAGGGAGAGGACTCAAATCAATAAAATTAGAAATGTAAATGGAGAAGTTACAGCAGATACCACAGAAATACAAAGCATCCGAAGAGACAACTATAAGCAACTCTATGTCTATAAAATGTACAACCTGGAAGAAACAGACAAATTCTTAGAAAGGTATAACTTTCCAAGACTGAACTATGAAGAAACAGAAAATATGAACAGACCAATAACAGGTAGTGCAATTGAAAGTGTGATTAAAAATCTTCCAACAAACCAAAGTCCAGGACCAGATGGCCTCAGAGGTGAATTCTATCAAACATTTAGAGAAGAGCTAACATGCATCCTTCTCGAACTCTTCCAAAAAGTTGCAGAGGAAGGAAACTTCCCAAACACATTCTATGAGGCCACCATCACCATGATACCAAAACCAGACAAAGATACTACAAAAAAAGAAAATGACAGACCAGCATCACTGATGAATATAGATGCAAAAATCCTCAACAAAATACTAGCAAACAGAATCCAACAACACATTAATGGGATCATACACCATGATCAAGTGGGATTTATCCCAGACATGCAAGGATTCTTCAATAGATGCAAGTCAATCCATGTGAAACACCATATTAACAAATTGAAGAATAAAAACCATATGATCATCTGAATAGATGCAGAAGAAGCTTTTGACAAAATTCAACACCCATTTATGATAAAAACTCTCCAGAAAGTGGGCATAGAGGGAACCTACCTCAACATAATAAAGGCCATATATGACAAACTGACAGCAAACATCATTCTCAATGGTGAAAAACTGACAGCATTTCCTCTAAGATCAGGAACAATACAAGGATGTCCACTGTCACCACTATTATTCAACATAGTTTTGGAAGTCCTAGCCATGGCAATCAGAGAACAAAAAGAATAAAAGGAATACAAATTGGAAAAGAAGAAGTAAAACTGTCACTGTTTGCCCATGACATGATACTATACATAGAGAATCCTAAAGATGCCACCAGAAAACTACTAGAGTTAATCAATGTATTTGGTAAAGTTTCAGGATACAAAATTAATGCACAGAAATCTCTTGCATTCCTATATAGTAAAGGTGAAAAATCTGGAAGAGAAATTAAGGAAACACTCCCATTTACCAGTGCTACAAAAAGAGTAAGATAATTAGGAATAAACCTATCTAGAGAAAAAGAATTCCTGAATGCAGAAAACTAGAAGACACTGGTAAAAGAAATTAAAGATGATACCAACAGATGGAGAGATATACCATGTTCTTGGATTGGAAGAATCAATACTGTGAAAATGACTGTACTACCCAAAGCAATCTACAGATTCCATGCAATCCCTATCAAATTACCAATGGCATTTTTTATAGAACTAGAACAAAAAAATCTTAAAATTTGTATGGAGACAAAAAAGACCCTGAAGAGCCAAAGCAGTCTTGAGGGAAAAAAACGGAGCTGGAGGAATCAGATTCCCTGACTTCAGACTATACTACAAACCTACAGTAATCAAGACAATATGGTACTGGCACAAAAACAGAAATATAGATTAATGGAACAGGATAGAAAGCCCAGAGATAAACCCATGCACCTATGGTCAACTAATCTATGACAAAGGAGGCAAGGATATATAATGGCGAAAAGACAGCCTCTTCAATAAGTGGTGCTGGGACAACTGGACAGCTACATGTAAAAGAATGAAATTAGAACACTCCCTAACAGCATACACAAAAATAAACTCAAAATGGATTAGAGACCTAAATGTAAGACTGGACACTATAAAACCCTTAGAGAAAAACGTAGGAAGAACACTCTTTGACATAAATCACAGGAAGATATTTTTGATCCACCTCCTAGAGTAATGGAAATAAAAACAAAAATAAACAAATGGGACCTAATGAAACTTAAAAGCTTTTGCACAGCAAAGGAAACCATAAACAAGATGAAAAGACAACCCTCAGAATGGGAGAAAATATTTGCAAATGAATCAACGGACAAAGGATTAATCTCCAAAATGTATAAACAGCTCATGCAGCTCAATATTAAAGAAACAAACAACCCAATCCAAAAACCGGCATAAGACCTAAATAGACATTTCTCCAAAGAAGACATAGAGATGGCCAAGAGCACATGAAAAGCTGCTCAACATCACTAATTATTAGAGAAATGCAAATCAAAACTACAAAGAGGTATCAGCTCACACCAGTTAGAATGGGCATCGTCAGAAAATCTACAAACAACAAATGCTGGAGAGAGTGTGGAGAAAAGGGAACCCTGTTGCACTGTTGGTTGGAATTTAAATTGATACAGCCACTATGGGGAACAGTATGGAGGTTCCTGAAAAAAGTAAACATAGAACTACCATATGACCCAGAAATCCCACTATTGGGCGTATACTCAGAGAAAACCTTAATACAAAAAGACACATGCACCCCAATGTACATGGCAGCACTGTTTACAATATCCAGGTCATGGAAGCAACCTAAATGCCCATCGACAGAGAAATGGATAAAGGAGATGTGGTACATATATACAATGGAATATTACTCAGCTATAAAAAGGAATGAAATTGGGTCATTTTTAGAGACATGGATGCCTCTAGGGACTGTCATACAGAGTGATGTAAGTCAAAAAGAGAAAATGAAATATATTAACACATATATGTGGAACCTAGAAAATGGTAGAGATGAACTTGTTTGCAGAGCAGAAATTGAGACACAGAAGTAGAGAAAAAACATATGGACACTACGGGGGGAAAGCGGTGGGGGGTGAGGGTTGTGGTGTGATGAATTGGGAGATTGGGATTTACATGTATACACTGATGTGTATAAAATTGAGGACTAATAAGAAAATAAACATTAAAAAAATATATCATTTACTCTGTGTAAAATTTATAGTATAAAGATCATAGAATTCCAGATCATGTAGATAAGCACTAATTCTTTAGGCAGATCAATTTAAACTATCTGCAGACCAAAACAAACAAACAAACAAAACCAATATGGTCACTTAAAATAAGTTACCAGCAAATCATACAATGATTCAGAATTTAAATCTTCAGAAAGAAATCAGCTTGCCTTATCAGATTTTTCTTAAAGAATAATTTATACAATGAAAAGAACACTAATTCTGCCTGCCTGTACTAGAGTAAAATAAGTTGAAGAAATGCTCCACTTATACTCTTCACTTAACTGAACATTAACTTGGCCTAGACTTTGGTGTGACATCCAACTTGAGGCTCTTTTACATTTTTTCACCTTGGACTGAATCACAGCTGACTGTTTTATCAACACATGTAATTCAGATAGTTCTGAATAAGACTGGATCCTTTAGAGACCCAAGATAACTTAGTGAAATAAACACATCACATTCAGGTTTATGGATGAGGCAAAGAGAATTATTTATTTAGAAAGGGAAATCTTATCCCTTTCTGGTGGAGAAAAAGAAAGACTAAATAGAAATTAAAATTAGTAAAGGGTAGGACCTTCAAGATGGCAGAGGAGTAAGAGGTGGAGATCACCTTCCTCCCCACAAATACATCAGAAATACATCTACATGTGGAACAACTCCTACAGAACACCTACTGAATGCTGGCAGAAGACCTCAGATTTCCCAAAAGGCAAGAAACTCCCCACGTACCTGGCTAAGGCAAAAGAAAAAACAGAGACGAAAGAATAGGGATAAGACATGCACCTCTGGGAGGGAGCTGTGAAGGAGGAAAGGTTTCCGCACTCTAGGAAGCCCCTGAACTGGCAGAGACACAGGGTGGTGGGGGCGAAGCTTCAGAGCCACAGAGGAGAGCACAGCAACAGGGGTGCAGAGGGCCAACCGTAGAGATTCCCACACAGAGGTTTGGTGCTGACCAGCATTCACCATCCTGAGAGGCTTGTCTGCTCACCCGTCTGGGCGGGTGGGCACTGGGAGCTGAGGCTCGGGCTCTGGAGTCAGACCCCAGGGAGAGGACTGCGGTTGGCTGTGTGAACACAGCCTGAAGGGGGTTGGTGCACCACAGCTATCTGGGAGGGAGTCCGGGAAAAAGTCTGGACCTGCCTAAAGGGCAAGAGACCATTGTTTTTGGGTGCACGAGGATAGGGGATTCAGAGCACCACCTAATTGAGCTCCAGAGACGGGCATGAGCCACGGCTATCAGCGTGGACACCCATGAAATGCTAAGGCTGCTGCTGCAGCTACCAAGAAGCCTGTGTGCAAGCACAGGTCACTATCCACATCTCCCCTCCCGGGAGCCTGTGCAGCCCGCCACTGCCAGGGTCCCATGATCCAGGGACAACTTCCCCAGGAGAACACACGGTGTGCCTCAGGCTGTTGAAACATCACACCAGCCTCTGCCACTGCAGGCTTTCGCCTCATTCCATACCCCTCCCTCCCCCAGGCCTGAGTGAGCCAGAGCCCCCTAATCAGCTGCGACTTTAACTCTGTCCTGTCTGGGTGAAGAACAGATGCCCTCAGGCAACCTACACGCAGAGGTGGGTCCAAATCCAAAGCTGAACCCCAGGAGCTGTGTGAACAAAGGAGAGAAAGGGAAATTTCTCCCAGCAGCCTCAGGAGCAGTGGGTGAAATCTCCACAATCAACTTGATGTACCCTGCATCTGTGGAATACCTGAATAGACAACAAGTCATCCCAAAATTGAGGCAGTGGACTTTGGGAGCAACTGTAGACTTGGGGTTTACTCTCTGCATCTAATGTTTCTGGTTTTATGGTTATCTCAATTTAGTATTTAGAGCTCATTATCATTGGTAGATTTGTTTATTGATTTGGTTGCTCTCTTCCTTATATATATATATTTTTTCCTCTTTCTCTTTTTGTGAGTGTGTATGTGTATGCTTCTTTGTGTGATTTTGTCTGTATAGCTTTGCTTTCACCATTTGTCCTAGGGTTCTGTCTTTTTTGGAGTTTTTGTTTGTTTGTTTGTTTTTTAGTATAATTTTTAGCTCTTGTTATCATTGGTGGATTTCTTTCTTGGTTTGGTTGCTCTCTTCTTGCTTTTTTTTTAAATTACTTTTTTATTTTTAATAATATACTCTTTTTATTTAATAATTTTATTTATTTTCTTTCTTTCTCTCTTTCTTTCTTTTTTCTTCTCCCTTTTCTTCTGAGCCGAGTGGGTGACAGGGTCTTGGTGCTCCGGCTGGGTGTCAGGCCTGACCCTCTGAGGTGGGGGGAGCCAAGTTCAGGACATTGGTCCACGAGAGACCTCCCAGCTCCACATAATACCAAACGGCAAAAGCTCTCCAAGAGATCTCCATCTCAATGCTAAGACCCAGCTCCACTCAAGGACCAGCAACCTACAGTGCTGGACACCCTATGCCAAACAACTAGCAAGACAGGAACACAACCCCACCCATTAGCAGAGAGGCTGACTAAAATTACAATAAGGTCACAGACACCCCAAAACACATGCCCGGACATGGTCCTGCCCACCAGAAAGACAAGATCCAGTCTCATCCACCAGAACACAGGCACCAGTCCCCTCCACCAGGAAGCCTACACAAACCACTGAATCAACCTTAGCTACTGGGGGAAGACACCAGAAACAATGGGAACTATGAAGCTGCAGCCTGCAAAAGGGAGACCCCAAACACATAAGGTACACAAAATGAGAAGACAGAGAAATATGCAGCAGATGAAGGAGCAAGGTAAAAACCCACTAGACCAAACAAATGAAGAGGAACTAGGCAGTCTACCTGAAGAAGAATTCAGAGTAATGATAGTAAAGATGATCCAAAATCTTGGAAATAGAATGGAGAAAGTACAAGAAACGTTTAACAAGGATCTACGGGAACTAAATTGCAAACAAACAATGATGAACAACACAATAAATGAAATTAAAAATTCTCTAGAAGGAATCAATAGCAGAATAACTGAGACAGAAGATAAGTGCCCTGGAAGATAAAATAGTGGAAATTACTACCACAGAGAAAAAAAAGCATGAAAATAATTGAGGACAGTCTCAGAGACCTCTGGGACACATTAAAGACACCAACATTTGAATTATAGGTCTCCCAGAAGAAGAAGAGAAAAAGAAAAGGACTGAGAAGATATTTGAAAGATTATAGTTGAAAACTTCCCTAATATGGGAAAGGAAATAGGCAATCAAGTCCAGGAAGCACAGAGAGTCCCATAGAGGATAAGTACAAGGAGAAACATGACAAGACACATACTAATCAAACTATCAAAAATTAAATACAAAGAACAAATATTAAAAGCAGCAAGGGTAAAGCAACAGCTAACATACAAGGGAATCCCCATAAGGTTAACAGCTGATCTTTCAGCAACAACTTGCAAGCCAGAAGGAACTGGCAGGACATATTTAAAGTGGTGAAAGGGAAAAACCTACAACCAGGATTACTCTATCCAGCAAGGATCTCATTCAGATTTGACGGAGAAATTAAAACCTTTACAGACAAGCAAAAGCTAAGAGAATTCAACACCACCATACCAGCTCTACAACAAATGCTAAAGGAACTTCTCTAGACAGGAAACACAAGAGAAGGAAAAGACCTACAATAACAATCCCAAAACAATTAAGAAAAAGGTAATAGCAACATACATATTGATAACTACCTTAAATGTAAATGGATTAACTGCTCCAGTCAAAAGACATAGACTGGCTGAATGGATATAAAAACAAGACCCATATATATGCTGTCTACAAGAGACCCACTTCAGACCTAGGGACACATACAGACTGAAAGTGATGGGATGGAAAAAGATATTCCATGCAAATGGAAATCAAAAGAAAGCTGGAGTAACAATTCTCATATCAGACAAAATAGACTTTAAAATAAAGACTGATACAAGAGACAAAGAAGCACATAATGATCAAGGGATCAATCCAAGAACAAGATATAACAATTGTAAATATCTATGCACCCAGTATAGGAGCACCTCAATACATGAGGCATTGCTAACAGCCATAAAAGAGGAAATCGACAGTAACACAATAGTAGGGGACTTTAACACCCCACTTTCACCAATGGACGATCATCCAAAATTAAATAAATAAGGAAACACAAGCTTTAAATGATACATTAACAAGATGGACTTAATTGATATTTATAGGACATCCCATCCAAAAAAAAAAAGAATACACTTTCTTCTCAAGTGCTCATGGAACATTTTCCAGGATAGACCATATCTTGGGTCACACATCAAGCATTGGTAAATTTAAGAAAACTGAAATCGTATCAAGTATCTTTTCTGACCATAATGCTATGAGACTAGATATCAATTACAGGAACAAATCTGTAAAAAATACCAACACATGGAGGCTAAACAATACACTACTTAATAACCAAGAAATCACTGAAGAAATCAAAAAATACCTAGAAACAAATGACAATGAAACACGACAACCCAAAACCTACAGTATGCAGCAAAAGCAGTTCTAAGAGGGAAGTTTATAGCAATAGAATCCTACATCAAGAAATAAGAAACATCTCAAATAAACAACCTTACCTTACACCGAAAGCAATTAGCGAAAGAAGAACAAAAGACCCCCAAAGTTAGCAGAAGGAAAGAAATCATAAAAACCAGATCAGAAATAAATGAAAAAGAAATGAAGGAAAAGATAGCAAAGATCAATAAAAGTAAAAGCTGGTTCTTTGAGAAGATAAAGAAAATTGATAAACCATTAGCCAGACTCATCAAGAAAAAAAGGGAGAAGACTCAAATCAATAGAATTAGAAAAGAAAAAGGAGAACAACTGACACTGCAGAAATACAAAGGATCATGAGAGATTACTACAAGCAACTATATGCCAATAAAATGGACAACCTGGTAGAATTGGACAAATTCTTAGAAAAGCAAAACCTTCCGAGACTGAACCAGGAAGAATGAGAAATTATAAACAGACCAATCACAAGCACTGAAATTGAAACTGTGATTAAAAATCTTCCAACAAACAAAAGCCCAGGACCAGATTGCTTCACAGGTAAATTCTATCAAACATTTAGAGAAGAACTAACACCTGTCCTCAAACTCTTCCAAACTATAGCAGAGGGAGGAACACTCCCAAACTCATTCTACAAGGCCACCATCACCCTGATACCAAAACCAGACAAGGATGTCACAAAGAAAGAAAACTACAGGCCAATATCCCTGATGAACATAGATGCAAAAATCCTCAACAAAATACTAGCAAACAGAATCCAACAACACATTAAAAGGGTCATACACCATGATCAAGTGGTGTTTATCCCAGGAATGCAAGAATTCTTTAGTATATGCAAATCAATCAATGTGATACACCATATTAACAAATTGAAGGAGAAAAACCATACGATCATCTCAATAGATGCAGAAAAAGCTTTTGACAAAATTCAACACCCATTTATGATAAAAACTCTCCAGAGAGTGAGCACAGAGGGAAGCTACCTCAACATAATAAAGACCATATACGACAAACCCACAGCCAACTTCGTTCTCAATGGTGAAAAATTGAAACCATTTCCACTAAGATTAGGGAAAGACAAGGTTGCCCATTCTCACCAAAATTATTCAACATAGTTTTGGAAGTTTTAACCACAGCAATCAGAGAAGAAGAAGAAATAAATGGAATCCAAATCAGAAAAGAAGTAGTAAATCTGTCACTGCTTGCAGATGACATGATACTATACATAGAGAATCCTAAAGATGCTACCAGAAAACTACCAGAGCTGATCAATGAATCTGGTAAAGTTGCAGGATACAAAATTAATGCACAGAAATCTCTTGCATTCCTATACACTAATGATGAAAAATCTGAAAGAGAAATTAAGTAAACACTCCCATTTACCATTGCAACAAAAAGAATAAAATTCCTAGGAATAAACCTACCTTTTGTCTCTTAAGGAAACAAAAGACCTGTATGTAGAAAACTATAAGACACTGATGAAAGAAATTAAAGATGATACCAACAGATGGAGAGATATACCATGTTCTTGGATTGGAAGAATCAACATTGTGAAAATGACTGTACTACCCAAAGCAATCTACAAATTCAATGCCATCCCTATCAAACTACCATTGGCATTTTTCACAGAACTAGAACAAAAAATTTCACAATTTGTATGGAAACACAAAAGACCCCCAATAGCCAAAGCAGTCTTGAGAAAGAAAAACGGAGCTGGAGGAATCAGGCTCCCAGCCTTCAGACTATACTACAAAGCTACGGTAATCAAGACAGTATGGTACTGGCACGGAGGCGGAAATATAGATTAATAGAACAGGATAGAAAGCCCAGAGAGAAACCCACACACATATGATGACCTTATTTTTGATAACAGAGGCAAGAATATACCATGGAGAAGACAGCCTCTTGAATAAGTGGTGCTGGGAAAACTGGACAGCTGCACATAAAAGAATGAAATTAGAACACTCCCTAACACCATACACAAAAATAAACTCAAAATGGATTAGAGACCTAAATGTAAGACCGGACACTCTAAAACTCTTAGAGAAAAACATGGGAAGAACACTCTTTGACATAAATTACAGCAAGATCCTTTTTGACCCACCTCCTAGAGAAATGGAAATAAGAACAAAAATTTAAAAATGAGACCAAATGAAACTGAAAAGCTTTTGCACCACAAGGAAACCACAAACAAGACGATAAGACAGCCCTCAGAATGGGAGAAAATATTTGCAAATGAAGTGACTGACAAAGAATTAATCTCCAAAGTTTACAAGCAGCTCAATACCAAAAAAACAAACAACCCAATCCAAAAATGGGCCGAAGACCTAAATAGACATTTCTCCAAAGAAGATATACAGATTGCCAACAAACACATGCAATCCTACTACTGGGCATATACCCTGAGAAAACCGTAATTCAAAAAGAGTCACATACCACACTGTTCATTGCAGCTCTATTTACAATAGCAGGACATGTCAGCAACCTAAGGGTCCATTGGTAGATGAATGGCTAAAGAAGATATGGCACACATTTACAGTGGAATATTACTCAGCCATATAAAGAAATGAAATTGAGTTATTTGTAGTGAGGTGGATGGACCTTGAGTCTGTCATACAGAGCGAAGTAAGTCAGAAAGAGAAAAACAAATACCGTATGCTAACACATATATATTGAATTAAAAAAATGGTTCTGAAGAACTTAAGGGTGGGACAGGAATAAAGATGCAGATGTAGAGAATGGACTTGAGGACACAGGGAGAGGGAAGAGTAAGCTGGGACAAAGTAGAGAGTGGGATGGACATATATCCACTACCAAATGTAAAATACATAGCTAGTGGGAAGCAGCCTCATAGCAGAGAGAGATCAGCTTGGTGCTTTGTGTCCACCTAGAGGGGTGGGGTAGGGAGTGTGGGGGGGAAACGCAAAAGGGAGGAGATATGGGGATATAGGTATATGTATAGCTGATTCACTTTGTTATAAAGCAGAAACTAACACACCATTGTAAAGCTGTTATACTCCAATAAAGATGTTAAAATATATATATCATTTTAAAATTTAGTAGTAAAAGAAAAACAAAGCCATTTATACTAGTTTGCTCATGAAAAAGAAGGCTGTGATTACACACCTGCTAGAAACGCAGTGGACTCATGGAGAAAGGAGAATGTGGAAATCTAAAAGTGTATTTTTCCTGCTCTCTGTTTATAATTCAATTAGTTTATCTTTAAAGTCCACTCTTTAAAAAAAGCACAAGCTTTACAGTATATTTGCTTGCTAGGTAGGCCCATTCACATATTACTCTTTTCTTTTTATAAGAACAGTATATGTTCATTACTGAAAAATAAAAAGGAAAAAGCAATCGGAGACAAGCAAAAGGAGAAAAATAGAAAACATCCATAATTCCACTTATAGATCATTATCTTCAGTTTGGTGTACCCTCTCTAATGTATATTCTTTTCTTTACCTTTTCATAAAAATCTTTCATTTCAAAATGCAGATATAAATATTCATTGTCACCATGAATATGATCATATCAAACATAATTTTTTGTAAAATGTTTTCTTCCATATAATCATTACGTGAAGGTAGCAGAATGTTGAAAGAAGCAGATGGTGCAGGGTGAAGCCACAGGCTCTGGAGACAGACTGCCTGGCATTGTGTCCTGTCTCTGTTGTGTGCTAGCTGTGTGATCTTGGACAAGTCCTTACCTGCTCTGGGTCTCAGGTTTGTCATCTGTAAAGTGGGGGTAATAATATTATTACATTATTATATTAACATCTTATACTATATTATATTACGTAATGTTATAAGGATTAAATGACTTACAGCTTCTGAAGTGCTTAGAACATTGTACATAATCCTATGTAAGTGTATATAGTTTATTTAATCAAAATCTCATGATAGCCTTTTAAATTATTAATACTTTTCTACTAATATAGTCAATTTTGTAATGAATAGTTTTTTACATATGTCTTTGCACGTTTGTCTAGTTGTTCCTTGAGATAAATTCCTAGAAATAGAATTGCTGTGTCAAAAGATGTGTACCTTTTTAATTTGGTGGAAAAATCGCAAGAAAAAATTGGCATATTGTAAAGGATATGCCGATATTCATTCCCTCTCAGCAGTGATGAATCTAAATGTGATGGTGTGTTTTGAAATCTAGCTCACAAACTTTAATTTTCATAAGAATCACAGGGAGCTTCTTAAAATAATAAATTCTCAAAACTCACAGAGATTCAGTAGTAGATCCGGGGTGAATTCTTGGAATCTGCATTTTAAAAGAATAAATAAATAAGCTTAGGTAATTCTGATGTAGGTGGCTGATGGATTGAGAAATACTGTATCTTCTCTTTGGCCACTCTTCTGACACTGACAACTACAAACCCACTGATGTGATAGGTTCATCAAGACAATTCTACAGGAACTGGCCATAAAATATCATATTTTACAAGCCAACTAAAAAACATGCATTTTTTCTTTATATAGCACAAAAAGTTAACCCTTTTTAAAGTTCTCAAAATTCTAACAGCTAAAGCAAATTTTGCTATTTTGCGAATTTGCATGTTTCTATTAATGACAAATGGTTGGGTTATATCTCCATATCTTCTCCTACATAATTTTTCCAATGTAAATCTCGTCGTTCCAAATGTAGTTCTTATTCCACAAATATGTCAGACTTCTCTAGAGTGTGCCAAAGTACAAAACAGAGCAAAAGAAAACCAATTTTCCAAGTGTGACATAAAGTCT
Organism: Phocoena phocoena; assembly: GCF_963924675.1. Taxonomy (NCBI): domain Eukaryota; kingdom Metazoa; phylum Chordata; class Mammalia; order Artiodactyla; family Phocoenidae; genus Phocoena; species Phocoena phocoena. The sequence goes on along the minus strand of NC_089223.1, from coordinate 109,935,791 downwards.
GTAGTTAGCAGTTTGGGATGGTTGGACAAGCCTAAATACTCAATTTTTGTGCATGTAAGCCTTTTTGGTATGGGTGTGTACCACGCTTTATATTTTCTTAAGCTACCAGTCTAATTAGTTTGTTAGCTCCCCCTTCTCATAAAGGCTGGTTACAAAAGGTTGTGAAGGAGCCACTGAGTGCCAACATCAGGAGCAGCTGTTGAGAAAACAAGGCTCCCTGGGGTTTGTTAAAACTAGCTAAACAAAAAGGAAAAGTTGGGGAGGAAAAGGCCACCCATTCAAATTAATAAAACAATCTCACACCTTTTAACATCAGCACACTTATAAATTAGTCTAGGTGGAGGCTACCTTTACCTTAAAATGATATGGATAAATTCTAGAAACTGGGAAATTGTTTTTAACAGTTTGCTTCTGAGCTGATCATCCTGCCAAATGAGTAATATTTAAAGAATAATCACTGTTTTAGAACATTTCAGAGTTTTGTTCCACTTGATCACATGGGCTCTGTGATCTGATTGCAACTGTTTTCTCAAAATGGGCTCCCTTTCCTCTGACTCCATAAGGGCATGTTTCTCTCTCCCCATCCTTCTTATGTCTTTTGACTGCCAACCATACCAACTCTTTCCTTCTTCTCACTCCTGAACTCATGCTGTTTCTCTCTACTTCCTCATCAGTCACCTTCCCATTGATTCCCAACAAGATGGCTTCTAACCAGTCCACTCCACTGAGGAATCAGCACTGTCGAAGGCCACATAAAATTTATCAAGGGCAAAATTCAATAAGCTTCTACTCTCAAGTCTCATGCTTTAGATTTTCTGTTATAACTGACATTTTGTTTCCAGATTTTTCTTGATGTTCTCTTCCCTTGATGCCAAGAGTTAGAAGCTGCTGGCCTACTCAGTCCCCAGTTAGGCCCAATGTTTTTTTCCCTTTCTTTTTTTTCAAGCAAAGATTGTATTTAGTCATTTTAGGCCCTCAAAAGTTCACATGGACCTCCCCTGCCGCTTCACACATCTCTTCCTGACCACAAAGACATCTACGTTTATATTCATGGCACTGCACTGTCATGATTCCCGTCTGAGCCCTCTAATCCTACTATTCTTCCCAAGTATAATTTGTTAGCCATCTAGTTCTTTTTGTATCTTCATAGTTATCATCAACATTATCACCACTCTAATAATGTCAAGTATCTGTTTAAGTAATTGTCCTAACGTTGACATTTTCTGCCTTTGCTGCCGAAATCCAGTTGTAGGTTTCCAAATGATTTCTAAACATTTCCAATCAAATGCTCCACCAGCATCCTTAAACTTGACATATTTAAAAACAAATTCTTTTTTTTTACAACAGATTAGTTTTTCCTTCTGACTTTGATATTTTGGTTAGAGGTATTATTATTCTTGCAAATGTTCAAATTGAGACTGTCTTCTCTTGAAACTTCTCTGCTTACCCAGTGGTGCCTCATTAGTTATTAAATTTTATGAAAAAGGAAACTTAAGGGTTAAGGCCATAGTGTGAAGTCACCCAGCTGTTTAGTGACAATGTTCTTGGATAAAATCTAGGTTTCTCGATGGATAGATGTAGTATTCTTTTCACTGAATCAGGCTGCCTTCATACTGAGAGAATTTACTACAAGATTTCTAACCAAAATTTAGTAAACAATATTTTTCCGAATATCACCATAATTTTCGGATGCTGAAAGAGTTAATTCAACTGACAAAATCATTGAGCATTAAACTAAAAAGCTTTATATTCACTATCAGATTTACAAAGGAAAGATAAATTTTATTTTAAAAAATTAGTTTTGAAAATGTTCATTTGAGTCTGAAGAGACCCTGAAAGTGTAATGATGATGAGGCAAATGACTCTAGCTCATGTTCTTGGTGATGGATTTCATTTAATCTTCACAGCAACCTTACGTAATCTTTCCAGCAACCCCATGAGGTATGTATGTATTACTATTATCCCTGTTTTATGGATAGGAAAATGGAGGCTGAGGGATGTTAAGTAACTTGTATAATGTCACATGGCAAAAAGGTTGGAGTTCAGAGTTACAACCCAGGTCACTTGGTCTGATTTCAAATGAGGGTATGCCTGTGTCAAACTTATTCCAGATAATTCTGGCCCTCTCAGAAATTTTGCGTTTTGCAACATTGTTCCTTAAAGTTTTTAATGTCAGTACATCTTTTCGATAGCCCCCACTTTTAAATTACAGTGTTGATGTTTTTCGCGGGTTGGAAGAAGCATGCAAGAGTTAAGTGCTTCTCTCCTGGGCATGTTGCAAGATACCTCAAAGAGCAGATCCCGCTTTGTGCCCAAGAAGCTGTTGAAAATGTCTTGTTTGTTATTCCCAGTAGAGAGACCACTTCCCTGCTGAAATTATTAGTTCAGGAAATATGTTGTGAAAGGATCATGTATGTGAGGAGGGTAGCTGTGGACACTTGTAAAGCTCCTTTTTCCCTAGTATATTCTATTTTCAGTTCATATACACCTATCAGCTCAGGCAACTCCTTGTTCTTGAGCAGTGGTGCCAGCTGCAAAATCTGACAGCTCGTTTTTCTTCTCATTTCTTTCTCACTTTCAACACTCATCTGGTTTCTTCCCTATGGGTTCCTGTCCCCATCTCACAACGACTAACCTATTAATAAAGAGGCTCTGCCTGAAGCACTTCTCATCTTCCAGTCCATTAAAGGATCTGGAACTTTCCCAAACTCTGTAAATTACCATTATAGTCCATATAAATAAATAAATGTGTATATATATATATATTTTTTAGAGTGACTGTGAAAGTCAACACAGTATAGAGGATGGTAGGCTGAAGTAATGAATTCACACACCTGGGTTCTATTTCATCTGATAGTCGCTTATCTACTCTGGGCCTCTGATCCCTTATTTATAAAAAGAGAGTTGACTTGATCTCTATAGTTCATCCTATCTGAGGAAATTTCTAATATTATTTATTGTAATAACAATAGTACCTAACATTTATTGAGTGTTTTACCCTTTCCAAGTGCGTCCAAAAGGATGTGCTAAGTGCATCTTTTTCATTATCTCATTTAATCTTCACGGGAACCTCACATAGTAGGTACTAATATTAGTATTGTCCCACTTTTTAATTCAGGAAAATGAGGCCTAGAGGGATTAAATAACTTGCCTAATGTCACCCACTAGTAAGTGGTTTCCATTGATATTGAGGCTATTCACAGTTTTTGTCTACTTCAGGCACTTGTCAGATTTGGTTTCCCCAGTTCCCTTGACTCCCTTGAAGTTAAGCATGGCTGCGTGAATTGCTGTGGTTGGTGAGATGTGAACTTAAGTGATGTGTGTCAGTCCTGAACAGAAGTTTGAGGAGTCAATGTGAAATGTGCCATGGTTCTTTTTCCAGCTGCCATCAGTCTTTCAGATATTAATGTCATCCCTGTCAACTTGGGTCCTGGAGTGGGGACAATGCAGAGCAGAGACCCCAGCAAATCAACACTGGGCATGTAGTGTGAGCGAAAAAGAAATCTTTGTCTCTACTGGCTCTGTGTATGGCAGCAGCCTAACTGGCCTATTCTGACTGATACAGTGGTGAAAGCATGACTTTTGACACTAGGTCTCACAGATTCTAAAACCCACAAGCTTAACCACTGTTGTGGACTGAATTGTGTCACCCTAAAATTCATATGGTGAAGCCTTAACTCCTCGGCATGTGACCGTATTTGGAGACAGGGCCTTTTAAATGATGATTAACTTAAAATGAGGCCATTAGGATGGGCCCTAATCCAATATAACAGATGTCCTTATAGGAAGAGGAAATTTGGACATACAAAGAGACACCAGGGTTGCTGGCAGACAGAGCAATAACCATGTGAGGGCATAGTGAGAAGGCAGCCATCTGCAAGCCAAGGAAGGAGGCCTCAGGAGAATCCAACCCTGCCGACACCTTGATCTTGAGCTTCTGTCCTCCAGAACTGTGAGAAAATAGATTGCTGTTGTTTAAACCACCCAACCTGTGGTATTTTGTTATGGCAGCCCTAGCAAACAAATACAACCACTGTACTCCATTTCCTCCTAAAAAGGTAGTGCTTACTAATTACCAAGTTATCAAGACCCTAAGAAATAAAATATCCTAACTACACATTTCAAATTTAATTCATATTGTGATCTATAGATTCTTCTATATAGTTTTCTTTAAAATAAAAAGCAATTCACCTAGAAGCTATACAAAGCACTGCTAACTTTATTTAGTATTGGACATTTACCAGGTCTGCATATAAGTCGTAAAATCTTTAAATGTATTTTTGCTAATGTCAAAGGGACTCCTTGGGCATCACACACTGCTGAAATTTTAGCAACTGCAGTTAGCATCCATGTAAACTAAAATTCAACAAATAATAAAAGAACTTTGTACAGTGATGACTACCATAGCTCTGAATATCTTAATCTCTTACTACTCTACATTTGGAATATATATTTCTTAACATAAAATAACAATTTTAAAGCAAGCTATAATATTTTAACGTCAGCAACAACTGAAGAAAATTGAAAGTGACATAATAGTTTCAACATTCAGCCCCCTACATGATCAGAACTAGACATTCTCTGTATTCTCCTGTCTGGAAGAACTGCTTTTTGTTCTGAAGAAATGTTTTGATAGATAAGCACAAGAAGAAATGAAAATGATAATAACCATTTTAGGATGGCCCCAAGGACCTCTACCCCTAGTGTTACCCCAGTGATTATGTAATATTACATGGCAAAAAAAAAAAAAGGATTTTGCAGATGTAATTAAGGTTACTAATTGTTATGGGTTGAATTGTGTCCCCTAAAAAGATGTTGAAATCCTAATCCCCAGTGTCTGTGAATGTGACCTTATTTGGAAAAAGGGTCTTTGAAGATGATCAAGTCAAGATGAGGTTGTTTGGGCGGGCCCTATCCAATATCACTTGTGTCCTTATAAGAAAGAGGAACTTTTGGAGACAGATATGCATTGAGCAAGATGATGTGAAGACTCAGAGAGAAAGCTATTAACAGCCGAGAAATGCCTGAGGCTACCAGCAGCCAAGGTGGAGGCCTGGAACAGATTCTCCCTCACAGCCCTCAGAAGGATCTAAAGCATCCAAGACCTTGAACTGAGAATTTTATAGATGATACATTTCTGTTGGTTAAACTACCCAGTTTCTGGTACTTTGTTATGGTAGCCCTAGCCAATTAATATACTAATCAGTTAACTTGAATTAAACAAAAGGGAGATTACTGGGGTGGCCATAATCTAATCACACAAGCCCTTTAAAAGCAGAGAGTTTTCTTCATCAAAGAGGGAGTCAGAGTCACCAAGGGGGGAAAGTGCTGGGGCGGGGTTGGGGGGGCGGTTGGCAGGGGGGGTGGTGGAAAGAATTGGGAGATTGGGATTGATACATATACACTAACATGTACAAAATAGATAATGAGAACCTGCTGTATAAAAAATAAAAACAAACAAAAAGGAGGAAGTCAGAGAGATTCCAAGCATGAGAAGAATTTGATGTGCCATTGCAGGCTCTGAGATGGAGGAACTGGCAAGTAACTGAGGGAGGCCTCTAGAAGCCGAGAGCAGTCAGGCTGATGGCAGGCACAAAAAGGGAATTCAGTCCAGCAAGAAACCAAATTCTGCCAACAACCTGAATGAGCCTGGAAGCTGATTCTTTCCTAGAACCTCCAGATATAAGAGCTGAGCCAAAACAACACTTTGATCTTGGCCTTTGATTCCCTGAGCAAGAGAACCCAGTTGAGCCTGTCCAGACTTCTAACTTATAGAACTATGGGATAATAAATGGTTGTTGTCTTCAGCTGCTGTTTTGGGGTAACTATTATGCAGCCATAGAAAGAGAATACACCATAGCTAGCCAATATTGAGTGCTTTCTTCACCAGTCATTATTCCAAGTGTTTTATATTTTTTTAAAAAAATCACAGTATTATTATGGAACTGTGCTTGTTCAAGGCAATAAAGATAAATTCACAGTGTGAAATTATGTGACATCTGAAGAACAGAGCCATGTAACAGACAGAAAATAAACAGAACACCCTATTCAAGAGAAAGCAGAACAATGGAACAGACAGAATGGGAATTTTAATTGAATAAGTATAATTTTATAAGTATAATGTAATTTTAAATAAATATTAAGATAAGTTAGAATGTTGGAAACATAAAGCAGGAACAGGCAATTATAACTTAAAAATATTCAATATGAAAAATACAGAATTGTTGAAATAAAAACATAGTAATGACAAAAAAAATCATGCCTGCTGGCCCAGTAGAAGCCTTGAGCACCACTGTGCAGTCTGCTGTAAGAGTGAATTGTCAAATGCATGGCCAGAAGTTTTCAGAACTTTGAAAGGCTAGGAAAGAGGTGAGAAAAAACATATCTTAGGTGGAGTATAATCTAAATTTTCTTACAAAACAATGTCTCAAGGATAAGGATTCTTAAAATAGGAGTTAGGAAGCATTATATCCATCAATAATTTATTGCCCTTCCCCACAGCAGTCAGATATTCTGCTATTATTATTGGGGCTAAATAAGCCCATAAGTTTTATGGGGAAAATTCCCAGAAAAATTTTCATCTTAGCCTTGTTCACAAACATGGCTGATTCGTACCTCAATTATTATGTGAACTTGTGATTGCCACACCTCAGAAAAGATATAATGGATCCAGTAAAGTCAAAGGAGAGCAAATAAAATAATCAGGTTGAAGGACTGACTGAAGAGCACAGCCTGGTAGCTTTGGGGCTATTCATTCATTAGCAGGACTTGATTTTTTTCTCCTGAACCACAGCTAACAGTTTCAACCTTACTACCTTTGATAAACTTTTCTGAAATTGATTCTCAACCTGCCTACAAAGGCAGGGTATCTCCTGTTTTAGATTTCTCATCACGATTCTCCACCAGTTTCATTTGGAAGCTAAAACCATTTGCCATACATTTGGGACACAATGCTTTCTTTGCCTGTTCCCATCTGGGTGGGTGGGCTCTATCTTGCTTGGCTGTCACTGGGTCACCTCATCCTGTTGCAGCTGACTGGGATGTGCCAAAGACCAGAAATGTGATAGGAACATACAAGGATGGGATATGACATCATTACACTCTACAAATCACAAAGGCTATGAATTAGAGGCATAAGTTGTCACATTCTGAATACAGACACTGTTGGAATCTCAAAAGGGGTCATTTAGATCAAATGAAGTACTATTTTTTGCATAAATTAGTTATGTAAAAATTACTGGTAGAGATTTTATGAGTCAGTGGTAATAGCTCAATATTAAAAGAAATTTATGGCAGATCTGAGAAAATCCACGTATAAAATCTGCATAACAGATTACTAAGTGAAATTAAGGATTATTCTTAGTAATATGTGAGGCTAATGTCCTGAAGGACAACTGTATATGGACTTTTGTTGACTTTTTGCAGGGAAGGGGGTATCTCAGTACCCACTTCCCCTTCCTAAGAGCACCCTTATTTCCTTTTGTGGGAATTACTTCTCCCAGGTATAAGCAATCCTGGTACTACTATAATCAGGATCTCTGCCCTCCCCGAGCCAAGAAGCATATAATTCCACCTGGGCCAATAGGAATCTCTCTCGGGACTTTGAATTACAAGCAAACTGAATTAAGATGATGACAGTTACAACTTTTGGAGCTTTTCATTCTAAAGTGGTTGAAAAGTATGTCCCAGAGTGTGTCCTGTCTAGATATCTGGGGAGTATTTGAGGTCCTGTCTTGGTTCTTTGGTCCCACCCAGCTCTGTAGCTTCCCATCGACTCTGAATTACCCACTGCAAAAATCTTGTTGGTTCTTGTTAATTGCAACACCAGAATTTCAGTTGATATGCCCTCTGCAAAGTCCCACAGAGTAACCACTCTGTCAGGGTACGGCTACAGAAATCATTAAGTTTGGAATCAAACAAACCTAAGGACTGTCTGCGCTTCCACTGACTTGTTTTGCAATTCTGAAAAACTTGCTTAGCCTCATAGAGCCTTAGCATCCTTACCTGTAGAATGAGGAATAAAACCTTCCTTCTAGGTTGTTGTTGGAATTGGGTGAGCATTTCTTTGAAAGTTCCTTTCATACATAAAAAGAAAGCCTGTGAATTTCCATGTCAAAGTGGTCCATTAATGATGAAAGATTCGACATTAGTGATTTGGCCAGTGATGACGGGATGGAGTGTTGGGCAATCATTTAATATCACAGATTCTGTAAAGAAAGTTATACTTAATAATCAAATTACCTGTTCCCCCTTATTACTGTGCTAGACAGAGGTCAGAATTAGCGATTAATTCTCGCAATATTTCTTCTTTGTTGGTAATGAAGGTGGCATAGAATTTCCCATATGAATATTTACAAACTGAATGGCTCTGGAGCTACATCATGCTTGAGTACTTATTACTTCAGCTCTTGGCAGATTTAAACTGCATCTCTGTTTATAATGAAATGAAAATCATTTGCTGCTTTACACAAGTGTTACTTTCAGTGTGAAATAAAGAATACACAGCACCAGTTTACTGAGGAAAGAAATTTCATCCTGGGAAATAACAGCAGACAAAACTGGGTTTTTCCAGAAACAACTAGAACCATGACTGAAGGTTTCTCTGCATGTCCAGTGCTTTGTGTTAGTTAATATGCTGGGGAGGTTTCAGATTGTACATGAGTTCTTAGCAGAATCCAGGAAAGCAAGAAAAAACTTGACATACTCTCCTGTAACTGAAGATTTTAAAATCTTACATTGGTGTAACAGTGAATTTCTAAAATAAATTAACAATAAAGAAAAAATATCCTATAGTGCACCCCACTCTGTGCTAGATCATTTGGAGCAGTGGGTCTAAGGAGGCCAGTTGTCACAGACCCACCTCCACTCCCACCCCATCGAGGGGGAGGAAGGAGCATTGTGCAAAACATTAGTCTTCTTTGTCTATGACCAGCCTAGATTGAGTGAGCACATTTATGTATGGAAATTTGTGTAAACTGAATAGTCCATGAGACCTTGCCAGCAGAGGAAAAGGATGGAACAACCACTACTTTAAGGCAATATTTTTCAAAGTGTCATATGGGATCATTCTTCAACAAAATCATCCTGAGGCTGTAAAAGAGTGTGTTATCTAGGATTTACCCTTGATTCAAGGAAACAGAAGCTCTGTGGGTGAGACCTTAGAAAAATTTTCCGTTGAACTGATGTTTAAGAAACACTGACCTGGAGGCCTCAGAAATCTAATTCTTGCCCAACCCACTTTACCTTCTAGTTAAGAAGAGAAAACAATTATAGATTCAGTTTTATGAAAGGTAAAACAAGAGAGAGAGAATTCTGGCAGACAGGAGATGTGAGAGGTTCTTATTCATGGCAAAAAAATGTTATGTTTTGCCCCAATACCACATCTCTCTAGCCTAAGCAGTCATTAACTGGCCCCCTGGAATCCAGCACAGGACATTTTCCCCCCACAAATATTAGTGGTCAGAATTGGAAGTTGAGTTGTTAACCAACAGTTTAAAACTGGGAAATATATCATAAAAATCAAGACGTCTCATCCTTCCTGAAAAATCAGATTGGAAACAATCAGCTGTCACCGAGTATCAGCCACTCCTCTTTAGACAAGCATATGGAGTGCATTTCATACCACCTCCATCCATCATTCTCTCTTTCCCAACCAACCAAAGTGCCAGGTAACATTTGAGCTTGTGCTTGTGTTTTTGTTGCTCAATTAAGAAGAAAGTTAAATGTTCTCACTCTGGGGATTGTAAATTATTGCCTGCCTGGCCCTGATGCCCAGAGGCATTTGAGTTTGAAAACATTCCAAGCAATGGTGATGGAAACCCTAATCCCAGTAGTATTGATCCCACTGTTTGCAAAATCTAAGCATGTGAGCGTTCTTTATCAGAAATGTAGGCTTTCTATTTTGTAATAACTTTGCAAATAAGCAGCAATCTTTTTCAAATATTTTGGAGGACAATTCAGAAGAGACATTGGAATTCATAAACTCATCTGTTAATAGCAGAGAGAAAGAAAGAGAGAGTATTAGACACTCGGAAAATCTGGAATCCAGAACACTCAGTTCTGGGTCTGTAGGGCCAAGCTGGCATTGACTGCATAGGCAATAGTATATACCTCATTATTTAAGTAAGAAATGCATACCTAGGAAGTCTTAAAAGCAGACTTTTTATTGAAGTATAGTTGATTTACAACATGGTGTTAGTTTCAGGTGTACAGCAAAGTGATTCGGTTATATATATTTTTTCAGATTATTTTCCATTATAGGTTATTACAAGATATTGAATATGGTTTCCCGTGTTATATAGTAAATCCTGTTGCTTATCTATTTTATGTATAGTAGTTTGTATCTGTTAATCCCATACTCCTAATTTATCCCTCCTACCCTCCCTTTCCCCTTTGGCAACCTTAAGTTTGTTTTCTATGTCTGTGAGTCTGTTTCTGTTTTGTAACTAGATTCATTTGTGTTATTTTTTACATTCCACGTATAAGTGACCATCATATATTTCTCTTTCTCCGACTTCACTGAGTATGATATTCTCTAGGTCCATCCATGTTGCTGCAAATGGCAATATTTCATTCTTTTTTATGGCTGAGTAATATTCCATTGTGTATATATATATATATATATATATATATATATACACAGACACATATATATACACATATACATATATAATGTGTTGATACATATATATGTATATCACCTTAAACCAATCGTCTAATCATTGGCACTTCAGTTGTTTCCATGTCTTGGCCTTTGTAAATAGTGCTACTATGAACATTGGGGTGCATGTATCTTTTTAAAATTAGAGTTTTTGTCTTTTCTGGACATATGCTCAGGAGTGGGATTACTGAATAATAAGGTAGCTCTATTTTTTTTTTTTTTTAAGGAACCTCCACACTACTTTCCACAGTGACTGTACCAATATACATTCCCATCAACAGTGTAGGAGGGTTTGCTTTTCTCCACACCCTCTCCAGCATTTATTATTTGTAGACTTTTTTTTTTTTTTTAGATGTTGGGGGTAGGAGTTTATTAATTAATTAATTTATTTTTTTTGCTGTGTTGGGTCTTTGTTTCTGTGCGAGGGCTTTCTCTAGTTGTGGCAAGCAGGGCCACTCTTCATCGCAGTGTGCGGGCCTCTCACTATTGCGGCCTCTCTTGTTGCAGTGCACAGGCTCCAGACATGCAGGCTCAGTAGTTGTGGCTCACGGGCCTAGTTGCTCTGCGGCATGTGGGATCCTCCCAGACCAGGGCTCGAACCCGTGTCCCCTGCGTTAGCAGGCAGACTCTCAACCACTGTGCCACCAGGGAAGCCCTATTTTTAGACTTGTTGATGATAGACATTCTGACTGGTGTGAGATATTATTTCATTGTAGTTTTGATTTGCATTTCTCTAATAATTAGCAATGTTCAGCATCTTTTTCATATACCTTTTGGCCATCTGTATGTCTTCTTTGGAGAAACGTCTATTTAGGTCTTCTGCCCATTTTTTGATTGAGTTGTTTGTTTTCTTGAGATTGAGTTGCATGAGCTGTTTGTATATTTTGGACATTAACCTCTTGTTGGTCACATTGTTTGCAAATATTTTCTCCCATTCCATAGGTTGTCTTTTCATTTTGTTGATGATTTCCTTTGCTATGCAAAAGCTTTTAAGTTTGATTAGGTCCCATTTGTTTATTTTTGCTTTTATTTCTTTTGCCTTGGGAGACTGATCTAAGAAAATATTGCTATAATTTATGTCTGAGAATGTTTTGCCTGTGTTCTCTTCAAGGATGTTTATGGTGTTATGTCTTATATTTAGGTCTTTAAGCTGTTTTGAGTTTATTTTTGTATGTGGTGAGAGGGAGTGTTCTAACTTCATTCATTTACATGTAACTGTCCAGCTTTCCAAACATCACTTAAAAGTAGACTTTTTATAATCTACCAGCAAAACAGTTTACAGAGTATAGCATTTTTACATTTTATAAAGCGACCTCATATTATTCCTTTCAGTTTCACACCAATCCTGAAAAGATGGCATTATTATCTTACTTTATAGACCAGGACTCTGATGTTTGGTAGTTACCTGACTTACATGAGGTCAAATAGCTATTAACCAGCAAAGCAGGAGTTTAGACATAGTTCTTTTTTTTTTTAATTTATTTATTTATTTTTGGCTGTGTTGGGTCTTCGTTGCTATGCGGGGGCTACTCTTCGTTGCGGTGCATGGGCTTCTCATTGCAGTGGCTTCTCTTGTTGCAGAGCATGGATTCTAGGTGCACAAGCTTCAGTAGTTGTGGCTCGTGGGCTCTAGAGCAAAGGCTCAGTAGTTGTGGCACACGGACTTAGTTGCTCTGCAGCATGTGGGATCTTCCCGGACCAGGGATCAAACCTGTGTCCCCTGCATTGGCAGGCAGATTCTTAACCATTGTACCACCAGGGAAGTCCCTAAACATAGTTCTTTTGATCTAAATATATTTTTCTCTCTATTACACAACAACCACCTTCCATTATAATTTCAAAGTATATTCATATAAAGCCAGAAGGAATGTAGCACCACAAATCATACTAGCCATCAGGAGAGATCCCAAGTTCCAGGCACTTAGACCTTTATTTCGCCCCAATAAAATAGAGAAATCCAAGGATAGCTGATGAAGAACTCTTCTGCCTGTTTTTAAAGGGTTTTAAAAGCAATGTTTTTTGTTTTTTGTGTTCTGGAGAATTATGCAAGATATTTATGGGGGGCAGTGAAAAGTCATGGAAATGACTTATGCCACATAAGTCTTATGTGACATATGACATGGCTTATGCCACAGTCAAGTTCACTGAAGACATTGAACAGGGAAAGTTCTATAGACATGATATGTTAAAGCTGAAAGAGATCCTAGAATTGTTTGACCTGGTTCTCCTGGGTGAGGATGCAGAGTCCAGAGAAATGGCACCACTTCTGTTTTTTTTTTTTTGCATGGAGTGTTAACAACTGGACCGCCAGGGAAGTCCCAGCACCACTTCTAAAACTGCCTTGTAAACCCTAATCTCCTAGATGCTAAGACTACATATTTCTTGTTAAATTTATTTTTAAGAGTGTATCTTTTTTGTTTATATCATAACTGTGATCTTTTCCCTGTCTTGGAAGCTCTTTCTTCTGTAATAATTGATCTGTTTGAGTTTATATCTTTTCTGGTATCCACCTTTCTAAAAGAGTTATTAGTAATAGTATTGGGTTTGCCAAAAAGTTCATTTGGATTTTTCCATAGGATGATACAGAAAGCCCGAATGAACTTTTTGGCCAAGTCCATAAGTACCTGTGAAACCACCACTTACTGAAACCAAAATCTAGGGCTCTGTCCATAACCTGCTACAGATAAGCACATAGTCCCCTCCATCTGATTTCTCAGCCTCATTCCACCCCAGGTAACTATCACACTGAATCTCACATTCTCCCTTTCTTGCCTGCTTTCCTCAGTTCTTGGGTTTATTGCATCTACATGTATTCCTAAAAAGTGGGTTTATATGTGTCTGGAAATAAACAATTTGGGTTGAATATTCACTTTTCATTCTTTTACTCTTTTGCACATTTCCTCTCATCCTCTTACGCCCTAACAATGATTTCTTCAAATAATAATTGACTCTCTGCTTTTCTCTCTAAAAACTCTTCCTGGCAGACTTGATCGTATCCAGTTTCAAACTCCAGAAGCTTCACCTCTCACTTCAATTCTGATGATGCCATATATAGATTTCTAATCCCTCCCCACCTCTAATCACATCATCTTAATTGCTTAATATTTTGACATTGTTCTTTACAGTCACAATTTTTTTAAGTTACTAAAGATATACTATGAAGAAATTAGGGTTTGGCTAAGTGCAGATGCATAGTATAGATAATATTTAAATTGGAGGAAGAACTTCATGGAGAAGAGCCCCCATTCCAGGCATGGATAATGAAACTCTGGACTTTTACATTGGCGAGAATGAAATTTTTATCTTGTCTAAGCTAATATTATTTGACAACTTTCTGTTACTTGTAGCTGAACCTAATTATAACTAAAGCATTGGTTTCTGGGGGCCATAAATTAATAGTAGCTAACTAACATTAGTTGGTCATTATGTTCCAAGTTCAGGGCTAAGTACTGAACATCTATTACCTCATTTAATCTTTACAACAGCGTTCTGAGTCGGTTGCTATCATTATTTTCACTTTAGATAAGGCAAGTGAAGATTTTTTTAAAGTGCCTGATCGAAGTTCCTGTAGTTGGTGAGTGAGTGAGCTGGGATTTCCAAACGCACTCTTAACTACTTCTCCATTCTGCTTTCCCTCACAGGTGCTTTGTAACACAACTATGGTAATTATAAACCAATAATCTATTAGATAAACTGGCTTTATGATGAGACTTCTTTATTACTTTGTTTTAGTTACTGAAAGATCTGGTGAAAAAACAAAAAGCTGGTAACGCAAGACCCCGGTTCCACCTTGGCAAGGATTTCTGTTCCTTACCCATGGGAACTTATAAAAGGCACACACCCTGGGACCCTTGTAACTCATGTTTCAGATGTGAATAGCAGAATCTACCCTATTGTATCACATAAAGATGCTGTGAGTATTTGCCTCAGGGTTCAGACAAGTATTGAAACACAATTTAAATGACTGGATCCTACTCTTTTCAATCCTTAATGTAATCTTACCAGTTAGGAATTGCTTCTGGCTGTTGCATTGTGACCTGACTACAGTGGCTTAAAAATTAGGGCAGTTTGTTATTATAAGGCTAAAAGGAGTTTCTCCTCGCTGAATCAGGCCCCTTTAAGAGCTTTCCAGGAAATGCCATACAATGCCTTTCCTCAAATATCTCATTGATTGCCTACCCATAATGCAAGGTAAGTTTGGAAATGCTGTCATTTAGCTTGGTACATGGCTGTCCCAAATACAGTCTGTTGCTAAGGAAAAGAAGGAGGCTAGAGCTGGGGATGCAACCAGCATTCTTGGCCAAAGAAATAATCCACATGAGTAAAGCACACAGACTCTTCACTGTTGATTCTGCTTATCCCCAAATCTATATCCTCACAGGGAGTGGGGAGGATTTCAGCCAACATGCAAAACAACAGGCTTTTATCTTTTAAAGGTCAGTATATCAGGCAGAGAAGAATAGAAGGTACAGATCCTAGGAGATGCTGGATTTCTGTCTCTAGCTTAGGAGAGGGTAGGCTCCTCTTTATTAATTGAGGTGACAGCTCTTTATGAGGGAGCTTTATTACATAGGCTCTGATGCTGCACTGGGAATCTGACACTTTCATTCTTTTTAGATGGCCCTGTTGAAACCAACACAAGGCAAATACTTAGCATGTAAAGCCTTTTTAAGCTGAAAAATTCAATGTCACGTATTACAGTCATCTAAAAAGAAGTGATCTCTTACAGTTACACAGTTGTTACAGTTAGTCAACATCATTGCCTTTCAATGTTCAGTTTCCATCAATACAAAATTGGAAACTTCAACTCCAAATCATTGAATAATGATTATCAGGACTCTTTAATGATCTTCTGTAAACTGCTACCTGGGGCAGTAGTAACAAAGGGCGAAAAGTCCCTTCTAGGAGACCTTTCCAGTAAAGATCCATGAGATCTTTCCAGTAATTTCCTATTACTGGAATAATGAAGTATATATTAAGAATTTTAGGGGCTTCCCTGGTGGCGCAGTGGTTGAGAGTCCGCCTGCCGATGCAGGGGACGTGGGTTCGTGCCCTGGTCTGGGAAGATCCCACATGCCGCAGAGCGGCTGGGCCTGTGAGCCATGGCCACTGAGCCTGCGCGTCCGGAGCCCGTGCTCCGCAACGGGAGAGGCCACAGCAGTGAGAGGCCCGCATACCGCAAAAAAAAAAAAAAAAAAAAAGAATTTTGAAAACGTAAACATCTACACAAATGCAAATTTAGATAATTAATAGAATTGCATCAACAATGTAGGCTTATCAGCAGCTTTTGTAGGCTTTAGTTGAGATTAATTAAACATTCCTCTAAAAGTCAGGCCTAACTTATACTGGACCATCAATTAAGCACCTCTTCCTGTGTTCTCCATCTTGGGACCAGGCATCAGCATTCTGCCATTTGTCCACGTCAGAAGCAGGAGAGCAACCTAGATGGTTCCATTTTCCTTACTCCCAACCCCATCCAGTTAGTCACCTAGTCCCAAGGATTCGGCCTGCCTGATATCAATCTAACCTGCTCCGAAGTTTCCTTTTCCAGGCTACAGGTCTAGGTAGGACCTTGTTATCTTTTATCTTGGCTATATTCCAGCAAGAGTCTCTGAAGTGCTCTCCCTGCCAACAATTTCCACCTATTCAATTCATTCAAATCCTCTAGAGTTCCAGAGCTATTTCTAAGTTACAAATCTGGAAGAACCTGTAAGGCTCTGCAGATTTTCTAGGATAAAGGTCAAACTCTTTGGTTTAGCATTGGAAGCCCTCTGATGCTTTGCCCTTGGCTGTCTCTCTAATGTTTTTCCTGCCACGCCTTTAGATACACTCTCACCTTCAACCTTACTGTAAAACTGTAAAACTCCTCTCTACATGTCACAAAGTGTACTGCCTCCATGACATTTAAATGTGCTCCCTCTCAAATTCCTCTGGGATGCCCTTTCATTCTCCTTCACAACCTCTCTTGCGTCGTCATCTTGTCCTTCCAAACTGCTCAGGTATCAGCCCTCAGAGAAGCCCCCCTTCACCGTCTAGCTCTAGCTGCCCACCCTCTGCTCCTGAATCACCACCCAAGCTGCGATAAACAAGTCACTCTACTTGACCAGTTGAAACTCTTTGATCGACTTAGGTTTCAACACAAACAGATGAAACCTTAAGGATAGGAGCTATTTCTTTTTCTCTTTGGTATTCCTAGATCCTAGCACAGCGTCTGTCGTGGAGGGGTGCTGAATAAAAGTTTGGAAGAAACATAAGGAAGAATTAATGAGTGTGGAATCTTGTGCGGTTTACTTTTCTGTTAGCAGTCTTTGCAAGTACCCACAATAGCATACTCATACAGCCTACATCATGCCCACCCCTCTTCTCATTTCTTACTGTTGATAGACTAACACTGACAAGATGAGAGACAGGAAGAGGTCCAGTTCTCAATAGAACACATTCTCAGTGTCAGCAACCTACTGGGGAAAAAAATGAAGCACTTCTTTTTAACCTTTGATTAGATTTACAAGGGAGAGCTTGAATAGGTACAAAAACTACCCAAGGAAAATGCTACCCCTCCCCATCTCACATTTATGGCAGACGTAACAAACTGATTAGAGCACTCTCTTCCCCTGAGGTCTCAGAACCGTTCTCATCCAGGTCTATGAGACAGCCGTTACTAACCAGTCAACATCTGCTATCCCTGAACTAGAATAGCAGGTATATTTGACATAGAAAAATAAAAGGGTTGGGAATGAGAAGATTAACATATGAATCCACCTAGACTGGGATAGTGGCAGGTGCCATTTACTTCTGTTAACAGAATTGCTCCCCTGCTTCTTCTGGGAAATGTGCTTCTCCATTCTGAGCACACAGCTTAAATGGGTGCTGCTGTGTTCTTATAGTCAAGGGACGGACACCAGATAGAAACTGACCAATTATAATCATTCTCTGCCATTTAAAAGCTGAAGACTAGAGAAGTTATGGGTAGGCCCCTCCCTAGTCAGTCAAAATCAAAGAGCGTGAGGTTCAGGAGCTATTGGCTCCCATTTGTACTTCAAGGTTGAAGGACTGATCCATAGCAGGAGAGAATCTCAGTGGGAGATGAAGGGCCATTAGTGATCAAAGTCCTAAACCCTAATCTCAGGCCAGCCCTTTTCACAGGTAGTGACATGCCCTAGGATCTTTCCAGTAATGTTTCTGTTTACCTTAAACTAATTTAAGTTAGTTCTCTGTCACTTATAACCCAAAGAATTCTGACTAATTCAAAACTGCAATATCTAAAACCTTGGAATTTAGAGAACTTAGCAATACATAGCCAAGAATTTATGACTTCTAAGGGCTTCATGAGAAACATCCTAAAATATTGGTAAATAACATTATCTACTCTTGGCTTCCATAAGCCAATAAAACAATGACTGACATGTTAATGTTTTTATGTCTTATTTTTATGCAGGGGTGGCAAAGTGGGAAAAGCCCTGTGCTGGGAGTCAGGTCCCTTAGAGTCAGCTGTGGTCCTGCCACTAAGTTGTTGTGCAATCACTTAGCCCTGCTAGCCTTCAGCCATGCACGTTTATAAAGTGAGCTCTAACAAAACTTCATTGGACAGAATTTTGAAAATATTTGGCATCATGCTAATAACTTTAGAATACTTTAATAAGAAAAAGATGAATGTTCCAATAGAAAACAAAGGACATGAACAAGCAATTCCCAAAATTACATAAATGGTTAATAAATCTTAAAATAGTCTCAACCACATTTATCACTAAGGACATGCAAATTAAGACAACTTAGGTATAATTTTCTAACTATCATATTGCCAAAAGCTTAGAAGATACATAACATTTCATATTATCAAGGGTATTTGGGATTAAGAAATCTCTTACCTTGGTCAAACAAGCTTTCTGGAGGCAATCTGGAAATATGTGGCAACATTTTATTGTGCATTCCCTTCAATCCAGCAATCCCACTGTGAGCAATTTAGTCTAGGAAAGTAATTAAATAAGTGTGTAAAGATGTTTGTCCAAGTCACAGGTAAAGACCAAGAAGTGACCATTGGGTTTAGAAACATAGAGGTCATTGGCCAGCTTGATAAGATTTGCTCAGTGAAATGGTAGGACCACAATACTAATTGGAGCATGGATTCACTAGGGAATGGATGGAGAGGAATTGGAGATATAAAGTCGTGACAACATTTTTGAGAAGCTTTGCTGTAAAAGAGAGTAAGGAAATGGAGCCGTACCTAGAGGGGAATATAGGGTTGAGAGAGGATTGTTTTCTTTTTAGATGGTGGAAGATAATAACTAATATTAGTATGCTAATAGAAATGATCTAAGTGAGAGGGAAAACTTGATGATACAGGAGAGGAAGGGGGAAATTACTGGAGAGATGAGAAAATAAGAGCTGAATTTGGAGATGCCAACTTCAACAGCAGCACAGGCAGTTCATTCAAAGTGAGAGGAGACAAAGCAAAGCTCATGGGTGGAGAACAGGGAGGTTGGTAGATGTTGGAATGGCAACATGTTCTGATTGCCTGGATATTTCCAGTGAAATCAGAAGCAAGGTTAGCAGCTGAAATTGAGGCTAGGGAGCAAATATTGGAAGAATGAGGAAATAATAAGAGGAGGAGAAAGAATTGTCTAGGAGAGTGTAAGAGTAAGTAGATTAGCAAATGTAATCAGGTCGCTCAGAGGTTTCCTTCTTGTTTTGCAACTGAATTTATTTTTGTAAGCTTATCTCTGAAAACTGCTTTAGCTGAACTCTATGGATATATAATGCCCCCATTATTAATTTCTAAACATTTTGTGAATTTCCTTGATTCATGTTTTTTAAAGTATATTTTCATATTTGTCAAAGATATAGTTTTGTTAGTTTTTTTTTTTTTTTTTTAGTTTTGGAAATCTTTTTGTTATTAATTTTAACATTATTTCATCATGCCAGTGAAAATTATTTATATAATTTCTTCTTTTGGAATTTTGTTGATATTTCTTTTGTAGCCCAGTACAGTGTCAAGGTTTAAAATGTTCTATGTACAGTTAAAAAAATGTGTATTAGGCTATAAGGTCAAGATAGTTAAGTTTAGCATTCAAATTTTTAACCATTTCTTATTATTTTAGTCTACTCCATCTATCAATTTCTGAAAGAAGTATGTGTATGATTGTGGATTTGTTCAATTATCCTTGTATTTCCAACAGCTTTTGTTTTATTTCAGTACTGTGCATTTAGAGGCATAAAATCTCATAACTATTATCTTTTGGGAATGATTCTTTCATTATTATGAAATATTGCTATTTTCCTTTTAATGCTTTTCACTTTGATTCTAATTGGTGTGATATGAATATTTCTATACCTGTTTTTTATTTTGTCATTATTACGTTCACCTGATATATCTTTTGCCAGTCTTATTTTCTACTTTCCAAAGTTTTTTACTGTGAAACTCTTTAATCTGAGAGTGTATTTTATTTTATTATTATTTTTTTCACACACACACTGTATTTTATTTTTACAAGAGATAAATAAACTGACACCAAGCATTGTAAATGGATGAGCACAACAAAAGCAGCAATGATTGCAATTACCAAACAGGAAACACACTCATACTATGTCATAATATTGACATTCAGTCCAGTAATCCTCCACTGTAACATCTCCTTTACTTTGCAGTGAAAATTGATTTGTATATCTTTTGCCTCTGAGTCCTTGTGGGATTTTTTTTTTATTCAAACAAAAAGTCACAAAAATTATAATTATCCTCATCAGTTCACTCAGTCCCACGTAATTAATTTTTTTTTCCATCTTGATCTTTTGTTAGCACTTTTATGAATTCATCAGTTTTCCATTAGAGTTCTGAAAATGCTTATTCATTCAGTTCAGCAGTATACTCACTTACCAGAAACCTGTACTCGTCAGAGTCTTTTCCATGAATTCATTGAAGATGAAACCCTTTTATAGGAACATTTTTGCAAAGGCCTCAGAGTACACCCAGAACTGTCTGTGAATGACAAAAGACTTAAAAATGACCACGGTTAAAGATTTGATGAAAGTTCATAATAATGCAATTGACAAGGAAATTTAGTTATTTCTGCAATATACATTTCAAAGTAATAACTAGAATTATGACTTATAACATTATACCAGAACATAAAAGATTTTTAGAAATTTCATGTAATGTCTGAAACATTTATATTAACATATTTCCATCAAATAACCCAAAGAAAGTTTAGTATTAGTTGTTTTTTTTTGGTTTTTTTTTTTTTTTTTATGCTGCGGGTTCTTATGAGTCATCAATTTTATACACATCAGTGTATACATGTCAATCCCAATCGCCTAATTCAGCACACCACCATCCCCACCCCACCGCAGTTTTCTCCCCTTGGTGTCCATACGTTTGTTCTCTACATCTGTTTCTCAACTTCTGCCCTGCAAACCAGTTCATCTGTACCATTTTTCTAGGTTCCACATACATGAGTTAATACACGATATTTGTTTTTCTCTTTCTAACTTACTTCACCCTGTATGACAGTCTCTAGATCCATCCATGTCTCAACAAATTACTCACTTTGGTTCCTTTTTATGGCTGAGTAATATTCCATTGTATATATGTACCACTACTTCTCTATCCACTCATCTGTTGATGGGCAGTTAGGTTGCTTCCATAACCTGGCTATTGTAAATAGTGCTGCAATGAACATTGGGGTTCATGTGTCTTTTTGAATTATGGTTTTCTCTGGGTATATGCCCAGTAATGGGATTGCTGGATCATATGGTAATTCTATTTTTAGTTTTTTAAGGAACCTCCATACTGTTCTCCATAGTGGCTGTATCAATTTACATTCCCACCAACAGTGCAAGAGGGTTCCCTTTTCTCCACACCCTCTCCAGCATTTGCTGTTTGGAGATTTTCTGATGATGCCCATTCTAACTGGTGTGAGGTGATAACCTCACTGTAGTTTTGATTTGCATTTCTCTAATAATTAGTGATGTTGAGCAGCTTTTCATGTGCTCTTTGCCATCTCTATGTCTTCTTTGGAGAAATGTCTATTTAGGTCTTCTGCCCATTTTTGGATTGGGTTGTTTGTTTCTTTAATATTGAGCTGCATGAGCTGTTTATATATTTTGGAGATTAATCCTTTGTCCGTTGATTCGTTTGCAAATATTTTCTCCCATTCTGAGGGTTGTCTTTTCATCTTATTTGTAGTTTCCTTTGCTGTGTAAAAGTTTTTAAGTTTCATTAGGTCCCATTTGTTTATTTTTGTTTTTATTTCCATTACTCTAGGAGGTGGATCAAAAAAGATCTTGCTGTGATTTATGTCAAAGAATATTCTTCCTATGTTTTCCTCTGAGAGTTTTATAGTGCCCGGTCTTACATTTAGGTCTCAAATCCGTTTTGAGTTTATTTTTGTGTATGGTGTTAGGGAGTGTTCTAATTTCATGCTTTTACATGTAGCTGCCCAGTTTTCCCAGCACCACTTATTGAAGAGACTGTCTTTTCTCCATTGTATATCTTTGCCTCCTTTGTCATAGATTAGTTGACCATAGTTGCGTGGATTTATCTCTGTGCTTTCTCTCTTGTTCCATTGATCTATGTTTCTGTTTTTGTGCCAGTACCATATTGTCTTGTTTACTGGAGCTTTGTAGCATAGTCTGAAGTCAGGGAGTCTGACTCCTCCAGCTCGTTTTTTTCACTCAAGACTGCTTTGGCTATTCGCAGTCTTTTGTGTCTGCATACAAATTTTAAGATGATTTGTTCTCGTTCTGTAAAAAATGCCATTGGTAATTTGATAGGGGTTGCATTGAATCTGTAGATTGCTTTGGGTAGTATAGTCATTTTTACAATGTTGATTCTTCCAATCCAAGAACATGGTATATCTCTCCATCTGTTTGTATCCTCTTTAATTTCTTTAATCAGTGTCTTCTAGTTTTCTGCATACAGGTCTTTTGTCTCCCTAGGTAGGTTTATTCCTAGGTATTTTATTCTTTTTATTGTAAGGGTAAATAGTAGTGTTTCCTTAATTTCTCTTTCAGATCTTTTATCATTAGTGTACAGGAATGCAAGAGATTTCTGTGCATTAATTTTGTATCCTGCAACGTTACCAAATTCATTGATTAGCTCTAGTAGTTTTCTGGTTGCATCTTTAGGATTCTCTACATATAGTATCATGTCATCTGCAAACAGTGACCGTTTTACTTCTTCTTTTCCAATTTGTATTTCTTTTTCTTCTCTAACTGCCATGGCTAGGACCTCCAAAACTATGTTGAATAATAGTGGTGAGAGTGGAAATCCTTGTCCCGTTCCTGATCTGAGAGGAAATGCTATCAGTTTTTCACCATTGAGAATGATGTTTGCTGTGGGTTTGTCGTATATGGCCTTTATTATGTTGAGGTAGGTTCCCTCTATGCCCACATTCTGGAGAGTTTTTATCATAAATAAGTATCGAATTTTGTGAAAAGCTTTTTCTGCATCTATTGAGATGATCATATGGTTTTTATTCTTCAGTTTGTTAATATGGTGTATCTCATGGATTGATTTGCATATATTGAAGTATCCTTGCATCCCTGGGATAAATCCCATTTGATCATGGTGTATGATCCTTTTAATGTGTTGTTGGATTCTGTTTGCTAGTATTTCCTGAGGATTTTTGCATCTATATTCATCAGTGATACTGGTCTGTAATTTTCTTTTTCTGTAGTATCTTTGTCTGGTTTTAGTATCAGGGTGATGGTGACCTCCTAGAATGAGTTTGGGAGTGTCCCTTCCTCTGCAAGTTTTTGGAAGAGTTTGGGAAGAATAAGTGTTAGCTCTTCTCTAAATGTTTGATAGAATTCACCTGTGAAGCCATCTGGTCCTGGACTTTTGTTTGTTGGAAGACTTTTAATCACAGTTTCAATTTCATTACTTGTGATTGGTCTGTTCATATTTTCTGTTTCTTCCTGGTTCAGTCTTGGAAGGTTATACGTTTCTAAGAATTTGTCCATTTCATCCAGGTTGTCCTTTTTATTGGCAAAGAGTTGCTTGTAGTAGTCTCTTAGGATGCTTTATATTTCTGTGGTGTCTGTTGTAACTTCCCCTTTTTCATTTCTAACTTTATTGATTTGAGTCCTCTCCCTCTTTTTCTTGATGAGTCTTGCTAATGATTTATCAATTTTGTTTATCTTCTCAAAGAACCAGCTTTTAGTTTTATTGATCTTTGCTATTGTTTTCCTTTTTTCTATTTCATTTATTTCTGCCTTGAACTTTATGATTTCTTTCCTTCTGCTAACTTTGGGTTTTGTTTGTTCTTCTTTCTCTAGTTGCTTTAGGTGTAATGTTAGATTGTTTGAGATTTTTCTTGTTTCCTTAGGTAGGCTTGTATAGCTATAAACTTCCCTCTTAGAACTGCTTTTGCTGCATCCCGTAGGTTTTGGATCATTGTGTTTTCATTGTCATTTGTCTCTAGGTAATTTTTGATTTCCTCTTTGATTTCTTCAATGATCTCTTGGTTATTTAATAATGTATTGTTTAGCCTCCATGTTTTTGCATTTTTTACGTTTTTTTCCCTGTAATTGATTTCTAAACTCATAGCGTTGTGGTCAGAAAAGATGCTTGATGTGATTTCAGTTTTGTTAAATTTACTGAGGTTTGATTTGTAACCCAAGATGTGATCTATCCTGGAGAATGTTCCATGCGCACTTGAGAAGAAAGTGTAATCTGCTGTTTTTGGATGGAATGTCCTAAAAATATCAATTAAATCTATCTGGTCTGTTGTGCCATTTGAAGCTTGTGTTTCCTTATTAATTTTCTGTTTGGATTATCTGTCCATTGGTGTAAGTGAGGTTTTAAAGTCCACCACTATTATTGTGTTACTGTCGATTTCCTCTTTTATAGCTTTTAGCAGTTGCCTTATGTATTGAGGTGTTCCTATGTTGGGTGCATATATATTTATAATTGTTATATCTTCTTCTTGGATTGATCCCTTGATCATTATGTAGTATCCTTCCTTGTCTCTTATAATATGCTTTATTTTAAAATCTATTTTATCTGATATGAGTATAGCTGCTCCAGCTTTCTTTTGATTTCCATTTGCATGGAATATCTTTTTCCATCCCCTCATTTTCAATCTGTTTGTGTCCCTCGGTCTGAAGTGGGTCTCTTATAGACAGCATATATACAGGTCTTGGTTTTTTATCCATTCAGCAAGCCTGTGTCTTTTGGTTGGAACATTTAATCCATTTACGTTTAACGTATTTATGGATATCTATGTTCCTATGACCATTTTCTTAATTGTTTTGGGTTTGTTTTTGTAGGTCCATTTCGTCTCTTGTGTTTCCCACTTAGAGAAATTCCTTTAGCATTTGTTGTAGAGCTGGTTTGGTGGTGCTGAATTCCCTTAGCCTTTGCTTCTCTGTAAAGCTTTTGATTTCTCCATCGAATCTGAATGAGATCCTTGCCAGGTAGCGTAATCTTGGTTGTAGTTTCTTCCCTTTCATCACTTTAAGTATATCATGCCAGTGCCTTCTGGCTTGTAGAGTTTCTGCTTAGAAATCAGCTGTTAACCTTATGGGAGTTCCCTTGTTTGTTATTGGTCGTTTTTCCCTTGCTGCTTTCAATAATTTTTCTTTGTCTTTAATTTTTGTCAATTTGATTACTATGTGTCTTGGCATGTTTCTCCTTGGGTTTATCCTGTATGGGACTTGCTATGCTTCCTGCACTTGGGTGGCTATTTCCTTTCCCATGTTAGGGAAGTTTTCGACTATAATCTCTTCAAGTATTTTCTCTGGTCCTTTCTCTCTCTCTTCTCCTTCTGGGACCCCTATAATGCGAAGGTTGTTGCGTTTAGTGTTGTGCCAGAGGTCTCCTACTTTGTCTTCATTTCTTTTAATTTTTTTTTCTTTATTCTGTTCGACAACAGTGAATTCCACCATTCTGTGTTCCAGGTCACTTATCCGTGCTTCTGCCTCAGTTATTCTGCTATTGATTCCTTCTAGTGTAGTTTTCATTTCAGTTATTGTATTGTGCATCTCTGTTTGTTTGTTCTTTAATTCTTCTAGGTCTTTGTTAAACATTTCTTGCATCTTCTCAATCTTTGCATCCATTCTTTTTCCAAGGTCCTGGATCATCTTCACTATCATTATTCTGAATTTCCTGGAATGTTGCCTATCTCCACTTCATTTAGTTGTTTTTCTGGGCTTTTATCTTGTTTCTTCATGTGGTACATAGCCCTCTGCCTTTTCATCTTGCCTATATTTCTGTGAATGTGGTTTTTGTTCCACAGGCTGCAGGATTGTAGTTCTTCTTGCTTCTGCTGTCTGCCCTCTGGTGGATGAGGCTATCTAAGAGGCTTGATGGGAGGGAAGGGTGGTGGGTAGAGCTGACTGTTGCTCTGGTGGGCAGAGCTCAGTAAAACTTTAATCCGCTTGACTGTTGATGGGTGTGGCTGGGTTCCCTCCCTGTTGTTTGTTTGGCCTGAGGCAACCCTACACTGGAGCGTACCTGGGCTCTTTGGTGGGGCTAATGAAAGACTCTGGGAGGGCTCACGCCAAGGAGTACTTCCCAGAACTTCTGCTGCCAGTGTCCTTGTCTCCACGCCGCCTCTGCAGAAGACCCTCCAACACTAGCAGGTAGGTCTGGTTCAGTCTCCCGTGGGGTCACTGCTCCTTCCCCCGGGTCCCGATGTGCACACTAGTTTGTGTGTGCCCTCCAAGAGTGGAGTCTGTTTTTCCCCTAGTCCTGTCAAAGTCCTGCAATCAATTCCCACTAGCCTTCAAAGTCTTATTCTCTAGGAATTCCTCCTCCCATTGCCAGACCCCCAGGTTGGAAAGCCTGACGTGGAACCTTCACTCCAGTGGATGGACTTCTGTGGTATAAGTGTTCTCCAGTCTGTGAGTCAGCCACCCACCACTTATGGGATTTGATTTTTCTATTATTGCACCCCTCCTACCATCTCATTGTGGCTGCTCCTTTGTCTTTGGATGTGGGGTATCTTTCTTGGTGAGTTCCAGTGTCTTCCTGTCAATGGTTGTCCAGCAGCTAGTTGTGATTCTGGTGTTCTCGCAAGAGGGAGTGAGAGCATCTCCTTCTACTCCGCCATCTTGGTTCCTCCTCTGAGAGTGTATTTTAATACTACTGATTATTGATAGTTTTGGACTTTTATAACCACTATGTTTTGTTTTTTCTCTGCTATTCTTTCTTATTTTTTTCTCTTTACATGCTTTTGTTGGATAGACTAAGCTTTTATTTTACTCATATATATAAAACATACTTAAAATACAAACATACTATGTCTATTCTTCTAGTAGTTAACCTTACTTTTAAAACATTTTAATTTGATTTTTGTCAAAATAATACTTTCACATAAATTTTTTAAATAGATGATGGTAAAAATTTCATGAAGGAAATCAGTTCTCTGTAACTTTTCTTGGTGGGTTTTCCCACACCTCCTGTGATGGTGAGAGAGGGGTAGGCTGAGCTTCCAGACGGCAGACAGACTGTCTCAGGAGCAGACCGTCAGGGCTCTTGGTTTCTCCTTCTGTGGCTGCCGCCAGTTCCTCTGCTCTGTCCCTGGGGCCAGCGTCTCTCCTGGCCACTGCTTGGTAGAGCACCCAGCTGCTCCCACGCTGGTGCCCCAGTCCTTGACCTGACCATTTCCCCAGAGTTCCCGCCTACTCTTCATATTCTTGTCTTCTAAAGCCACTCCCATCTTTGGCAGCCATCCTCTGTTGAAACTTTGGGGCTGCAGTTCCCCCCATCTACTTTCCACCTTTTAGGGATTTCTCTCTTCCTAGTCCACAGAAAATAGCAAGCATCCTGTCTCATTTTTCCAGCACTGGTAGAGACATTGTCCATCACTGGGATGAATGGGAGGCAGGAACATGGATTCAGTCCACCATATTGAGCTAAATTCCAAACTTTCCTTTGATCCTTGGTGAAAATTTTACATGGCCCCATTTTGGGGAAAACATTTCTAACTTGCTTAATAGGATGAAATGAGGAGAGGAGACAAATTGGACCCTGAGGCTCCAAAATCTAGGAAATGTGAAAAAGGATATGGTCATGTCCTACCTGACACTTCAGTTTCTGCCTTTCCAAGTCCCTCTCTCTTGGCTCACTCATGTCCCATCACCCCACATCCACTGTCCTTTCCAATTCTCATACCTGGCGTGACTCGAAGCAGGAGACATTTCAGTATCAACTCCCCTTAAAGGTGTGAGAGTTGATGGATAAATCAATAAGCAGATCAATGCATTTGGAAGATATCACTTCACAAAATCCAAGGTATCATTGTCTGTAATCTGAGGAGAACATGATTTTGACTTTGAATTGTGAGGATTGTGCTTCAAAGATTCTTGGTGTAGTAGAAGAAAGAACATGGCCTCGGGGGAAAATCAGAAATGGGTTTGCTTCCTGGTGCTGCTCTCACAGCTAGTTTAATTCCCTAACTAACCTCTTTGAGTCTCAATTTCTTAATCTGTAAAACTGGAATAAGAATATCTTCTCTGAAATAAGTACCACACCTACTCCGTACACTGTAGCCCAAGCCGCCATACCTCTCACTGGAATGTTGGAAAAATTCCTGAATGGTCTCCCTGCCTTCATTGCTGCTCCCCCTCCAGTCTATGTCCAGCCCAGCAGACCCTCAGATCAAGCCATTCTCTGTGACTCTGCGCAGTTCCTCCATTTCACTCAAAGTAAAAGCCCAAGTCATTACTGTTACAGTTCTACCAGATCTGGTCCCTTGTTCCCTCTCTGACCTCTTGTCCTATTACTCTCCCTTTACTCCCTGTTTACCAGCCCCACAGGCTTCCTTGCTATCCCTCAAACATACCAGGCTGCTTCCACCTCAGGGACCTTGGCACTGGCTCCACTCTTCTGGGGTGTGCTTCTCCAGATAGCCAAGTGGCTTTCTTTGCTCAAATGTCACTCTCTTAGTCAGGCCTCTCTATGACACTCTGTCAAAAATTTTAGCCCTACCCCCAGTACTTCTTCTGCATTGATTTTTCCTCTTAGCAGTTATCACTAGCTAACATATTATATATTTTACTTATTTGTATTGCTGTTGTCTGTTTCTACAACTGGAATGGACGTTCCATAAGGACAGGGATTTTTAAACAATTCTAATTGCTATTATCTAGCACTTGGAATCGTTTCTAGTTCATAGTAGATGCTCAGTACATATTAGCTAGAGATAGTGTTTGTAAAGCAAAAAGATATAGAGTAGTGGTTAAGAGTGAAGCTTCAAAAACTAGAATCCAGAGATTCCAATCTAGTTTTAATATTTACAAGGCATATAACCTT
Source organism: Phocoena phocoena (assembly GCF_963924675.1). Classification (NCBI taxonomy): domain Eukaryota; kingdom Metazoa; phylum Chordata; class Mammalia; order Artiodactyla; family Phocoenidae; genus Phocoena; species Phocoena phocoena. The sequence goes on along the minus strand of NC_089223.1, from coordinate 109,906,881 downwards.
GGGCAAGTTACTTAACCTTCCTGGGCCTCAGTTTTATCATCTTTAATATGGAACTGGTACTAGTACCTATGCACAGAGTTGTTGGGAAGATTAAATGAGATGATACATATAAAGTGTTTAGAACAATGACTGACACATAGTAAGACATGTCTAGCACACAGTAGGTGTTCAGTTTAATGGTAGTTACAATCATTATTAAACTCAATCCGTAAGAGTATGGGGGCCTCAGAGAATAAGCAGGTTTAAGAAGTGGATGATGCAGTTATCTGATTAGACCTAATGAAAGCTAAGCTCGTGAGCTAACAGAGGAACTGTAGCTAAACTGACTATCTCTAATTTAACTATACATATGCAGCTTATGCTAATAATATCCAATTCCAAACAGCTGATTAAGCACAATATGATTAAGGGAGAAATAGCACCAATAGGACAAAGGGTGTGGTCACCAGGTTGGTGAATTTAGAAGGCTCACTTCATCTCTTAGGGAGCTCAGAGTATAATTAACCAGAGGGGAGCATAGAGGCCTTCTGTTTGAGAGTCCCCTGAACAGTCCTGTCACAGTTGGTTGAGGAGGCAGGCGCAGGATATTATTAACTGTCCCATAAGCGAAGGTCCACAAAAGCAAAGTTGTCCTGTATCAGCAAATTCCACTGCAGACGTATCATCCAGCCACAGAAGAGTAATTCCTGGAAGCAAAGGAGCTACTAAACACGTGATTCCTAAACAGTGAGATGAAGGCAGTGCCTCCCCTTCATCCAACGACTTCTCCTTCTGATGTTGTTGGATTTCGGATGGTTCGTGTAGATAATTAGTGTTGGTAAATTCCATAAGCCATTAGATAATCTAAAGGAATTATAAGCCTTTTTATTATTCTATGCTCATACTTATAAAGTGGTAGCAGAATAAAGAAAAAAATCCTTAAATGAGTTTATTTTCCCAATAACCAGTTTTACTGGCCTACTCTTGATCGGTTGAGCTGGCTATTAATGTGATGTTATGGAGACACGATCTGCTTAATGTATGGAGTATGCGAAAGAAAGAACCATGACCACGTATTACTTGAGCCCCTGCACAAAACGCTACTCACATGCCCCAGAGCTCCCCTGCCCTTCCCAAAGAGAGAGTCTTTGGGATCAATCTTGCCCCTGGACTGGAAGTACAATCTAGTTCCACACAGCATCAGTGAATCTTCAAGCCAGACTGACTTGGTACCCTCTTTCTAACTGCTGAGATCTGCTTGGTTCCCTCACATCTGGTAATCTGCTCCTTGTCTGCATCCCTACAGGCAGAGCTCCTATTTGGATGACAGTTCCTGCCTGTCCACCCTCAGGCCCTTGTCCTCTCTTTCCAGCTAGAGTTCTTTCTACAGCCTGCAGCCCTTCCCTCCATTTCCACTCCACTGGGTTAGTCTAGGTCAGGTCTGGTATCTTCCACTTGGCCTGATCATGTAGCAGGAATTTTCATATGCATTCCCTCATTTTATATGCACAGCTCTGTGATGCAGGTGTCCAAATTTTTATTTTAGAGTTCAGGAAATTGAGGCTTAGAGAGGTTAAACGTCTTCCCCATCTGAAGCCAAGAATTAAGTGAAGACCAGATTTTATATCCATACATTAAAATATTATTCATCATAAAAAGGCATGAGGGACTTCCCTGGTGGCGCAGTGGTTAAGAATCTACCTGCCATTGCAGGGGACGCAGGTTCGAGCCCTGGTCCAGGAAGATCCCACATGCCGCGGAGAAACTAAGCCCACGAGCCACAACTACTGAGCCTGTGTGCCACAACTACTGAAGCCCGCACGCCTAGATCCCATGCTCTGCAACAAGAGAAGCCACTGCAATGAGAAACCCCCACACCGCAATGAAGAGTAGCCCCCACTCGCCACAACTAGAGAAAGTGCATGTGCAGCAACGAAGACCCAACGCAGCCAAAAATAAATTAATTAATTTTTAATTTGCTAAAAGAAAAAAAAAAAGGCATGAAGTACTGATACATGCTACAATGTGGATGAACCTGGAAAGCATTCTGCTGAGTGAAAGAAGCTAGACATAAAATGTCACATGTTGTATGATTCCACTTATATGAAATACCAGAATAAGTAAACCCATAGAGACAGAACACAGAACGTTGGCTGCCAGAAACTGCACTGAAAATGTTTTGGAACTGTATACAGGTGGTGGTCGCACAACATAGTGAATACACTAAATGCCACTGAATTGTTCACTTTAAAATGGTTAATTATTTTTTTTTTTTGCGGTACGTAGGCCTCTCACTGTTGTGGCCTCTCCCGTTGCGGAGCACAGGCTCCGGACGCGCAGGCTCAGCGGCCATAGCTCATGGGCCCAGCCACTCCACGGCATGTGGGATCTTCCCGGACCGGGGCACAAACCCGTGTCCCCTGCATCAGCAGGCGGACTCTGAACCACTGCGCCACCAGGGAAGCCCTGGTTAATTTTTTTTATTTTATGTGAATTTCACCTCAATTTTTTTTAAAAACCAAGTCTTTTGACTTTCAGAGCTTGAGCTTCTTTCACTGAATTACTTGCTTGCCAAATTTAAAAATAGAAAAAAAATAATGATATTCTATAACATTTTCAAATTATCTATAGAAAAGTAATTTATTATTTTAATATGTGAAACACCAAGAAAGATTTTAAATTTAAATAATATCATTATAAAAGTAAAACAGATACATGAAAAAGTTCAAACATTATAGATAGAAGAGTACAGATAACGATACAAGCTACTGCCCAGCCACTCCACTCACTCCCTAGAGATAAGCATTATTAACAGTTGTCTGTGTAAACTTCCAGAAGGTTTTCTGAGCATATGCATAACCACATAGTCCTGCCTTTGCTCTTTGTTTAAAATTAACAATAGCTGTTAAAGACCTTTTATAAGAGAAAAATCTATCCAGCTCATGAATTCTAACAGTTGCACAATATTGCATTTTATGGACCTACCATAAATTTATTTAACTTCCCCCCATCCTAATATTATTAGTACTTTTCTTCTCCAAGTAGTCCTCTATTCTCATGTGTCATATTTAAAAGCCATTTGTATGTCTAAGCAGTAACAGTGATTTTCAAACTTTAGTGTGAATAAGAATCACCTATAGAGCTTAGTAAAAATGAGAATTCCTGAGCCTTTTTCCTAGAGACTCTGATTTGGTATGTCTGGGGTGAGTCCAATAACTTTCATTTTTTAATAAGTACCCCAGGTTATTCTAATGCAAGTGGTTCCTAATTCTACTTTGAGTAATACTGAAACAAAATAAAGGACCTCATTTCATTGCAGCAAACCATTGTTGAACTGTTGCTATATTCTAAAATCTGTGTATATTCTGGGAGTGCAAACACTAATAAAACAAGGCCCTTGCCTCTTGTGCCACTGGGTTGCTGGTGCCTCGCTGCTTCTGGGGTCACTGCTGTTGCAGTGACCCCAGAAGCAGCAACAATGGAAAAGACAAGTAAACCATCCAGTGCCACAACATGAGGAACATACAGCAGAGGTGCATAAAAGATGCTAGAGCTGGGAAAGGAAAGATTTACCTTGGGCAGAAATCAGGGGAGGCTTCATGAAGGAGGTGACAACTGAGCAGTCAGTGGTGGATTTCTAAGGAGGTGGAGCTTGAAGTAGTATAAGCCAAAGCTGTTAGACAGAGGGAACATCATTTGAATAGTCATGGAAGTGAGAGAAAACAGTGTTCTCTGGAAGAGTCTACTGGAAAAAAAAAAAAAGAAAGAAAGAATGGTCACATCACTGAGTGTGTCATGTTAAGGGGCTGACCTTTATCTGTGGGTTATAGAAACATGGACTATTTTGAGCAGAAAAGTAACAGGTTCCAACTTGCATTTTAAAGATAATTGTGGCTACAGTGTTAAAGATGGATTCAAGGGATCCTAAAGCTGGAGGGAGGGAGATTCATTTAGAGGTTATCACAAAATCATGTCAAAATGGTGATAGTTAAAAGAGAAATGTGTGAAAGCACTAGAAGAAAATGTAAAATGACCGTCTTATGACGTTAAGTAGGGAAAATGCTTTTAAAATATGTTACAAACCTCAGAGGTCAGAAAAGAAAAGACTGATAAATTGGACAATGTAAAAAGACAAAGTTCTGACATCAGCATGGTGGCAGCATGAGATGCTCCCTTTGTCTCTCCTATTCAACCTACAACTGGTAAAACATCAGTAACTCAACAAAGATGCTTCTGCCCAATACCCCAGGATGCCAGAGGATCTCAAACATCTGTACATCTACAGATGGGTGGAACGGGACACAAAGAGGAGGAGGAGCCAGGAAAACAGCAAAGGTGGTGCCTGAGATCCCAGCTTCTCCCTACTGCGCCCCACACCGTAGCAGCTGAGCCTACAGTCCCAGAGAACCCAGTAGCAGTAGGGCAGGCAGCACACACGACCCCAGCCTCCCTACTGCAGTGGCACCCACGGCCACAGGGAACTGGGCAACAGCAGCAGCGGGGCCTGTGACCCAGGTCCCTCCAGCCACAGAAGCACCTGTGACTCTGTCCCCCCCAGCAGCAGTGGCACTGGCAAACCCAACAACCCCAGTCATAGCAGAGGTGCTTGTGACCCTGGCTTTCCCCCTCCCCCAATGGCGGCAATGCCCAGGACCCAGGCAACCCTGGACGTGGTGGAGGCACCCGCCATCCTGGTGCCCTACGTGGCAACACCAGGAATAGCAGTGACATCAGCAGCAGGGCACCAGCAACCCTAGAGGCATAAGCAGCAACAAGGAGGACACAGGGTGACAACACTGGTAGAGGCATTAGAGGGTGGAAAGTGCCTATTCTCAAACATAGCCAAAGGCATCTCAGGTAAGAGAAACCAGAAATTTGTGCTAAAGCCTCACCTACTGAAAAACAAAGAAAGGTCTCTAATTACCAATCTGTTGAATAGTTAGAATCAAGTAAAAAAAGCTTTACCTAAAGAGAGGGGTTTGCTACTTCAAAAATGCCAGCAGAGAAACAACTCATCAAGCACCATGAAAAACCATGGTAACAGTATCACAGAAAGAAAATAACAATTCTCCAGAAGCCAAACTTAAAGGCACAGCAATAGCAATCTGATAGAGAATTCAAAATAGAAAGAAACTATTTATGAAGAAACTCAGTGAACTGTAAGAAAACTCAGAAAAGTAGCTCAATGAGCTCAAGAATAAAATTAATGAACAGAAGAAATCTCTTTGATATCTTACCAAAGAGATCAAAACTAAAAAAAGAACCAAACAGAAATTCTGGAGCTGAAGAACTCAATAAATAAGATGAAGAATGCATTAGAAAGCATTGGAAATAGAGCAGACCATATAGAAGAGAGAATTAGCAAGCTCGAAGACAGGAAAAAAATGAAGAAATTCTACGAGGGCTATCCAACTCTTTTAGGAAGGGCAACATTAGGGTAATGGGTATCCCAGAAGGAGACAAGAGGGAGAAGGGAGCAGAGAATTTATTTAAAGAAATAATAGCTGAGAACTTCCCAAACCTGGGGAAGAAACTGGATGTACATGTCCATGAAGCTAAGAGAACATATAATTATTTCAATGCAAAAAGACCTTCTCCAAGACACATTATTTTAAAACTGTCAAAAGTCAATGACAAAAAAAAAAAATTAAAGGCAGTCAAGGGAAAAAGCCTACAAAAGAACCCCCTTTAGGCTATCACCATATTTCTCAGCAGAAACTCTAAAGGCCACAAGACAGTGGAATGACATACTCAAAATATTGAAAGATAAAAATTGTCAGCTAAGAATACTCTGTCCGTCAAAGTTATCCTTCAGATATGAAGGAAAAATAAAGGCTTTCCCAAACAAACAAAAGCTGGAGTTCATCATCACAAAACGTGCCTTACAAGAAATGTTGAAAGTAGCTCTCCTACCTGAAACAAAAAGGCAAAACCACACAAAACTTTGAGTAAGGTGATAAATAGACAGAATCATAAAAATGAAAATCTATATCAAAATAGGTTATTAAACAATTATAAAGGTTAAAGAGAAAAAAGCAGTAAAAAATAACTATAGCTACTTCAACTTAGTAACACATTCACAACATAAAATAGGATAATTTGAGACAACCAGAACATAAAAGGGGAAAAGAAAAAGGACAGAACTGGTATAGGCAAATAGAGATAAAAGGCTATCCTCAGAAAAAGGACTGTTTTGTCTATGAGACATTTTATACAAACCTTATGGAAACCACAAAATATAGATCTAGAGCAGAGACATGAAACAAAGAAAAAGAAAACTGAGGAAAACATCACAGAAAACTATCAAACTAAAATGGCAGACAAAAACACAAGGAAAAAGAAATAATGGAGACATAGAGCAAACAAAACAAACGATAAAATGGCAGTACTAAGTCCTCACGTATCAATAATCAGTCTAAATGTAAAGGTATTGAATTCACCAATCAAAAGACATAGAGTACTGGACGGAGTAAAACACAAAACTCAATTATATACTGCCTCCAAAAGACTCATCCCAGCTCTAAAGACAAACATAGATTCAAAATGAAGGGATAGAATATGATATTCCAAGCAAATGGCAGCCAAAAGAAAGCAGGTGCAGCCACACTCATATCAGAATAAAAATAGACTTCAAGCCAAAAAAGGTAACAAGAGACAAAGATAGACATTGTATAATGATGAAAGGGGCAACTCATCAAGAAGCCATACAGTTATTAATATATATGCATATACCATAGGAGCATCAAAATATATAAAGCAAATATTAACAGAGCTAAAAGAAATTGACAGCAACACAGTATTAGTAGGGGGCTTTAACACCCCACTTACATCAATGGATAGATTATCCAGACAGAAGGTCATAAAGGAAACAACAGCCTTAAATGGAACATTAGTTCAGATGGACATAATAGATTTATACAGAACATTCCATCCAAATGCAGCAGAATACACATTCTTCTCAAGTACACATGAAACATTCTCAATGATAGTCATTATGTTAGAACACAAGTCTCAATAAATTTAAGAATATTAAAAATCATATCAAGCATCTTTTCCAACCACAGTAGTATAAAACTAGAAATCAACTACAGAAGAAAGCTGGAAAAATCACAAATATGTGGAGACTAAACAGCATGCTACTGAACAACTATTGGCTCAATAGAGAAATTAAAGGAAAAAAAAATTTTTTTTTTGGCTGCGTAGGGTCTTTGTTGCTGCACGCGGGCTTTCTCTAGTTGCGGCGAGTGGGGCTACTCTTCATTATGGTGTGCAGGCTTCTCATTACAGTGGCTTCTCTTGTTTCCGAGCATGGGCTCTAGGCACACAGGCTTCAGTAGTTGCAGCATGTGGGCTCACTTGTTGTGTCTCGTGGGCCCTAGAGCACAGGCTCAGTAGTTGTGCACAGACTTAGTTGCTCCACAGCATGTGGGATCTTCCCAGACCAGGGCTCGAACCCGTTTCCCCTGCATTGGCAGGTGGATTCTTAACCACTATGCCACCAGGGAAGCCCAAAGAGAATTTTTTTTTAACCTGAAGACAAATGAAAATGAAATATGATGTACCAAAATCTATGGGATGCAGCAAAAGCAGGACTAAGAGAGATGTTTATAGCAAATACAGGCCTACCTCAAAAAAATAAAAAAATGTCAATTAAACACTAGACCCTTACACCTAAAGGATCTGGAAGGAAAAGAAAAAGCAAATCCTAAAGTTAGTGGAAAAAAGGAAATGATAAAGATCAGAGCAGAAATAAATGAAATAGAGACAATACAAAATTCATTTTAGACAATAGAAAATATCAATGAAACTAAGAACTGATTCTTTGAAAAGTTAAACAATTGACAAAACTTTAGCTAGACTCACTAAGAAAAAAAGAGAAGATTCAAATAAAATGAGAAATTAAAAAGGAGAAATTACAACAGATACCACAGAAATACAAAGGATTATAGAAGAATACTATGAACAGCTAGCTATACAGCAACAAATTGGACAACCTAGAAGAAATGGATAAATTAGAATTGTACAACCTCCCAATACTGAATCATGAAAAAATAGAAAATCTGAATAGACTGATCACTAGTAAGGAGAACAGTTTTAACCAAAGAGGTGAAATACCTGTACACTGAAAGCTATAAGACATTGTTTAAAGAAATTGAAGACACAGATAAATGGAAAGATATTTCATGCTTATGGATTCAAAGTATCAATATTGTTAAAATGTCCATACTACTTAAAGCAATCTATACATTCAATGCAATCCCTATCAAAATTCCAATGGCATATTTCACAGAACTTGAACAAAAAATTATAAAATTTGTATATGGAACCACAAAAGACCCCGAATAGCCAAAGCAATCCTGAGAAAAAAGAGCAAAGCTGGAAATATCACACTCCCTGATTTCAACTTATACTAAAAAGCTATTACATACTATTGGCAGTAAAACAGACACACAGATCAATGGAACAGAACTGAGAACCCAGGAATAAACCCACACATATGTGATCAATTAATTTACAGCAAAGGAGCAAAAGAACATACAATGGAGAAAGAATAGTCTCTTCAATAGATGGTGTTGAACTGACAGCCACATGCAAAAGAATGATTCTAGACCACTGTCTGACACTGTACACAAAAATCAACTCTAAATGGACTAAAGACTTGAATGAAGACGTGAAACCATAAAACTCCTAGAAGAAAACATAGGCAGTACATGCTCTGGCATCAGTCTTAGCAATATCTTTCTGTATATGTCTCCTCAGGCAAGGAAACAAAAGCAAAAATAGACAAATGGGACTACAACAAACTAAAAAGCTCTGCACAGCAAAGTAAATCATCAACTAGACGAAAAGACAATCTACTGAATGAGAGAATATATTCGTAAATCATATATCCGGTAAGGGATTAATAATCAAAATATATAAAGAACTCATACAACTCAACAACAACAAAAAAACAACTCAATTAAAAAACGGACAGAGGATCTTAATAGACATTTTTCCAAAGAAGACATACAGTTGGCCAATAGACACATGAAAAGAGGTTCAACATCACTAAATATTAAGGAATGTAAATCAAAACCATAACAAGATATCATCTCATACCTATTAAAATGGCTATCATTAAAAAAGGCAAGAGATAACAAGTTTTGGCAAGGATATGGGAGAAAGGGAACCCTTATACACTGTTAGTGGGAATGTAGATTGGTGCAGCCACAGTGGAATACGGTATGGTGATTACTCAAAAAATTAAGGCTAGAATTACCATACAATCCACTTGTTTCACTTCTGGGTATTTATCTGGAGAATATGAAAACACTAATTCAAAAAGATATATGCAACCCTATGTTGATCGCAGCATTACTTACAATAGTGAAGATTGTGGAAACAACTAAGTGCCCATAGACAGATGAATGGATGAAGACGTGGTGTGTATATATATATGTGTGTGTGTGTGTGTGTATACACAGCCATTACAAAAAGATAAATCTTGCTGTTTGCAACAACGTGGATGGGCCTTGAGGGTATTATGCTAAGTGAAATAAATCAGATGGAGAAAGACAAATAACATGATTGCACTCATATTTGGAATATTTTAAATGAATAGCTAAACAAGCATTCAAACAAAACAAAAACAAGCCCATAGATACAGAGAAGATTTGTGGTTACTAAAGCGGAAGGGGGTTGGGGGGGAGCATAAAATGAGTTAAGGGGGTCAACTGTACGGTGACAGATTGAAACAAAACTTTTGGTGGTGAGCACACAGTGTATACAGAAGTTGGAATATAATGTTGTACACAAACTCATATAATGTTTCAAATCAGTGTTACCTCAGCTAAAAAAAATAGTAAGTTTTCTGTGTGACATAAAAAAATAAAGGTCAAAATACAGCAAACAGGCGAAATGTTTGCAACATGTATCAGAAGGGCTAATTTCCTTAATATATGAAGAATTTCTCTGAATCACTGAGAATAGATGAATGATCCACTAGAAACACAGAGAAAACATGAGTAAACAGTTCACAACTTACAAATGGCTTTTAAATATTAAAAATGCTTAATCTCATTCATAATTAGAGCCAGTGTGAAATAAAACTATACTTAAATAACATTTTCACCTATCAAATTATACTACCTTTTCAAAACTTAAAAAATTCCCCAAATACAAGAAATTATAAGGGCATAAGCTAATAAAATGGTGGTCATGCAGATAAATGTAGAATCCTAATGCACCAAGTAAAGATTGGGGATGGGCATCTATGCAGTTGCCCATGTGGAAAAATCTCTAAGCTCTTAGTTGATAATAAATGCAGTAAGGTGAAAGCTGAAAAGCAATATTCTCAGTATGATTTCTTTCATGTAAAACAGTTTTTAAGTACCTTCACAAAATCCAAACAGTTTTATAATGTGATTTGTTTACAAAAACAAACAAAAGTATCTATTGGGATTTCAGACTGCCATAAAAGAAATATGTGATCCTGTTTAATGGAAATAAAGTAAATTTATTTATATAAATAAATAAGTTTTTATTTTTATTTATATAAAATATATTTACTATACATATAGTAAATATATTTCCTCACATAGTAAATATAGGACAAGCTTTAGATTCATACATGTTTAAATTTCAATCCTTCCTATTGAAAGATTAGGATCAAGTAATTTAATATCTCTGATGTTTCATTTTCCTATCAGTAAAATGAGGGAACAATAATCCATTCTCAGAGTTTTGGAGGATTAAAGAGATAACGTGTAAAGCCCTTTAGCATGGGGCCTGGCACAGAATCTGTCCTTAATTAATGTCAATTCTCTTTCTCTTTCCCCTCCTCTCTCCTGGCCCCCTCCCCTTCCCTTCACATTAGACCACTTCCTGGCAAGAGTACTATAGTGCCCTGAGAAGTTGGTGGGGAGTACTTATCAAGAGAGATAATGGGAGAGTTCCTAGCAGAGTTAAAGCTATGGAATTTAAAACAGCTTGAGCCAGCCCCAGCAGAGCTTGGGAATAAAGGTGGGATAGAAAGATCTGGAGTTCCAAGTAGAAAGAAGGGAAGAGGGCCCAAGAGAAGCAGTGCTGGACAGGCAGGCTCAGTAGCTCAGGTCAGCTGTAGGAACTTGCAGAAAATATTCACATCTGCAGCATATTTTCAGAACTGTCTCCTTGGCTAGTAGGAGGAGGCTGAGAGGCAGACTGAGGAATATCCCCTCAGAGCCAGAGTAGGAGCAATGGCCAATGAGGAATCAAGAAAATCAGAGTCCCAGTTGGATCCAAGCAGGTCAGAGGACTGTGAGCTAGAGGCAGAAAGCAAATTAGAGCAGTCCTCTGACAACAGCTGAGGAACTGATGAGACCATGCATAACTTTTTTTTTTTTTTTTCTTTTGCGGTACGCGGGCCTCTCACTGTTGTGGCCTCTTCCGTTGCGGAGCACAGGCTCCGGACGCACAGGCTCAGCGGCCATGGCTCATGGGCCTAGCCGCTCCGCGGCATGTGGGATCTTCCCGGACCGGGGCACGAACCCGTGTCCTCTGCATCGGCAGGCGGACTCTCAACCACTGCACCACCAGGGAAGCCCCATGCATAACCTTTGTTTCTCAGCTGGCAGCACTGTTCTAAGGAGCCAGGAAAACTCAAAGGAAAGTAGATAAGTACCAGGGGAAATGTAAGTGCCTCTCTCAGAGTTTCCTAGCTATGGAGAGACAGAAGTTGATTTTTTTAAATATCTCTTTACAAAGGAAATCAAAACTGCTTAGGGACATGAGGGAAGAAGGTTAGCAATTCCTTGCTTCTAGGAGCAAAGGTCAATCTTATGACATGACCTCCTTAACCAGTATGAATTAGTTAAGGTTCTCCAGAGAAACAGAACCAATAGGATATGTATAGACATATAAAAGGAGATTTATCATAGGAATTGACTCACACAATTATGGAGGCGAGTCCCACGATTTGCCATCTTCAAGCTGGAGAACAAGGAGAGCTGGTAGTGTGGTTCAGTCTGAGTCCAAGGAGAACCAGAGGAGCAGACAATGTAAGTCCCAGGCTGAGTCCAAAGGCCCCAAAATGGAATGGGGGGCAGACGATGGTATAAATCTGGGTCCAAGTCCAAAGACCTAAGAACCAGGAGCGCCTATGTTCAAGGGCAGGAGAAGATGAATGTCCCAGGACAAGCATAGAGCAAATTTTCCGCTTCCTCCACCTTTTTGTTCTATTCAGGTCCTCGAATGATTGGTCCTGAAAACAAAACAAACAACCCAATTGAAAAATGAGTCACAGACTGTTATCAGACACCTCACCAAAGAAAATATACAGATGGCAAATAAGCATGTGAAAAGGTGCTCCATACCATATGTCATCAGGGAAATGCAAATTAAAACAACTATGAGATACCACTACTCATCTACTAGAAAGGCCAAAATCTGGAACACTGACAACACCAAATGCTGATGAGAATGTGGACCACACTAACAGTTACTCATTGCTGGTGGGTGTGCAAAATGGTATAGCTACTCTGGAAGACGGTTTGGTGGTTTCTTACAAAACTAAACATACTCTTAACATATGATCCAGCAATCATGCTCCTTGGTATTTACTTACCCAAAGGAGTTGAAAATTTATGCCCACACAAAAACCTACACACAGACGTTTATAAGAGTTTTATTTGTAATTGCCAAAACTTGGGACCAACCAAGAAGTCCTTCAGTAGATGAATGGATAATTAAGCAGTGGTACATACAGACAATGGAATATTATTCGGCACTAAAAAGAAATGAGCTATCAAACCATGAAAAGGCATGGAGGAACCTAATATGCATATTACTAAATTACAGAAACCAATCTGAAAATACTACATACTATATGATTCCAACTATGTGACAGCCTGGAAAAGGCAAAACTATTGCTAAAAAAAAAGACAAACAGCCCAAAATGGAGTCACATATGCTAAGCCCCACATCACCAAACCAAGACTTAACTTACAGTTTCAACGCTCCTAGAAATGGAATCTTAAACCAATTGGTCAGGAATTAGCTGATGAGCCCTAGTTTGGTAATCTGCCTGATAGACCCCTACCATCCTCTAAAGGACAGTAACCTTGCAATAACCAACCTGCTTTTTTGCCTAGTATAATTTCCTTTTTCCCACTCTCTTCTGCTGTAAAAGTCTTTCATTTTGTACATTTCCTCAGAGCTCCTTTCCATGTGCTAGATTGGATGCTGCCTGATTCAAATTGATTTTTGCTCAAATAAACTCAAAAATTTTAATATGCCTGTTTATCCTTTAACACTATGAAGACAATAGAAAGATCAGTGGTTGGCAAGAGTGGAAAGAGAGATGGAAAGAGAGAAATGAATAGGCAGAGCACAGAGGATTTTTAAGGCAGTGAAAATACTCTGCACGATATTATAATGATGAATGTATGTCATTATACATTTGTCCAAACCCATAGAATGTACACCATCAGTAAACCTTAAGGTAAACTATGGACTTTGGGTGGTTATGATGTGTCAGTGTAGGTTCATCCTTAGTAAAAAATGTGAGTGATGTTAATAATGGGGGAGGCTGTGCATGAATGGGAGAAAGAGGTAGACAGGATCTCTGTACCTTCCTCACAATTTTGTTGTAAACCTAAAACTTCTCTAAAAATTTTAAGTCTCTGTAAAAAATAAAATAAAAAACCATTGTTAACCTATTAGATTGTTAAAGATTAATAAGATTGATAGTACCTAGTTGGTAAAGATATGAGAAGATAGCATTGTCATATAACTTTCATAGAACTGCATTATGGAGCAGTATTCTTGGGGAGCAAATTGGAAATATTTTGCAAAATGTAAAAGATGTATAGACTGTTTATTCAGCAACTTTATTTCTAAAAACTGTTCTGACAATTTTTAAACAAATGGTCTGAGATAAATGTAGAAATTTTAATTGCAATATCGCTGTAATCACACACGCACACACACACACAACCAAAACAAGACCAGCCTAAATGTTCGTTCATAAAGAAATAGTTAAATAAACCATGGTACACTGGAATAATGTGAAGCCATGAAAAAGAATGGGTTAAGATTTTCATGTACTACTAAGAAAGTATCTGCAGGAGACATTGTTCAGTGAAAAAAAAAATGAATGTGCAATGCAGTATGATTTCATTTGGTTTAAATATATATGTATGTTTATGCACAGAAATTTTCTGGAAGGATAAGAATATGAGCATTATCATAGTATAATTCTATTTATAATATACATGGAAAATTTCTGGATAGATGGAGAAGATACTATTAATAGTGATTTCCTCTGGAGGAGCAAGGCTGAGTCAAGGAAGAATGAGGTCATCTTAGTTTTTATTCTATATCATTCTGTATTGTTGAAAGTTTTTTATCACATGCATGTATTGCTTTTATTACTAAAAATATATTTTTAAATGTTTGTTATTTATATTTCACTGGTCAATTTTCTTTTGGATTATTACAGTTTAATTATTATTTCACATTTATCTGTGGTACACATGAAATATGAGTTTGCCTTTCTCTTTCCCTTTCCCTGTTAGCCTTTGACTTTTTGTTGATATATACATACATATATATGAGTATAAAATAATAGGGCTCAGTGAAAAGTGTATTCACCACGTAACCAGACTCAGATCAAGAGATAAGAAACTGTACTAAACATGGATGTGGGAAAGAAATGCATTAGCAGAAGGGCAATATAAATAACAATAAGTAAGAGAAAAAAATCAGTAAATAATGTCAGAGAAGAGGTGAACTTTTGTCAGAAACTTATCTAACCCTAAGGCACATCATTAAAATGTCTAACACAGTGGCAAAATAATGATAGTTTATATAAGTCTGTATGAGAGTGTATTATTTATATGTTTATGTATTAGCAGTATATGCCACAAAAGAATTCTTTAGCTGCATCAAGTTTTTCAGTGGTATTGTTTCTTATACTCATTTACATCTCATCTAAGTGATTTTTTTGGTAGAAGCTATAACATTTATAAGTATTATGGACAAGTTAAAATAAATGTCTTTTTAAGTAAAAAAAAAAATAAAAAAGAAACAAGCACTACCAGCACCCAAAACCCCCTCTTACCCTTTTAATTTTATTTAGTTTTTGAAGAAGAGTCTCCCTTGCTTTGGTTTTCAAACATAGTGCTCTGTTCCTTTGAAAATTCTTTCTTTTGTTTTGTGCATATAAAATCTTTCTTGATCTAGAGATAAAATGAATATTCGCTCGTATTTTTGTCTAGTATTAGTAGCATTTTATTTTTTTACATTACTCTGCTGGAGTTTGTGTAAAATGTCAATAAGAATTTCAATTAAATTGTTTTGCCGAATAGCCAATCTTACAAAATCTTTTGTTCCTGGGAGAACACAGCTAAGAGAATTTAACCAGCTTCATCATCCTAAATACACCATAGCACAAGAATCATCATTTTAGTTTAAGGAGAAGAGAAGGACCTCCCTGAAGTATTGATCATGGCTGCCCAGTACTGGAAAGAACAGCAGAAGCATTTGTAACGGTGTAAAATAGTATGCATCCTTATGGTACAGTTTAAAAGTGAATCAGGGGGCATCCCTGGTGGCACAGTGGTTGAGAGTGCACCTGCCGATGCAGGGGACACGGGTTCGTGCCCCGGTCCGGGAGGATCCCACATGCCGCGGAGCGGCTAAGCCCGTGAGCCATTGGCCGCTGAGCCTGCGCGTCCGGAGCCTGTGCTCCGCAACGGGAGAGGCCACAGCAGTGAGAGGCCCACGTACCGCAAAAAAAAAAAAAAAAGAAAAAGTGAATCAGGGACTTCCCTTAGTGGCGCAATGGTTAAGAATCCGCCTGCCAATGCAGGGGTCACATATTCGATCCCTGGTCCGGAAAGATCCCATATTGCCGTGGAGCAACTAAGCCCGTGCGTCACAACTACTGAACCTACGCTCTAGAGCCTGTGAGTCACAACTACTGAGCCCACATGCCACAACTACTGAAGCCCATGTGCCTAGAGCCCGTGCTCCACAACAGGAGAAGCCAACGCAATGAGAAGCCCACGCGCTGCAAGGAAGAGTAGCCCCCACTCAACGCAACTAGAGAAAGCCTGTGTGCAGCAATGAAGACCCAACGCAGCCAAAAAAAGTTAATTGAACTTTGTACATACATATTTAGACATAGCTATACAGATGTTCTGGGAAGGGGCAGAAAAGGCCTTGGCTAAACATTATCCCAACTATCTTAAGTAGAAGAGAAAATAGAAAAAAGGGCATTGCCCGGACCACGGTGCATCAAAAGGGCAGCCTCTGATGTTTTCTGGGATAGAGACCACAAGATTATCCACAAATAAGCTGGGAGAGTTAAAAGATCGGCTCAGTGAGGGAGTTTAGCCACAAAGCACAAGAAAAATACACAAACAAGAAGTCAAAATCTGTATTCTAATTCTTTTTCCTCTCCTTACAAGCCACATGACCTTTAACAATCTAACTTTTCAAACTTGAGTTTTCTCATCCCTAAAAGGGACATGAAAATATCTGTCCTGCCTGTTTCACAGGGTTAACAAAGAATTAAACTGAAGATTTCAAAATGCTACATAAAGGATAGGATCACAGCACCAGTGTGGGAGTCCTCTTTGCACCAGTTTCCCCACATGCAGGAGGGTTGTACTTAACAGTTGAGTGGGAGAATGTTGGGTCAGGTGATGGATTCATCTGCATAACAGGCTGCGGAACAAGAATTTCAGGAAGTGAGAAGAGTCATTTGAGGACAAGTTTGAAAATTTTGAGAACTTTATTTCTGTGCTTTCCTTCCCAATGGGAAGGGATCATTCTGAAGCTGTAATGGAAAGAACATGGACTTTGGAGTCATGCCAAAATTCAAATCCAGGCTCTGCTCTTTTCTATCTGTGTTACATTAAGCATGTTTATTAACCTCTCTCTAAGCTTCATTTCCATCTTGTAAAATGGGGGAAAGAGCAATACTTTTTTTAAAAAATAAATTTATTTATTTATTTTTGGCTGAGTTGGGTCTTTGTTGCCGCGTGCAGGCTTTCTCTAATTACGTTGAGCGGGGGCTACTCTTCGTTGTGGTGCGTGGGCTTCTCATTGCGGTGGCTTCTGTTGTTGCGGAGCACCGGCTCTAGGAGTGCGGGCTTCAGTAGTTGCGGCTCGCAGGCTCTAGAGTGCAATCTCAGTAGTTGTGGCGCACGGGCTTAGTTACTCCACAGCATGTGGGATCTTCCCGGACCAGGGATTGAACCCGTGTCCCCTGCATTGGCAGGTGGATTCTTAACCACTGCGCCACCAGGAAAGCCCAGAGCAATACTTTTTTCAGAGTTATAAGGACAAAATGCCTAGCACAGCTTAGGCACTTAACAGTTTCTGTAATTTCTATTCATATTTTCCTCTACTTATTTATAAATAAAAGATTTGTTATTTTAATATCAATAAATTAAATTTGATAAATGTGAACAAGAGATGCCTCTATGATGGTCACAAGGATATTAATATACCCTGTCATACTCTAGAGCAGGGTTTCTCAACAGTAGCAATGGTGACATTTTGAGAGGCGTCATGTTTTGTGGGGGCTATCCTGTGCACTGCAGGAGGTTTAACAGTATCCCTAGTCTCTGCGTAGTAGATTCCAGTGGCATCCCCCAAGTCGTAACAACCAAAAATGTTTCCAGATATCACCAAATGTCTCCTGGGGGAACAGTTGCCCCCATTTGAGAACCACTGCTCTAGGAGACTTTTCTGGGTACGAAGGGGAAGATAGGAAATAGTTCCATCAAGGACAGGGCAATGGGAAGAAGACAATCAGAGATTTAGGGTCAACTACAAGTAAGGTTTTCCACAGTACAGTACAGAACTGGTTTTCACTTAAGCTGATTATTTACCCAGTAGTAAGCTAATACAAGGGATGAATTAGATGGATGTTCGGTTCAGCACAGAGCTTAAAAATTTAGATAAGATGACTCTTTATAGGAGACTCACTTAAATATTAGCTATCAGCAAAACTACCTGAAACATTAGAACATAGCCTATGCTCATGACAGGAGATTTTGGTAGTTTGGTTCATCCGAGTCAAAACCAGGAAATAATTAGATACAGTTAGGTCCTCTAATAGTATGGAGGACACTTTCTAGAAGGAGACTAGAATAGATATTGTCTCTGTCCTCATGTGTCTTAAATGAAGAGCTAGGCCTTAAATAATGATCTTAATAAACATAAAATTTTAAACGGAAATAAGTGTTCAAAGAAAATTTCAGGGAGCTATGAGTGAAGAGCAAGGGTGCTTAACACTTGCTCAGAGACTAGTTTGGATAATATGGTACATGGCTCTTCCCTAGGGGGCTTTTTGCTATCCCTTGTGACACGTAGAAATATTTTCATTCTATTAAAAAATATTTATTGAAAGCCAAGTGATGAGTTAGATGTTGAAAATACACAAAGTAAAAAGACATTGTCGATTTCCATACTCTCTCCCTCAGTGATCTCTTCTAACCCCAAGGCATTGAATACCTCCTATAAACTGATGACCCCCGCAAAGTATATTTCCATCTTGGATCTCTTCAATTGCCTTCACAGCATGTGAAACTGCATTTTTAATAGAGAACTTTCTTTTTTTCCCCAACCTACTTCTCCCTCAGTCTTCTCCGTCTCAGTCAATGGTAATGCCATCCATCCTTTTGCTTAGGCCAAAACATTTGTAGTCATCCTTAACCCCCTTTTTTTTTTCTCACAACCCATATCCACTCCATCAACAGAGTCTGTCATCCTGGCATTCAAAATATTTACAGAATCCATCCACCGCTCATCACCCTCACTGCAAATACCCTGGCCCAAGTCACCATTATTGCTTTCTTGGATTATTACCACGGCCTCCTAACTGGTCTTCCACCTTCTGTTTGTGCCCCCTTCCGTCTATTCTCAACACAACATGTAGAGAGAACCCTTTAAAATATAATCAGGTAAAAATAGAAGACTATAGCCCTACGTGCTCCACGTGAGCTTACCTCCAGCTGTAACCAAAAGCGGGGTCCAGCTACTTGCCACTCAAAAGCCAATAAAGAGGCAAGGTTGGTGGAAAGAAAAGTTTGCTTTATTTTGGATGGCGGCAACCGGGGGTGGGGAGGGGGGGCGCAGACGACTGTCCAAAGGCCGACGCCCCCCACTGACAATCAGGGGGCAAGAGCTTTTATAGACAGAGGGAGGGAGCTACACGCAGAAGCAGCACAGTCAGCTCTGATAGTCGTCTGGAAATTGGTCACGGGTGGTCTGATCGGCGTCATCTTGATTGTTTTAGGTACAGTTAATCTTCAGTTCCAGGGTCAGTTTGTTCCCATTTCCTTGAGGCCAATTCTTGGAATCTTGGCAGCTTATGTCATGGCTACAGGCTGGTCATCATGTAGTGAACTTCTTCCACCTGGTGGGGATTTCAGTATCTACAAGAGAGCTCAAAGGATATGGCTCAGAATATTATCTATAGCCCTTGAGACGGAACTAAAGGTCCTTGACTATGCTTAATGACTAAACTATTATTTTTTGGTCTCCTTTGACTGTTTTCCTCTGTTTCTGCATTTTCTCACTTCTCTGATTCAACTTATTCTTTGGCTAAAAGTTTTTCCACAGAGAAGAAGCAGGCAGAGGACATGGGAGGGGCAAGGACCATAGGTTCTGCTCCGTTTCACAGTCACCTCTTTGATTTCACCTATTTCTTCTCTGCCCTTTGTTTTTCTCTTTGCTCATACTCTCAAATCATACTGCCCTCCTTCCTGTCATTCAGACATCAAGCACCTTCTTGCTTCAGGGTCTGCACACTTGCTATTCCTTCTTACAAGAATAATCTCTGCTGTATTTCAAATACCTCAGTCACTCACCTCTTTCGGGTCTACTCAAATGTCACCTACTCGGGAAGCTTTGCTCCTGGGGCACCCTATCTAAAATTTCAACTCCCCTTATGCTAACAATTTTAATTCCCATTCCTTGATTTATTTTTCTCAAATATACTGTATATTTTATTTTTTTTAATCTTGGTTATTATCTGTCTCCCCTGGGTTGCAGATGACCTTCATGGACCCTAGGCATTTTTGCTTTCATGAGCCTCTTGTTGCAACAAAAAATATCAAAAATGGACTGTATTGGTATAAAGACAAATATAATCCAGGTTCGATTCATTATTTTATATTCTTTTTCTTCTGATTGTAAAAGAAGTTAAAACAAACAATTTTGTGGGTCCTAGGCACTGTGTTTACTCTGCCTAATAGTTAAGTTAGCCCTGGGCTCCCCAATGTAAACACCATAAGAACAGAGATGTTTTTCAGTATTGTCCAATGCTGTGTCCCCAGCCCCTCAAATAGTACCTGGCACATAGTAGACACTCAATAAATACTTGTTGAATGATATAATGAATGAATGCATGACCTTTGGATGCTTAGGCTTGTGGGGAATATGCCCTGCACCGTGTTACCTTTCAGTAACATCAAACTGTAGTTCATTAATCTTAAAGCATGAAGGCCTTAACACCACCAGTAAATGGCTTTTCGAGAAAACTGCCATATTTTACTGAGTTTTGACCAAGCACAGAGCCAGTCTGTAGAGTACAAGCTTTCAGGGCAAGTGCACCATGCCCTTTACTCCGTATATTCGATACAACCCTGAGGCTTCAGTCTTGTAACTAACATAAATTGCTTTAAACCAGGTGATATGAGAGTCAGTGGCATTCCCTAGACTTTGCTAACGGATATCAAGAGGTCTGCTTCTTCAAGGCACCCCTCTCTGTTGTAGACTTGTTACTCTGAACCCTTGAAACCATAAGTAGAGCTTTGGTAGCTGAGCAAGTGTTGACAAGTGTTGGTACGTCTAAACTGGCCTGCGGACATCTGATAGAGACTATTTCCTGAGTTCTGCTGACCCTATTGCCAAGTGTGCTGTGCTTCAGACGGTCTCATTTTAGAAGATGTCGTCTTAAATGTCTGTGACGTGAGGTGATGCTACCTCATCAGTGCAGGCCTCTAAAAACATCAGTTGTGTTCAACTGTGAAATGTCTTTAAAGGTTTCATTTCAAACTATACCTATAAGGCAATTCTGCAATGTGTCCCCAAGGAGATGTAAACCAGAGATTTGAGGCTGATGGAGTGACAGCCAGCAATGTCCTCTCTAGGTGATACATAATATATAATAAATTAAAATCCTTTCACCTCCAAAATGACAAGTTTACCTGGTATGTGTATCTTGGGTGATGTTTATATGTTCTGTAAAATATGAGATACTCAGCAGGTTTCTTTCAAACTCTCACTTTGTTTTGTAGCAAGGGTCCCAATCTAACTTATTCTATGTTTACCCCAGAATTCAGATGAAGTGAGCCATCATGAGAAAAAAGTACCAAGGCTCACAAGTTTCAAGAACTATGAGGAAGTTTCTAAAGGGAGAAAGGATTCGAAATTGGGCACATTTGTGCTATGTTTATTTTCTTCTCCCACACCATAGACAAAAATATAGGTTCACCTATTTTGTTCACTGATGTGTCCCTAAAATCTAGAACAATATGTATACGTTGTAGGTGCTCAATAAATATTTGTTGAGTAACTGAATGAATTGCATTTCTATCCAGTCCCCACAGATTCCTTTGAATTGCAGCATGAGGGAGCTACAGGAATGAAAACATTAGAACTGTTAGGGAAACTTTCTGAAAGCACAACACAGCTGCAGCACTGGTGACAGAAGTTTGAACAATGGCCAGGGACAGGGATGTCGGCTTTAAAAGATAGCACCCTTGTACCAACAACAATGTTCTTGGCTTCAAGTGTGGCAGATATAAGGAAAAGTAATAGTTGACATTGGAGATCATGTCCTCAGTGGCCATTAGCAGGAGATCTGCTGCTTTTAATAGTAATGAGGGCCATCACTCTTGAAAAGCAGAGCTGAGAAGAGGAAAAAATGAATCCCATAGAGTACCCAAGAAAACTAGCTCATGACTCATGGACCCCAAGCACCAAACTTCTTTATGCTCTAAAGTAGTTACTCTTAAGCACCAGGGTCAGTCTTGAATTGGTTGTTGAACTTGAAAGTTGATTTGCCCTGCCTGTAGCCATCCAGCTTTCTTTTTAAAACAGGATTCTAGTCTTGGTGATAGAAGATGTTTTGTAATGAGTACTGATAACATGAAAAAACACACTATTCTTTTATCAAGACAAAATTACTCTGGGCTAACCCTGCCCTGTGACACTACTTCACATAGTGTCAGAGACTCAAAAGGAACCAAACTGAACCACAATATGTTTTGACTTATAAGCACCCCTGATGTCTCATACCCCTTCTCAGGTAACATGTGCATTTTCACAAAGACTATCTGGAAACAACGTCTATTTCTTTATTGTTTAATCCCAAAGACAAATTTGAGAAAGAAATGAGTAGCCAGTCAGGAATGGACGACAGCTCAGTGAAAGCAGTTTGGGGAGGGACTCCCAAACGAGGCTTCTTCAGTGTTGCTGGCAACACACCACTCGACCTGTCTATAGGGGCAGTCCTAGGATTATAATCACTTGTGTCTTTTCTCTCTTCTCCCTGATACAACCAAATTTAGCCACGAATAAATCCAGTTAGGACTTGAGAGCAACACAGTGACCTTCTTTTTTACTGAGAGAGTCTGTTGGATCCTTAAGAACTAGTCCTGGACTGAAGCCAAATGCACTGGTCTTGGGATGAGAAGAAGAGCAGCTAGTGGAGCTGGAGAAGGAGCCCTAGGGAGGCTGCCACCTGGAGTGCTGTCCCTTTCATGAGCCCTTAACTTGCCTTTGGAGATAGGAGGACAATCTGGAGGATTAAACAACAACATGAAGAAAATAATAACAGCCACAAACAAGACACAGGAAAACTGTGACATAGAAGCCAAGGGATGCATGTGTTTTGAGAAAGAAACTATCAACAATGTAGAATGTGCTGAGAGGACAAATAAGATGAGGCCTTATATTGCCCAGTAAATTTAGAGATATGGAAGTCCTGAGAAATGGGGAGAGGACAAACCAGGTGCAACAGAAATGGGTTGGTTGTCTTCCAATGTCCATTCTCCCCTTTCTCTTTGGTAACTGAATTTTTAGCTGGACACATGACATGCAGAATAAAAACTCCATTTGCCAGCCCCACTCTGTCCCTGCAGCTAGGTGTGGCCCATGTGATTGATATAAAGCACTAAGATGTAAGTAAAAGTGTCTTGGGCCAGCTGCCAAGCACATTCCTTAAGAGCTAGCTAACACATGTCTTTTGCCACTTCTTCCCCCTTTCTGCATCCTGTTGCCTGAACATGAATATAATCATGCAAAATCAAGTTAGCTCATGAAGGCCATACCCAAGGCATAGCAGACCAGAAAGATAGAAGCAGCCTTAAATTCTAGGGACTTTCGTGGAGCTGAGCTTCTTTACCAGCCTTGGATTGCCTACCCCCAGACCTTTGTGATAGAGAACAATAAAATTCCATTTTATTTAAGCTACTGTTATGGCCATATCTAATCATTTCTGAAGCCACGGTCAAAAAAGGTATCTCATACACGTCATGGCCAAAGCATAACTCTTGGCCTTCCTCCCCCGAAGTCTGCTTCTCACATATTCTGCCCCATCTCAATTAATGATATCCTATAAACCCAACTGCTTAGGCCAAAAATTAAGCATCATCTTGATTTCTCTCACAGCTTAATTTAATCCACAGAAGTCCCATCAGCAGAACCATCAGTAAACACCATGATTGCAACTATTTCTCCCACTCCACCCCTACCTCTTCAGTCCAGGCCATTAGAATTCCCCTCCCAGATCACTGCCACAGCTTCCTTTCTAGTCTTTATGCTTCTACCTTTCCCTCTATTATCCATTTTCTATGAAAGATTTGAAATGATCTATTTAAAAATGTAAATCAGGTCATAACTGAATTCTCATCAAACCCATCCAATTAGTTTCCCTTCATACTTTGAACAAAATTTCAAGTCCTTGCCATGATCCACATGGACTTCCACAATATGCCCCTGACTACCTCCCGATTTCATCTCTTACCAATCTCCTCCTAGCTCATGCCGTTCAAATTATGTTGGCCCTCCTGCTGTTCCTTGAACATCCTACCTCATGAAGATATACACACACTTCTAAGCCTTGGGTTTTGGTTTTTTTGCGGTACGCGGGCCTTTCACTGTTGTGGCCTCTCCCATTGCAGAGCACAGGCTCCGGACGCACAGGCTCAGCGGCCACGGCTCACGGGCCCAGCCGCTCCACGGCATGTGAGATCTTCCCGGATCGGGGCACGAACCCGCGTCCCCTGCATTGGCAGGCGGACCCCCAACCACTGTGCCACCAGGGAAGCCCTGCCTTGGGGTTTTGAAGAGCAGTTATTACATTCTAATTGCTGTCCTTGTTTTGTCTTATCTGTCGGCAAAAGTCTCACCACTTATCCACAGAAGCCTCTCCTGTCTCAACTGCGTTTGCCAACAAGCTCTTAGACTGAGTGAACAGTTCAGTATTTACTGAATGCTTACTTTGTGTCAGAGGAGCTTACAGATATTATCTTTTATTAAATAGAGAATATCATTATTTCTATCTTCTGGATGAGAAAACTAAGAATTAAATAGGTTAGGTGCTGTGCAAAACATGAAGAGTTAGGGATGTCAACCCAGGTGTGTGTCCCCCTTGAGCATCAGTGTTACATGTAACTCTGGTGTTCATGTACCAGTGATGAGGAAAACCAAGCCAAGAGAAACTGCATCTGGGAGTTCAAATCCAGAGAGGAGGAATCAAAGGCCTCATTTCTCGTGCGAATGAATCTTCTGTTTCCTGGAAACCATATCGAAAGTGGCAAGACTCAGTAGAAGGCTTTGGAAAAAACAAAGGGAAACTATCTTCCTATCTTAGTTTGAACTGTCACCATCCTAAACTTACTTAATCTATCTTACTTACCAAGCTCTAAGATGACTGCCCCACTCCAGTTGGGCAATAAGATCAGATAAAGTGTCTTTTAAATATATTAAAAGAGCCTTCACACCAAACTAGTTGACTAAGATATAAATCTAAACCAAACACTGGTACAGGACAATTATGTTCTGCAAAAGTAGTTATTTCAACATTATGCTATCTACTTATAAAAAGGAGTGGTGGAAATTGATCTATTAAAGATATATCTACATTCTATATCTATATCTTTCTCCTATTGTTTCTGTTTCTCTGGAGAAGCCTGACTAATACTGTGACACTATCATAGGCACTGGGGCCTCCTTAGGTCCGAATTGCTCCAGATTGTCTTCAATCAAAACCAGCTTCTGGGCTTCCCTGGTGGCGCAGTGGTTGAGAGTCCGCCTGCCGATGCAGAGGACACGGGTTCGTGCCCCAGTCCGGGAAGATCCCACATGCTGCCGAGCGGCTGGGCCCGTGAGCCATGGCTGCTGCGCCTGCGTGTCCCGAGCCTGTGCTCTGCAACGGGAGAGGCCACAAAAATGCTTCATTTAATTTGCCATGTTAGGCTCTGTAAAGAAAAACAACTGTTTTTAAAACAGTGATTTGCTTTTGATTTGTAAAACTCACATGTAACAGTTGCACCTGGAATAATAGCTTATAAATAGTAGGCATGCAGTAACTATTTGTTAAACATTTATTAGACTACATAACTTATGGCATCTCTGGTTACCTAATGGTATCATATCCTAATTGCTAAGAAGAGAATGACTTCTGGAGAGCTTAAGCTAGAAATCTAAAGTCAGAGCCAAAATACTGTGTGTTATAGAGGAGTGGTGGCATTATGGAAATTGGAGATCCAGAGTATAGCCACAGTTTTTCTCTTCTTGAAAAATAATTTTCTTCTAAAAAATCAAGTGTTTCAAAATATACTGCAAGGCCAAGAGATTTACTTATAGCAACATTTTTTCTTCATAACTACAATACCTAATTATAGTTAACTTATAGCCATGATAGATTTTCTCCT
Organism: Phocoena phocoena; assembly: GCF_963924675.1. Lineage (NCBI taxonomy): Eukaryota > Metazoa > Chordata > Mammalia > Artiodactyla > Phocoenidae > Phocoena > Phocoena phocoena. The sequence continues at coordinate 109,880,980 of NC_089223.1, read as the reverse complement.
ATAAACTAATAAATACTGGTGCAAGGATTTAGAACTGCTAAACCAGTGCAGGCTGGTTGATTTAAGGCATATGCATCCTCGTGTGAATCATACAGGCCATTATCTCTAGCAGAGGTAGAGCTGAATGGTCAGGAATTGATTACAGTATTCCAAATAATGTCAGCTTTCTTTAATTATCGGATAGAAGTTATTGGAGCAAAGACTGGTGCTTTGGTGGAGCCAAAGGCCAAAGGACAAGGTCTCTAATAATAAAATGAAAGTTATCTCAAAAAAGAAGAAAACACTAGAGATATCTTAAGGAAGAGAAAATTTCATGGTATTTATTTCTAGGCCAAGTCCAAATAAACACTTACCTGTGCTACTGTTACAAAGCTACATGGTTTCCTGGTTAGAAGCTGTACATGATAGTCACAGGGAAACAGCTTTGTCATTTAATTAGGCATTTAGTCAGGTAATTGCAAGAAGTTGGGGGTTCTCTCCATTTCCAAATAATAAAAATATTAAAAGGCAATTGACACCTAACTTTAATGTTTTTAAAATGCTTTCTTATTGAGTTCCCCTCAACCCTACAGAAATTTTACAACTGGGGAAAATATAAGAAATGACTGCTTTTAGACATTGGCAACACAAAACTGTGCTTCCTAAAAGAGGGGATACCAAAACGATAAGCCTTACAATAAATCCCCAGCTTTCTGCCTAGAGGGACTTTCCAAGCTGGGGTACAAGGAGGTACAAGAGCTGAGCTGGCCATCCATGGGGTTCAAAGGCAAGACAAGTGCCTACCTTTAAGGAGCAGTAGCTTCTACATCTGACTCCTCTTCTGCATTTCAAACCCCATTGCCTTGAGGCCCTTACATTTTCTGAAATACTGAAGTTTCTTCCCTAATTATCTTCTTCCTTTCATTTTCATGCCTAAAAATCTATCCTTGAAATTTATGTCAGACTGATTTTTCTAAAAAATAAACTTAGTTGCAATTCTTCCAATTAAAATTATTCAGTGGCTCCCTCTGCCTTTGGGATTAATTGAAAATATTAGCACAGAACATAATTTTAGTGATCTAGGTTCTATTAATTATCTATTAATTAATTATCACCCCCACCTATCTACTCTGCCTTATTATTATTATCACCCCCACCTATCTACTCTGCCTTACTTTTCTACCTCCACGATATCTGACACTCCATTCTTACTGGTAGTTGCCTAAATAGGGCATTCTTCCACAAGCCCACGGCCAGCTTATGGCACACAAGGACCATGAAACATCCCACAGGGCCCCATACTTAAAAGCGTTCTGCACTTGCTTTAAGGTTCTGCTGTCAGCATCTTGAAATTCTTAATAATGTTTTTTTGTAAGATGATTTTACTGGGCCCCACAAATTATGTAGCCAGTCTTTTCTAGTTTTATATATGCTGTTCTCTTTGACTGGAATTCACACACACACACACACACACACACACACACACACATACACGGCACTAGCACTGTGGCGAATGGGGTGATAAAGTTTGAGTGAAATGTAAAAAGCACTGGGGCACTTGGATTTGAGTTTTGGCCCCATCAGATTTTAGGTCTTAACCTCTCTTAATTTGTTTCATTACCTGTAGGGGATTAAAATATCTTTTCTGCTTACCTTACAGAGCTGATAAAAGGATTGGCTTAGATAGTGTACAAGTTTTTAAACAGTAAAATACAGAGGGATTTTAACCGTATCACCACATCTTAACTGGTTCACTTGTTTTAGTTAATATCAAGTAATCACCATTTCCAGGAGGAAAAATTATGATGTCAAAACAAATTATTTCTTATACTCCAACAAAAACTGAAATTTAGATATTTGAGATTATGTAAGATCCTTTTATAAAGTAAGTTTTAAGATGGCCTCCAAAGGCCTCTGCCTTTAACTATAACTTGGAGAATACCACAAATGAATGAAAACAATCACAGATTCTTGCAGTATAAAGGGGGAAAGTTGAATATGCAACTTGGTGAGTACACCCTGTCATTTTACCTGCCAGAAATTTCCTCTCAACAAAGTAACTCACAGCAACTTACCCTTCAAAAAGTTCCCCAGCAAGAGAGTAGAATGCTCTGGGGAAAATGTTTTTTGACATAATATTCAAAAATGCCTTATAAAGATATATACCTAGGGGTTCAAATTCACAATTAAGTAGACAGAGATCTCCTTAAAGCAAGGCTTATTGAATAGTATGAGACTCTTGAAGTGACATGAATTTTTATAAATAAGATTTTGGTAAAAGGAGACAGGGAAAGAGAAGCTGTTTTGGGAATGCTGACGGTATGTCAGGATAGGTGCTTTCAAATACATGTTCATTAATCTTATCCTATATAGAATTTAATTTGAAAAATCTTAATGGAAATAAATTTGGAAAAAATAGGATATGAAAAGTAGAATTATTCTATTTTACTAGAGAAAGATGAATACAGATGTAAAAATCTTCAACAAAATACTAGCAGAGTGAATTCAGTAGTATATTAAGAGGATTATACAGCCTGACTAAGTGGGGTGTATCCCAAGAAAGCAATATAATATGCCACAGTAATAGAATGAAGAATGGACTTCCCTGGTGGTCCAGTGGTTAAGACTCTGTGCTTCCACTGCGGGGGGCACAGGTTCGATCCCTGGTCAGGGAACTAATATCCCGCATGCATGCAGTGTGGCCAAAAAAAAAAAAATAGAATGGAGGAAAAAAACACATAATCATTTCAATTCATGCAGAAAAGAAGTTTGACAAAATCTAATACCATATAATGATAAAAACAAACTAGGAATAGAGGGGAACTTCCTCAACATGATAAAAGACATTTTTGAAAGATTATAAGTAATATTCTCAACGATGAAAGACTGAAAGTTTTCTCCCTAAAATCAAGAAAAAACCAAGAATACTGCTTTTGGTAACTTCTAGTCAATGTTATACTGAAAGTTCTAGGCAGATCAATTGGTGGAATAAAAGAAAAAAGAGAAAGAAAACAGGAGCAAAATGTATCTAAATTAGAAAGGAAGGAGTAAAAGTATCTCTGTTGTCAGATGACATGATCCTAAAGATCCTAAAGATTCCACAAAAAGAAGTTATTAGATCTAATCAAATTCAGCAAAGTGACAGAATATAAGATTGACATTAAGTATCCAGTTATATTCTATACACTAGCCATGAACAATCTGAAAATGAAATTAAGAAAGCAATTCCGTTTATAACAGCATCAAAAATAATGAAATACTTAAAAAGAAATTTACCAAGGAGTTGAAAGACTTGTACACTGAAAACTACAAAACATTGCTGGAGGAAATTAAAGAAAAACTCAAATAAATGGGAGGACAGACCATATTCATGGATTAGAGGACTTAATATTGTTAAGGTAGCAGTACTATCCAAAGTGACTGACAGATTGAATGTAATCCCTATCAAATTTCCAACAGTCTTTTTTGCAGATATAGAAGAGTTCATCCTAATATTTATATGGAATTGCAAAAGACTCCAAATAGCAAAAACAATCTTGAAAAAGTAAAGCCAGGAGTATGTTGATAATTGGGGAGGCTACGCATATGTGGGGGCCAGGGGTATATGGAATATCTCTGTACCTTACTCTCAGTTTTTCTGTGAACCTAAAACTGCTCTTTAAAAAAGTCTTTAAAAAAAGAGAAGCAAAATTTAAGGACTCAAACCTTCTGATTGTCAAAACTTACTAAAAATTACAGTAATCAAAACAGTGTATACTGGCATATGAATAACATAGATTAATGGAACAGAGTTGAGAATTCAGAAATAAATCAATATATCTATGGTCAATTGAGTTTTGACAGAGGTGACAAGACCATTCACTGGAGAATGAATAGTCTCTTCAACTGGATATCTACATTAAAAAAAAGAATAAAGTTGAACCCCGATCTCACACCATACACAAAAATTAAGTCAAACTGAATCGAAAACTTAAATGTAAAAGCAAGAATTATAAAAAAAAAAAACACTTAGGAGAAAATATAGCACAGGGAGCCCTACTCAGTTCTCTGTAATAACCTGTATGGGAAAAGAATCTGAAAAAGAAGAGAATATGTATATGTATAACTAAATCATTTTGCTGTACACCTGAAACTAACACAACATTGTTAATCAACTATACTCTAATATAAAATAAAAATTTAAAAACACTTAGGAGAAAATATAGGGCAAATCTTCAAGGCCTTGAATTTAGCAATAAATTCTTAATATATCAACAAAAGCATAAGCAACATCAACAAAAAAAAATACATAAATTGGACTTCATCAAAACTTAAAACTTTAATGTATTAGGAGATACTATCAAATAAGTGAATAGACAACATGCAGAATGGTAGAAAACATTTGCAAATTGCATATCTGTTAAGGGTCTAATATTCAGAATAAAAAGATAAACAACCCAATTGAAAAAATGGACAAAGGACTTAAATAGAGATTTCTCCAAAGAAAGGCCAACAAGCACATGAAGAGATACTCAGCATTATTAGTCATTAGGAAATGCAAATAAAAACTATTCATATTCATCTGGATGTCTATAGTTTTTTAAAATGGAAAATAAGTGTTGGCGAAGATGTATTGAAATTAGACCCCTCACGTAGTGCTGGTGGGAATGTAAAACAGTACAGCCACTATGGAAAATGGTTTGTAGTTCTTCAAATAGTTAAACATAGGATTACTATATGACCCACTAATTCCACTCCTCACTATAAGCCCAAAGAATTGAATGCAAGCATTCAAACCAAAACTTGTATGTGAATGTTTGTAGCAGCACTATTCATATTTGGCAAAAGGTGGAAACAACCCAAATGTCCATCAACTGATGAATAGATGAACAAAATGTGGTATATTCATACAGTGGAATATTATTCAGCCATAAAAGGGAATGAAGAGCTGATCTTGCTACAACGTGGATGAACCTTGAAAACATTATGCTTAATGAAAGAAGCAGTCATATAGGGCTTCCCTGGTGGGGCAGTGGTTAAGAATCCACCTGCCAATGCAGGGGACACAGGTTCGAACCCTGGTCTTGGAAGATCCCACATACCACAGAGCAACTAAGCCCGTGCACCACAACTACTGAGCCTGCACTCTAGAACCCGCGAGCCACAACTACTGAGCACGTGTGCCATAACTACTGAAGCCCGCATGCCTAGAGCCCGTACTCCTCAACAAGAGAAGCCACCGCAATGAGAAGCCCGCGCACCGCAACAAAAAGTAGCCCCCGCTCGAAAGCCTGCGCGCAGCAGTGAAGACCAAACACAGCCAAAAATAAATAAATAAATTTATATATTAAAAAAAAGGGTCATAAACTGTATCATTCCATCTATATGAAATTCCCAGAACAGATAAATCCACAGAGACAGAAAACAGATTGTTTCCAGAGACTGGTGTAGGGAGGTTTGGGGAGTGACTGTTTAATGGGTTCAGGGGTTTTCTTTTTGGGTGATGAAAATGTTTTGGAACTAGACAGAGGTGATTGTTCCACAATATTGTGAAGTAGTAAATGCCAGTGAATTGAACACTTTCTTTCGGTAAATTTTTTGTTTTGTTAGTTTTACCTCAATTTTTAAAAATCGAGGGAAGAAGATTCCATAACACAAGGAGAACAATTTAAACTTTTTTGAGGAAGGAAGTGATGGGACCTGACTACTAGGAAATTAATTTTGCTGGAGTGTGAAAGGTTTGTTGGAGAGGAAGTATATTTCAACCACAGGCAGTGAGCAGTCTTTTATAATATTATTTATAATCACGAAAGTGGTTCTGTGTTTGTGGAGCTGGGAGAATGGAATTAAGAGTAAGAGTGAGGGCTTCCCTGGTGGCACAGTGGTTGAGAGTCCGCCTGCTGATGCAGGGAACACGGGTTCGTGCCCCGGTCCGGGAAGATCCCACATGCCGCGGAGCGGCTAGGCCCGTGAACCATGGCCATTGAGCCTGCGCATCCGGAGCCTGTGCTCCGCAACGGGAGAGGCCACACAGTGGCCCGCGTACTGAAAAAAAAAAAAAAAAGATCAGTACTATGTGATTCCATTTATATAACATTCTATAAATAACAAACCTGTAGAGATGGAAAATAGACTAGTGGTTGCCAAGTGTTAGGGATGCAGGGGAAGAATGGGTATGACTATAAAGGTACCAGGGAGACTTTTGTGATGATGGAATAGCTCTATATCTTGATAGCATTGATGATTATACAAATCTTCACGTGTAATCAAATGACATGGAAGTACACAACACATTTGGACTGATGTCAAATTCCTGGTATTGATATTGTACTATAATTCTGTTAAGAAGTAACCATTGGTGGAAACTGGATGAAGATGGGTGAGACTCATCTGTTTTTGCAACTTTCTGTAAAGCTATAATTATTTCAGCATAAAATTTTTTTAAGATTTTTAAAACCCTACTGACAGTCTCTGGACCTAAGAAAAAAATATTTTCCACTTATTTCCAATCAGAGGAATTCTGATCAGAGTTGATTTTAATAAACATTAGTTTGCAAACTGGCCTCTGTACATGGAGGGCAAAGAGAGGCCAAAAACAGAGGCAGGTCACTCCAGATTGGTAGGTGGGAGTTTTTATAAGCAAGGGAACTTACTTCACGGGCTTGTCTTGGGCCTCCACAAGATGAGTAAATCTCTGCACCTACCCACCAGAATCTTAAAAAATTGTATAGAGGCCTTAACTGGGTTCAGTCACACAATCTAGAGGATCTCAGCAACACCTTACTCTCGTCCTTGGAGTAATTCCCACTGTGGGAACATGGGGTGGAGTGTGCATTGCAAGGACAGGGGAGGGGATAAGGAGCCTCTGAATGCCCCAATTCAGCTTGAGGGACAGTTGGCAGTCACATCCTCTTAATCATTACCTCCTCCAACAATAAAGCATAAACAGTAAAACAGAATGGTATAGAATTTTAAGTATACTCTAGGATAGCATAGATTTCAATCAGACATCATCTCTAAAATATACGTCTATGGCTTCTGAAAAAGATGGAGTCTGACCATTTAACAGGCCCTGATTCAGTACAGCTCAGGTCAATTTGGCTTTTGTCTAAATTGTCTGAGCAACTGCCTCATCCATTTTATTCTTCTGGGTCAGAAAGGATCAGCAAGGTTTGCATTCCTGATCATTGAAGCTCAGACTAGTCCACACAGGCTGACAGGAGCAATGTAGCTGTCTATAATGTCACTGTTAGTTGCTTCTTTTGAGTTTTTGTATTTGTAGAATGATCCTTGGTGTTTACTTCTCAACTCAAGGAAGTTGTCCCACTGACATATATATGAACCATGGTTTGGGGCTGTTTGACATTTGATTGCTTTTAAAAGACATTTGACTGGACTAGTTCACTGTTGAAGCCTTATTCATGACACCCAACTCAAATAAACCATTGTCTCCAACAAGTTGTCCCTGATCTCCCTCCCTGCCCCACGCCCATTAGAATAGATTGGTTTTCTTCCGTATGCCTACAACACATGACTGTCAGCCTGAAGGTCATTTTGCCATGGGTTATAGAATCTAATAACATCTGTGCTTCCACTGAATTTTAACCTTTTGATTACAACAGCCTAATCTCAAAATATCTACCATAGTTCTTATCACAAAAAAGTGGTACAGAAATCTTGGTTGAATTTAATTTACACAAATTACATGATAAATTTATCCTGATGAGAATTCAGGATCTAGGATTTGAGGAGTTCTCAATTGGCAAAATTAGGAAAGAAAATAAACCTTGTATTTCTAAGCTGCAAGCAGGAACACTGTATTTAACAAGGCAATTTAGTTACAAAACTGTAAAGCAAGCATCTCCCATGTTCTTAGGAAAAATGTAACTTGGACAAAATTTTAATGTGAATGCAGATATTCCAGACTGAGATCAGTGCGTGATAAGCATTTAGCATAGTGCTGGGTACAGAGTTAGCACTCAATAAATGTTACCTACTGCCTATTTCATCAATTTTAAGAATTTTTTAAAATTAATTTTTATTGGAGTATAGTTGATTTACAATGTTGTGTTAGTTTCTGCTAGACAACAAAGTAAATCAGTTATATATATATATATATATATATATATATATATCTCCACTTTTTTTTAGATTCTATTCCCATATAGGTCACTACAGAGTATTGAATAGAGTTCCCTGTGCTATATAGTAGGTTCTTATTAGTTATCTATTTTATATATAGTAGTGTGTGTATGTCAATCCCAATCTCCCAATTTATCCCTCCCCCCTTTCCTGCTTAGTAACCATAAGTTTGTTTTCTACATCTGTGACTATATCTCTGTTTTGTAAACAGGTTCATTTGTACCATTTTTTTTAGATTCCACATATAAGCAATGTCATATGATATTTGTCTTTCTCTGTCTGACTTACTTCACTCAGTATGAAATCTCTAGGTCCATTCATGTTGCTGCAAATGGCACTATTTCATTCTTTTTTATGGCTGAGTAATATTCCATTGTATATATGTACCATATAAGATGTACCTTTTTTTCATTTTAACCTGTAGAATCAGGATGCACCCTGCAATCCACAGTGTCTTACAATCTCTGTCAGCCAGAGGCAGTCTTGGTGTAGGTGTTTAAAAATCTTTCCTTGATATCATTTGGAAAGAGCAAGAAGACACCAACAGCAAAGTGTCTTAGGTTCAGTAAAATATGGATATTTTAATTGTGCATGGTTACATCCTAGACTAGTACCTGGCACCTAGTAGGTGTGAATATGTGTTGAATAATAACTAGTATGGTAACCTTTGGTTATGATGTAAATTTTAAGGTACCTTATAAATTGGAAATGTGCATATAAGACAAGAGCTCCCTTCATTTGGTGATGTCTATACAGGTGAGTAGAATGTCACCCTTGTTCTAGCTCATATTCAGACATTAGCATTACCAGTTATTGCAGGAAAGTTGCAAATTAGAAAGGCATTTTGCAAAATGCCACAAAGGCATTGTGTGGTGTTCTGCAAATACATGCATCGGAGGGGCAAATACCTAAGAGCCACTGGTGCTCGTTGCCCTTCTCAACACAATTGATCTTGAGCCATTTCCTACTTTCTTGGTAGAAAATGTATTCCCTGTGTTATTCATTACCAAAAGTAGTGCAGGTTACTTCACCTTAAAAGGCAATGTGAATTTCTTGGTTGCAGTAATGAAGTAGACAAGACTCAGGTGAGATTTTAAAAGAATCGTGATGGAATAAAGGAATAAAAGTATCAGAGGGCTTTTCCCCCCTAAACCCAGTAGGGTGTATTATCCAGTTTCTTTGAGGCTTTTCTTTTTTTTGCTGTGCCGTGCATCTTGTGGGATCTTAGTTCCCCAACCAGAGATGGAACCCTGGCCACGGCAGTGAAAGAGCCGAGTCCTAACCACTGGACCACCAGGGAACTCCCTCTTTGAGGCTTTTTAGAAATGACACAGAGAATTTTCTGTTTCATGTAAGAGAATTGAGAAGTCAAAATATAAATATATACGCAGAAAAAAAAAATCTTCCTCTGCAATTCATCTCTTCTTTTTGACTAATGTCACTAACCACTATCCCATTACCCAGGCATTTAATCATTCTCACCCTACAAGTCTAACCAGCCACTAAATTCTGGACATTCTGCCTGTGCAATATTGCTGTCCTTCTCCCTACTTCCACAGCTACTGCTAGTTCAAATTCTGGCTTTCCTTATCTGGCGCCAGTTATAACTGCCTTCCAGATCATTTCCTCTATTCCAGTGTCTCCTATTCTGAGGCATTCCATGCTGATAGAAACCGATTACCAATTTCACACCCCAAAACCTTCAGAAGCTCCTTTTGCCACATCGATGGCTAACAGGCATCTCACATTCAATATGTCCAAAACTGTGGCCCTGATCTTCTCCAAGCTCTCACTTCCCATAATCTTTCCCTATCAATCAGTGGTGGACGTTACAAAATCAACACGTTCAGCCGGCAGCTCCTGATTTATGCTGCAAAACTCATTGCTCCCATAGTTTTCCCTGTCATTCCAGTTAATCGCGGCAAAAATCTTGAAGTCTTTTTTGACACCTCTTATTTCCACACTTAACATCCAATCCATCAGGGAAAAAAAAATCTGTTAGCTCTTATATCAAAATAGATATCCAGACCAGCTGGCCTGAGCCACTATCGACTTTTGCTTCCATTGCTGCAGTAACCCCTACCTCGTCTCCCACCTTCTACCCTTGGTACTCAAAAGTCTGCTCTTCTCATCACAGGACAGAATGATCCTTTAAAGAACATAAATCAGATTTGTTACCCCTTTGTTCAAAACCCGGCAATAACACTATTTCCTATAATTTCCTAGCATGATCTGCAAGGCCCCACGTGATCTGCCCTCCACGTCACCTTTCTGACCTCATCACCTACCACTCTCCCCTGCAGCCGTGCTGGCCTCCTTGCTGAGTTCTCCAAACAAGCCCCAGACATGCTCCCACCTTAAGGTCTTTGGATAGTCTATTTTCTCTGCATGGACTACTCTTTCCCCAGGTATTTACCTGGCTGTTTTGCTAACATCCTTCATATTTTTGTTTAAATTTCACCTTCTCAGTGAATAAATATCCTCTATAGAACCAAACCCTCTCTACTGCCCAGTACTCTTGAGCCTCCTCACCATGTTCTACCTTTATTTTTTCATGATGGCACTCACCACCTTCTAACATACTATACAGTTTTCTTATTTCTTATTTGTATTGTCTTTCTCCCTCCGCTACGATAGAAGCTGCACAGATACAGGAATCTTTGCTGATTTTCTTCATGGATGTACACTAAGCACTTACTTCGCTGAGCATGCTGTGAGTACTAAATATTTTTTAAAGAACTTAATTAAATGCCAACCAATTAAGAGTGGACATTCTGGACATGATGAGAAAACGTCCACACAACAAGTTCTAACCTATTTTCCCATCTTTATCACCTACTTCACTCCTTCAATTTTCTACACTTCAGTGAATAGAATACCCACATTTAGGTAGTTTTCATGAGAATAAAATACTGGAGAAAAATGTACTTCTATAAAAAGCCTTTTTAACCCTAGGTCATTTGTCCAAATTACGATGCTAAAAAGGGGGACTATTTCAGGTGTCTTTCACAGTCATTCCCAAGGTGGTTGTTTGCACAGTTCCTAAGTCAAGATGGAAAAGCGCCACCTGCTATCGGCCTGCTCATTTTGATTAAATGACTTATTTGGGCCTTTCTGTAAGCAATTTGCTCTCTGATACATCTTAATACTTGCTTTCTTGAACTTTGTTCAGTTCTGTCTTTCATTTTATCACACAATACTTTTTATCTGGCCATATACATTTTTTCTCTTCTTATTCTATAAAAAACAAGTTTGTTTTGTAATTACTGCCAAAAACATTTGTCTGTTGTATAACTAAAACATAGTACAAACAAGGAAATGATTCATTCACAGAAATGTGGAAAATTTCATATCTCATCTCTGGGAAAATTAAGGAAAGTGTTAAAGTAGTAATTCTAATTTTTCTGGTATATTAGTCATTTCACATCATGGTTAAGTCATGAATAAAGAATATTTCCTCCTAGGGACAATACCCTTCTTGTGTCCAGATCTTCAGAAATGCAGATGTCACTCTTTTTTCTCCATAAGTGATTATTACATTAATTGCTTTTCATAGAGTCTATTAAGGCAAGATCGGTCTGACTCTAAATGTCATCAAGGCAAGATCGGTCTGACTCTAAATGTCATCAGTTCACCCAACAGATATTTATTGAGTGCCTACTGTGTGCCATATTCTGTTATAGGTGAAGGTGATTCAGCAGTCCAAAACTGACAAATTCCCTATCTTCAAGGAATTTACATTTCAGTTGTTGGTTGTCCATTCGTTGCTTAGCTAGTTTGGGAAGACTGACAATGCTTGCCCTCCTGGTAGCTGATATTTAACTGAAAGGAAACAAACCATGGCCCCTTAGGAACCGGGCCGCACAGCAGGAGGTGAGAGGCTGGAGAGCAAGCAAAGCTTCATCTGTATTTACAGCCGCTCCCCATCGCTCGCATTACCGCCTGAGCTCCGCCTCCTGTCAGATCAGTGGTGGTATTAGATTCTCTTAGGAATGCGAACCCTACTATGCTCTGCGCATGTGAGGGATCTAAGTTGCGTGCTCCTTATGAGAATCTAATGCCTGATGATCCGAGGTGGAGCTGAGGTGATGCTAGCGCTGGGGAGCGGCTGCAAATACAGATAATCATTAGCACAGAGGTTTGACTGCACAGAGACCATGAAAAATCAATTGCTGGCCGACTCATATCAGAACCCTATTACTGAGTGGCAAGTGACAATTAAGCTGCCTCTGGTGGCAAGCTTTATAGTGGCAAGTGAGTTGATGTACTTCAGTTGTACAGCTGCATCTGGTGGCAGGCTCTAAGTCAGAACCTGACACTTATTTTAGTCTGAGCGTGGCCTGCCCATTATTTTATTTACCACTTCTGCCCACGCCTCTTTCCCATATTGCTCATTTGTCTCAGTCACATTTTGGTAAGCCCACAAGCTAAGCCTAGACAAAATGAGTAAAAAACAAATGTCACTGGAGGGCTTCTTTGAAAAGGGGGAAAGACCCAGTGATGAGACAGCAGAAGACTCTAAGACTGCCTACAAAAAGAAAGCTGCATTTAAAAGAAAATACCAAGAGTCCTACTTAAATTACGTGTTCATTGCAACAGGTGATTCACGTTCTCCAAGCCCACTTTGTATAATGTGTGGTGACCGGCTATCCAACAAAGCCATGAAACCTTCAAAACTGCTTCGCCACATGGAGACCAAGCACACTGCATTAAAAGACAAGCCTCTAGAGTTTTTCAAAAGAAAAGAAAACTTGAACACGAAGAACAGAAGCAATTATTGAAGGCCACCACTTCATCCAGTATGTCTGCACTGAGAGCATCATTCTTAGTGACTAACAGCATCGCTAAAGCTAAGAAGCACTTTGCTATTGGTGAAGAGTTGATCCTGCCTGCTGCCAAGGACATTTGTCATGAACTTTTACGAGAGGCTGCAGTTCAAAAGGTGGCACATTCCTCTTTCAGCTAGCACCATAACTAGATGCATTGATGAAAACAAGAGGATATTGAGGCACAATTGTTAGAGAGGATTAATGAGTCACCGTGGTACGCAATCCAGGTTGACAAGTCTACCAATGTTGACAACAAGGCAATAATGCTTGTTTTTGTGCGATATATTTTTCAGGAGGATGTGCATGAGGATATGTGATGTGCACTTTTGTTGCCAACCAACACCACGGCTGCAGAACTATTCAAGTCTTTGAATGATTACATATCAGGAAAACTGAATCAGTCATTTTGTGTAGGTATATGCAGGGACAGAGCAGCTGCCATGACTGGACGGCTTTCTGGTTTCACTACTCAGGTCAAAGAGGTTACTTCTGAATGTGAAGTATTCTTCGCACTGTGTCATACATAGAGAAATGCTGGCTAGCCGGAAAATGTCACCTGAACTTAACAACGTTTTGCACGATGTGATTAAGATTATCAACCACATCAAAGTACATGCCCTTAACTCAGGTCTGTTCGCACAGCTCTGTGAGGAGATGAACGCAGAGCACACACGTCTTCCCTTATACACAGAAGTAAGATGGCTTTCTAAAGGGAGATCACTGGCCAGAGTTTCTGAGTTATGAGAGTTGCACCAGAGATTTCTTTTAGAAAAACAGTCACCACTGACAGCACATTTCAGCGACGCAGAATGGGTTGCAAAACTTGCTTACTTATGTGACATATTGAACCTGCTCAACGAACTCAATGTCACTTCAGGGGAGAACGACAACTGTGTTCAAGTCCGCAGATAAAGTGGCTGCATTCAAAGCCAGACTGAAATTATGGGGGCGATGAGGGAACATTGGGATTTTTGACATGTTTCAAACATGAGCAGAGATTTTGAAAGAAACTGAGCCAGGGCCTTCTTTCTCCCAGCTGGTGCATGACCACCTATCTCAGCTTTCAAAAGAGTTTGAGCATTACTTCTCAACCACAAAAGACCCCCAAACTGGGAAGGAATGGATCGACGACCCATTTGTGAATAAGCCAGGTGTATTGACTTTGTTGGTGCTAGAATCAACTGCTTGAGATCGCAAATGACGGTGGCCTTAAAAGTATGTTTGAGACAACTTCAAATCTCCATATGTTCTGGATTAAAGTCAAGGCGGAATATCCTGAGATTGCCACAAAAGCACTGAAAAGCCTGCTTCCATTTCTAACATCCTGTCTTTGTGAAGCAGGGTCTTCTGCAGTGACAGCAACCAAAACGACGAGATCACGGAGTAGACTGGGCATAGCAGCACACTTCGGGTGTCTCTGTCCCCATCTCCCCCAGATGGGACCATCTAGTTGCAGGAAAACAAGCTCAGGGCTCCCACTGATTCTGCATTATGGTGAGTTGTATAATTATTTCATTATATATTACAATGTAATAATAATAGAAATAAAATGCACAACAAATGTAATGCTTTTGAATCATCCCGAAACCATCCCCTCTACCCTGGTCCGTGGAAAAATTGTCTTCTACGAAACCGGTCCCTGGTGCCAAAAAGGTTGGGGACCGCTGATATAGAGGTTGCAATTTAAAATAGAATGACCATGCAAGTCACTGTCTAACTGGGTTTGGGGTAGGGGGGTGTTTTTTGGAATGATGAAAATGTTTTAGAACTAGTTAGAGGAGGTGGTTGTACAACATTGTGGATATTCTAACTGCCACTGAATTTTACACTTTAAAATAGTTCATTTTTTAACCTTTTTAATGAAATACCTAGTGTGCTCTTTGCCCATTATTCTTTGTCACATTGTCCCTGGTGCCCAATGTGCAGATATCACTTACGGCTGTAGCTCTAGCACTCCAGTCACTAACTTCTCTTTTTTTCAATAGACGAGGCTTTATGTTATACTTATTTATTTTCCAGGTTGGACAAATTGGATGTAGAAGCATAACATAGTACATTTCTACCATCTTCATCTACAACATACCAAATATGTACAATTATTGTATTAAAAATACAAAAGGGATACAGAGTCCACCAATGTCTTTCTGAAAGACATATAGGTACAAGTAGTATCAAAAGTGTGAGGAAATCACCAGCTAATTGTACGTTCTACACTTGACACCACAGAGTGAACTGACATTAGCAGTCTATGTTGTACAATTACTTAATGCTTAGATAACATTTTGCAACTTGTGGTAGTGCTTGACTGCTGTCTTTCTGTATGCACGTGAGGTCCATAGCTTATATAATAAAACTGGTAAATAATGCATATTACCTTTAAATTTACAAATGCATAATTGACAATGTAATATATAAGCAAGTAACAAATGCCATGATACAGAAGAGAATTATTAAATAAAGCACTGACATTGTTTGATACAGTGAAGAAAAAACACTGAATCAACTTTTAAACTTGACTTTTAACATTTGAAGCTATTTACATTTATCTATTGATCAATATAATCAGCTGAATTTAATGGGAAAAAATCCAAGACCAGCAGTTCCTCACATTTGAGAACTACTCAGATCAGCAGCCTTCAATTTCTGAAATCTGTACAAAAACAACACATAAATAGAGTGGAGGGGTCCTTTCAGTCATTAAAGGGGTAACTATCTGTGACCAGATAATTGCCACCCAGAGGCCTTTACTATCCTCATTGTCCATTAAGCCACTTACAGGTTTGTCTTTGTTTACTGACCCTCATTGCAAAGGCCGGCATCTCTAACCAGGTTTTTGATCTTTTGATACCAGTCACCACCTTGGATAAAGAAGATGGGGATACTTCCTCAGCAATCCTCGAAAGGAGTTTAGGCCTTTTAGGTTTTTGCAGAGCCGATCGGCCATAACATCCCCAGATGGCAATGTCCTGGGCTCTGTTGTGAGAGAGAAATAAACTGTCCTGTTTTTCTTTTCCAGTTAGAGCGCCATCTAATTCTAACTAATACAATTTGGAATTGGAGCTGGAGATTTAACTCAGCTCTTTATAGACAAAGAAACTGAGAATCAGAGAGATCCAATGATATAGTTTACATAATTTTGTGTCCATAGCGGTACCTCAATAAATATTTGTCGATCTCCTGAGTTTTAACCTGTGTGCTAGCCACCCATAATACTTCTCAATTTAGGTTTTCTAGGAAAGAAAGCACTAGAAGGAGGTGGTTACTTCTATTACGGCTGAAGCCAGTCTCTCCATAAATCTTTCCCTTTGTTGCTCCCCTTCTAGCCTTAGGGAGTAAAAGAAGTCCCAGAAATAGTGCCAGAGGATCAATAACCAATGTAAAGATTTAAAAAATAACTTGACAAGGCACATTAATCATAATATAGCTACCATTTATTAAACATGTCCTATTCCCAGGCTCTGTGCTAAGAGTTTCACTAAGATTTTCTCATATAATCCTCACAACATACCTATGAAGTATTACTGTTATCCTCATTTTTCATAGAAGGAAACTGAAGCTTCAAGGAATGGATTGACTTTCCTAAGTGATCACAATTAGTAAATGGCACATTACCCAGAACACATTAACCCAAGGTTGATTGGCACCAAACACTATGGTCTTAAGTATTGTGAAAACAAACATGAAAGCAGATGTTGACTGGTCACCACTTGTATATGCCATCAGATTGAAGCCTTTTTCTTTATAACCACCTCTTTACTGCTTACTAATAGGAAGCTCAGCTTGACCATGTTACACTCTCTATAAATAATTTTCCTTCTGCTACATAATGAATTTCCTTCTGTCATATATGTATTCTTTATGCATAGTGTAAGGTGTGCATTGTAGAAGGTAGTGAAATTCTCCATTTATAAATACAGGAATGGCTATAGCATCTAATTAGAAATCTTTATTCAATTTGTGTATTTATAGAAATGAGGAATGCATTACCTTATATCCATATTCCTACATCTTTAATTTCTGTTTGTGGAAGAAAGGGACTTTTTTAAGGAAAATGAAGGTTTCTCTCAAACAAAAGATTACTTGCTCCCCTCTGTGCCCCATCATGCTTGGTTCAGCTCCGTATTACTCTCCTTCCCTCATTAGATTGACTTGTCTACTCATATGACTATTTCCTCCATTAGACTGACAGCAACATGACAACATGGACATGTCTTTTGCTGTTTTTTTTTTTTTTTTTTTTTTTTTGCGGTACGCGGGCCTCCCGTTGTTGTGGCTTCTCCCGTTGCGGAGCAGCAGGCTCAGCGGCCATGGCTCACGGGCGCAGCTGCTCCGCGGCATGTGGGATCTTCCCGAACCGGGGTACGAACCCTTGTCCCCTGCATCGGCAGGCGGACTCTCAACCACTGCGCCATCAGGGAAGCCCTCTTGCTGTTTTGAATCCTTAATACTCGACTTAGTTCTTGGCACATAGTAGGTAGATAAATATTTATTGAATGAATGAATGAATGATCCAACAAAAGAAAACGTCATATTACTGTACAGTTCTCTGGATAAAGTCACCTAATGACAAGTTTTAAAATAAAGAATTTAGGGTAGTTTTATTATTTTATAATATGGAGTCTAAAATTAATTTAACATATAAGAAAGGAATTGCAAAACAAAAAAATTCTCTAACGTCTTTTTGGCATAACTATGCTAGACGTTTCAACTATGTATTTTGAATTGTTTGCAAGACATGTTTGTAAAGAGACACCATTTTTTTTCATTAGATTTTAAGGGGTTTGATGGTTGTGAATTTTCTTTTTTTTTTTTTTTTTTGCGGTACAGGGGCCTCTCACTGGTGTGGCCTCTCCGGTTGCGGAGCACAGGCTGCGGACGCGCAGGCTCAGCGGCCATGGCTCACGGGCCCAGCTGCTCCGCGGCATGTGGGATCTTACTGGACCGGGGCACGAACCTGTGTCCCCTGCATCGGCAGGCGGACTCTTAACCACTGTGCCACCAGGGAAGCCCGTGAATTTTCTTTTCATGATATTCAGATATTCTGCCCCATAAAATCCAAATGAAAATTTCAGTGAGCAAATAAATCATCTATTTTACTGCTGTAAATTATAATCCTTTCTAACCTTGCAAAAATGCCAGGTGTTGAATGATTTTGATCAAAACTAAAAGTTTTAACTAAAGTAGCTACCAATTTCCTCCTACAGATGGGCATGTTTAACTTATGAACACACAATATGAACATGAGTATATATCCTTTCTCCTATTCAGCTCAACAGTTATTCATATGATTCCTCGTATATTTTCAGAATGCTAGTCTGTGAGTTATTCATCCAGGAATAGAATCTCTGAAATTAAATAGAAAGGGCTTTAAAACTGTGAGTGTAGTAATAAGCTATTCAGAGCAATAATACCATCAAGATGATTAACTATTTTATAGCTCCTAGTCTTTAATAATAAAATATATTTTAAAAGAAATCTTTCTTTCTCCCCAGTTGAGTTCTGAAATTTTTTTCCCACCTGCCTCTCTCTAGAATAGTATATCTATAACCCTATCATTAAAAGAAAAGACTGAGTCCTGCTTCAAGATGGTGGAGTAGAAGGACATGCATTCACTCCCTCTTGCAAGAGCACCGGAATCACAGCTAACTGCTGAACAATCATTGACAGGAAGACACTGGAACTCACCAAAAAAGATACCCCACATCCAAAGACAAAGGAGAAGCCACAATGAGATGGTAGGAGACATGCAATCACAATAAAATCAAACCCCATAAGTGCTGGATGGGTGACTCACAAACTGAAGAACAATTATACCACGGAAATCCACCCACTGGAGTGAAAGTTCTGAGCCCCACATCAAGCTTCTCAACCTCGGGGTCTGGCAATGGGAGGAGGAATTCCCAGAGAATCAGACTTTGAAGGCTACCGGGATTTGATTGCAGGACTTTGACAGGACTGGGGGAATCAGACTCCACTCTTGAGGGCACATACAAAGTAGTGTGA
Organism: Phocoena phocoena; assembly: GCF_963924675.1. Lineage (NCBI taxonomy): Eukaryota > Metazoa > Chordata > Mammalia > Artiodactyla > Phocoenidae > Phocoena > Phocoena phocoena. The sequence goes on along the minus strand of NC_089223.1, from coordinate 109,862,048 downwards.
GCCTCGGGAACCAGGAGGAAGGAGCAGTGACCCCATAGGAGAATGAACTACACCTACCTGCTAGTGTTGGAGGGTGTCCTGCAAAGGTGGAGGGTGGCTGTGGCTCACCGTGGGGACAAGGACACTGGCAACAGAAGTTCTGGGAAGTACTTCTTGGCATGAGTCCTCCTTGATTCTGCCATTAGCCCCATCAAAGAGCCTGTAGCCTCCAGAGCTGGGTCACCTCAGGCCAAACAACCAACTGGGAGGGAACTCAGCCCCACCCATCAGCAGACAAGCAGATTAAAGTTTTACTGAGCTCTGCCCACCAGAGCAACAGCCAGCTCTACCCATCACCAGTCCCTCCCATCTGGAAAGTTGCACAAGCCTCTTAGATAGCCTCATCCACCAGAGGGCAGACAGCAGAAGCAGGAAAAACCACAATCCTGCAGCTTGTGGAACAAAAACTACATTCACAGAAAGATAGACAAAATGAAAAGGCAAAGGACTATGTACCAGATGAAGGAACAAGATAAAACCCCAGAAAAAAAACAATTAAATGAAAGGGACATAGGCAACCTTACAGAAAAAGAATTCAGAATAATGATCGTGAAGATGATCCAGGACCTCGGAAAAAGAATGGAGGCAAAGATTGAGAAGATGCAAGAAATGTTTAACAAAGACCTAGAAGAATTACAAAACAAACACCTAGAAGAATTAAAGAACAAACAAACAGAGATGAACAATACAGTAACTGAAATGAAAATACACTAGAAAGAATCAATAGCAGAATAACTGAGGCAGAAGAATGGAAAAGTGACCTGGAAGACAGAATGGTGGAATTCACTGCTGCGGAACAGAATAAAGAAAAAAGAATGAAAGAAATGAAGACAGCCTAAGAGACCTCTGGGAAAACATTAAACACACCAACATTCACATTATAGGGGTCCCAGAAGGAGAAGAGAGAGAGAAATGACCCGAGAAAATATTAGAAGAGATTATAGTCGAAAACTTCCCTAACATGGGAAAGGAAATAGCCACCCAAGTCCAGGAAGCGCAGAGAGTCCCAGGAAGGATAAACCCAAGGAGAAGCACACCGAGACACATAGTAATCAAATTGACAAAAATCAAAGACAAAAATTTTAAAAGCAACAAGAGAAAAATGATGAATAACAAACAAGGGAACTCCCATAAGGTTAACAGCTGATTTCTCAGCAGAAACTCTACAAGCCAGAAGGGAGTTGCATGATATATTTAAAGTGATGAAAGGGAAGAACCTACAACCAAGATTACTCTACCCAGCAAGGATCTCATTCAGATTCAGCAGAGAAATCAAAAGCTTTACAGAGAAGCAAAAGCTAAGAGAATTCAGCACCACCAAACCAGCTCTACAACAAATGCTAAAGGAACTTCTCTAAGTGGGAAACACAATAGGAGAAAAGGACCTACAAAATCAAACCCAAAACAATTATGAAAATGGTACTAGGAACATACATATAGATAATTACCTTAAATGTGAATGGATTAAATGCTGCAATGAAAAGACACAGGCTTGCTGAATGGATAGAATATATATGCTGTCTACAAGAGACCGACTTTAAACCTAGGGATACATACAGACTGAAAGTGAGGGGATGGAAAAAGATATTCCATGCAAATGGAAATCAAAAGAAAGCTAGAGTAGCAATACTCATATCAGATAATACAGACTTTAAAACAAAGAATGTTACAAGAGACAAGGAAGGTCACTACATAATGATCAAGGGATCAATCCAAGAACAATATATAACAAATATAAATACACCCAAAATAGGAGCACCTCAATACATAAGGCAAATGCTAACAGCCATAAAACGGGAAATTGACAGTAACACAATAATAGTGGGGGACTGTAACACCTCACTTACACCAATGGACAGATCATCCGGACAGAAAATTAATAAGGAAACACAAGCTTTAAATGACACAATAGATCAGATAGATTTAATTAATATTTTTAGGACATTCTATCCAAAAACAGCAGATTACATTTTTTCTCAAGTGCACACGGAATGTTCTACAGGATAGATCACATCTTGTGTCACAAATCAAGCCTCAGTAAATTAAGAGAATTAAAATCATACCAAGCATCTTTTCCAACCACAACACTATGAAATTAGAAATCAATGACAGGGAGAAAAACATAAAAAACACAAACACATGTAGGCTAAACAATACGTTACTAAATAACCAAGAGATCACTGAAGAAATCAAAGGGAATTAGAAAATACCTAGAGAAAAATGACAACCAAAACATGATGATACAAAACCTCTGGGATGCGGCAAAAGCAGTTCTAAGAGGGAAGTTTATAGCAATAAAGTCCTACCTCAAGAAACAATGAAAAACTCAAATAAACAATCTAATCTTACACGAAAAGGAACTAGAGAAAGAAGAACACACAAAACCCGAAGTTAGTAGAAGGAAAAAAATCATAAAGATCAGAGTAGAAATAAATGAAATAGGAACAAAGGAAACAATAACAAAGATCAATAAAACTAAAAGCTGGTTCTTTGAGAAGATAAACAAAATGGATAAACCATTAGCCAGACTCATCAACAAAAAGAGGGAGAGGACTCAAATGAATAAAATTAGAAATGAAAAAGGAGAACTTGCAATGGACACTGCATAAATACAAAGCATCCTAAGAGACTACTACAGGCAACTCTGTGCCAATAAAATGGACAACCTGGAAGAAATGGACAAATTCTTAGAAAGGTATAACCTTTCCAAACTGAACCAGGAAGAAATAGAAAATATGAACAGACCAATCACAAGTAATGAAATTGAAACTGTGATTAAAAATCTTCCAACAAACAGAAGTCCAGGACCAGATGCCTTCACAGGTGAATGCTATCAAACATTTAGAGAAAAGCTAACACCCATCTTTCTCAAACTCTTCCAAAAACTTGCAGAGGAAGGAACACTCCCAAACTCATTCTATGAGGCCACCATCACCCTGATACCAAAACCAGACAAAGATACTACAAAAAAAGAAAATTACAGACCAATATCACTGATGAATATAGATGCAAATATCCTTAACAAAATACTAGCAAACAGAATCCAACAATACATTAGAAGGATCACACACCATGATCAAGTGGGATTTATCCCAGAGATGCAAGGATTCTTCAATATACGCAAATCAATCAATATGATACACCATATTACCAAACTGAAGAATAAAAACCATGTGATCATCTCAATAGATGCAGAAAAAGCTTTTGAGAAAATTCAACACCCATTTATGATAAAAGCTCTCCAGAAAGTGGGCATAGAGGGAACCTACCTCAACATAATAAAGGCCATATACGACAACCCCCCCAGCAAACATCATTCTCAATGGTAAAAAACTGAAAGCATTTCCTCTAAGATCAGGAACAAGACAAAGATGTCCACACTTTTTTTTTTTCACTTTTTTTTTCTTTTCTTTTTTAGGAAGTCTTAGCCATGGCAATCAGAGAAGAAAAAGAAGTAAAAGGAATCCAAATATGAAAAGAAATAAAACTGTCACTGTTTGCAGATGACATGATACTATGCACAGATAATCCTAAAGATGCCACCAGAAAACTACTAGAGCTAATCAGTGAATTTGGTACAGTTGCAGGATACAAAATTAATACACAGAAATCTTTTGCATTCCTATACACTAACAATGAAAGGTCAGAAAGAGAAATCAAGGAAACAACCCCATTCACCATTGCAACAAAAATAAGAAGATACCTAGGAATAAACCTACCTAAGGAGGTAAAGGACCTGTACTCAGAAAACCATAAGAGGGCTTCCCTGGTGGCACAGTTGTTAAGAATCTGCCTGCCAATGCTGGGGACATGGGTTCGAGCCCTGGTCTGGGAAGATCCCACATGCCGCGGAGCAACTAGGGCCATGTGCCACAACTACTGAGCTTGCGCTCTAGAGCCTGCGAGCCACAACTACTGAGCCTATGTGCCACAACTACTGAAGCCCATGCTCCTAGAGCCCATGCTCCACAGAAAGAGAAGCCACCACAATGAGAAGCCCGTGCACCGCAACGAAGAGTAGCCCCCACTCACTGCAACTAGAGAAAGCCCGCCTACAGCAACAAAGACCCAATGCAGCCAAAAATAAATAAATAAAATAAAATAAAATAATTTATTTTTTAAAAAAGATGCCATCCCTGCAGGTCCAAAAAAAAAAAAAAAAAACCATAAGACACAAATGAAAGAAATCACAGATGACACACACAGGACTTCCCTGCTGGTACAGTGGTTAAGAATCTGCCTGCCAATGCAGGGGACACGGGTTTGAGCCCTGGTCCAGGAAGATCCCACATGCTGCAGAGCGTCTAAGCCCATGCACCACAACTACTGAGCCTGCGCTCCAGAGCCTGTGAGCCAAATCTACTGAGCCTGTGTGCCACAACTACTGAAGCCCACATGCCTAGAGCCCGTGCTCTGCAGCAAGAGAAGCCACTGCAATGAGAAGCTGGCACACTACAACGAAGAGCAGCCCCCACTCGCCTGAACTAGAGAAAGGCCCACACAGAGCAGAGCAATGAAGATACAACACAGCCATAAATAAGTAAAAAAAAAAAAAAAAATTAATAAAACATAAGAAAAAATGACAAAAAAGATGGAGAGATATACCACATTCTTGGATTGGAAGAATCAATATTGTGAAAACGACTATACTATCCAAAGCAATCTACAGGTTCAATGCAATCCCTATCAAGTTACGAATGGAATTTTTTACAGAACTAGAACAAAAAAATCTTAAAATTTGTATGGGGACACAAAAGGCCCCAAATAGCCAAAGCAGTCTTGAGCAGAAAAAATGGAGTTGGAGGAATCAGACTTGCTGACTTCAGTCTATACTACAGAGCTACAGTAATCAAGACAGTATGGTACTGGCACAAAAACAGAAATATAGATCAATGGAACAGGATAGAAAACTCAGAAATAAACCCACACACCTATGGTCAACTAATCTATGACAAAGGAGGCAGGGATATACAGTGGAGAAAAGACAGTCTCTTCAATAAGTGGTGCTCAGAAAACTGGACAGCTACATGTAAACGATGAAATTAGAACACACCCTAACACCATACACCAAAATAAACTCAAGGCAGATTAAAAACCTAAATGTAAGACTGGACACTATAAAACTCTTAGAGGTAAACATAGGAAGAACACTCTTTGACATAAATCACAGCAAGATCTTTTTTGACCCACCTCCTAGAGTAATGGAAATAAAAACAAAAATAAACAAGTGAGACCTAATGAAACTTAAAAGTTTTTGCACAGCAAAGGAAATATAAACAAGACAAAAAGGCAACCCTCAGAATGGGAGAAAATATTTGCAAACGAATCAATGGACAAAGGATTAATCTCCAAATTATATAAACAGCTCATGCAGCTCAATATTAAAAAAACAAACAACCCAATCAAAAAATGGGCAGGAGACCTAAATAGACATTTCTCCAAAGAAGACATATAGATGGCCAAGAGGCACATGAAAAGCTGCTCGATATCACTAATTATTAGAGAAATGCAAATAAAAACTACAATGAGGTATCACCTCACACCAGTTAGAATGGGCATCATCAGAAAATCTACAAACAACAAATGCTGGAGAGAGTGTGGAGAAAAGGGGACCCTCTTGCACTGTTGGTGGGAATTTAAATTAATAGAGCCACTATGGAGAACAGTATGGAGGTTCCTTAAAAAACTAAAAATAGAATTAACATGTGATCCAGCAATCCCACTACTGGGCATATACCCAGAGAAAACCATAATTCAAAAAGACACATGCACCCCAATGTTCATTGCAGCACTATTTACAATAGCCAGGTCATGGAAGCAACCTAAATGCCCATCGACAGACGAATGGATAAAGAAGATGTGGTACATATATACAATGGAATATTACTCAGACATAAAAAGGAACAAAATTGAGTCATTTGTTGAGACGTGGATGGATCTAGAGACTGTCATACAGAGTGAAGTAAGTCAGAAAGAGAAAAACAAATATCGTATATTAACTCATGTATGTGGAACCAGTTTGCAGGGCAGAAGTTGAGACACAGATGTAGAGAACAAACTTAGGGACACCAAGGGGGGAAAACTGCAGTGGGGTGGGCATGGTGGTGTGCTGAATTGGGCGACTGGGATCGACATGTACACACTGATGTGTATAAAATTGATGACTAATAAGAACCTGCAGTGTAAAAAACCAAACAAACAACAAAAAAAAACAACTGATACTAAACTTTCTTTGGGTTATTTGTATGGAAATACGTTAATGTAAATGTTTCAGACATTACATGAAATTTCTAAAACTCTTATATGTTCTGGTATAATGTTATAAGTCATAAATCTAGTTATTACTTTAAAATGTATATCTCAGAAATAACTAATTTTTCTTGTCAATTGCATTATTATGAACTTTCATCAAATCTTTAACCATGGTCATTTTTAAGTCTTTTGTCATTCACAGACAGTTCTGGGTGTACTCTGATGCTTTTGCAAAAATGTTCCTATAAAAGCGTTTCATCTTCAAGTAATTCATGGAAAAGACTCTGACGAGTACAGGTTTCTGGTAACTGACTATACTGCTGAACTGGATGAATAAGCATTTTCAGAACTCTAATGGAAAACTGATGAATTCATGAAAGTTCTAACAAAAGATCAGGATAAAAAAAATTAATTACATGGGACTGAGTGAACTGATGAGGATGATTATATTTTTTGTGACTTTCTGTTTGAATAAAAAAAAAATCCCCCCCCCAAGAAAATCTACAGACAACAGTTGCTGGAGAGGGTGTGGAGAAAAGGGAACCCTCTTGCACTGTTGGTGGGAATGTAAATTGATACAGTCACTATAGAGAACAGTATGGAGGTTCTGTTCAACTAAAAATAGAATTACCATATGACCCAGCACTCCCACTACTGGGCATATACCCAGAGAAAACCATAGTTCAAAAAGACACATGCACCCCAATGTTCACTGCAGCACTATTTACAAGAGCCAGGTCATAGACCAACCCAAATGTCCATCAACAGGTGAATGGATAAAGAAGATGTGGTACATATATACAATGGAGTATTACTCATCCATAAAAAGGAATGAAATTGGGTCTTTTGTAGAGACATGGATGAACCTAGAAACTGTCATACAGAGTGAAGTAAGTCTGAAGAGAAAAACAAATATTGTATATTAATGCATATATGTGGAGTCTAGAAAAATGGTACAGATGAACCAGTTTTCAAGGCAGAAATAGAGACACAGATGTAGAGAACAAATCTATGGAGACCAATGGGGGAAAGTGGGGGTGTGGGATGAATTGGAAGATTGGGATTGACATATATACACTAATATGTATAAAATCGATAACTAATAAGAACCTGCTGTATAAAAAAATAAATGAAATTCAAAAAAATGTCTACAGAATAACTTGAAAAACAAAAAAGACACTTCCTTTCATAAGCACATTTCTCTCATCTAAACATCTCTGAACTCATTTACAAGATCGTGAGACTTCTACATGTATAGTGATTACTTATAATGTTTATTTTATTTCTATCATATTTTTCCTGATTTCTACTCACCCTGCTCTTACTTTACCTTTTTTGCCTTTTTCTTGTCTTGCAGTAGACCAAATCCTGATACTTCTTCATCTTTGCTTCTGGAATACTCTATAGTCATGTCATCCAACAAATATAATGTGAGCCACATATGTAAGTCTAAAGTTAAAAAAGATAAAATTAATTAGTTCATATATGTTATTTCACAGTGTATCCAAAGTGTTATCGATTCAATGTGTGATCAATAACCATTTTACTTTGTTTTATTGTATTAAAGACCTGAAATATGGTGTGTATTTTACTCTTACAGGACATCTCAATCTGAACCAGCCACCTTTCAATGCTTAATAACTCCATGTGGCTAGTGCCTGCCATACTGGACAATGTAAGTCTAAAATTTATTCTCCTTTGTCAGCCTTAGGAAAACTAGGGTAATTTAAAAATACCCATTTGGAAAGGGAACAAAAAAAGAACAATAATTAACTGTCAATAAACATTACAGTTTTCCTAAGCTTGGGTTATCTATTCAGGAGTTATTCCTCAGGCAAGATCAAAGTGTTCATAACGTGCCAATCATTGCACATTAAATCAGCAAAATTGTTATGTGCTCCTAAAATCAGGAGCTCTAAATCACTACAGAGAGTAGTGAATGTATTCACTAGAAGATAGGATCTAAGAATTTTTTCCCTGTTTCTAAAATTAGCAATCCAAAGTCTTTCAGTTCAATATCGATAAAAATATAACACTGGCATAAATTGAAGAAAACATGATATCATTTAATAATTTTGACATCAGTTTTCCAGTGAACATGATAAATCCCCCCAGTGACAGCATTATTCTTCACTCTGTGAATGCAGAGTGAATAAAGGACACAGACTAACTTATCATGCTCTGGATGGCCTCTACCTACTGCCAAACCATTGCGTGTGCATGCCTTGATCACATGCAAACTTCTCTAAAACACTCAACTAGTGGCTGGGGAGGTTATAGTTCTACTGCCAAAGTTCTAATTGAACTAATTTCAATGTAAATATTGGACCTATCTTATCTCCTCATTTTGGCTAGCTTCATAAAGAGAAAAAATAAACTATTGAAATAATTCAGTTCAGTGTTGAAATAACTTATTTCAAACTGTCAGCGCAATTGTTCAAAATGTTCCCCACATAAATCAGTTTAAATGAGCCTGTTTAAAATAACCAAAACTGTGCCTCAATTTCCAGCAACTTGAAACACATAGATTTTTTCTCTTTCCTTTTAGAAGTTATACTTCTAGTGGAGAAAAATTATTTACACCATTTCTTATCATGTAAGATAGATTTAATCTAAGTATAAATAATTTAGAACTTTAAATAATCCTCTCACAATTCATTTTGATTTCTTTTTCTTCTTTTTTTGGCTTTTGTGTGACATGCATATATATATATATATATATATATATATATATATATATATATATATGTTTCAGGTGAACAGCATTGTAATTCAACATCTGTATATACTACAAAATGATTACCCCCACAAGCCTAGTTATCATCCTTCATCGTACAGTTGACCCCCTTCACCCATTTCATCCACCCACCCACAATCCTCTTGCCTCTGGTAACCATTAGTGTGTTTTCTGTATTCATGAGTTTGTTTTTGTTTTATTTTGTTTGTTCTTTGGGGTTTTTTTTATACTCCATATATGAGTGAAATCATATAGTGTTTGTATTTCTCCGTCTGAATTATTTCACTTAGCATAATATCTTTAAGGTCTATCCATGTTATCATAAATGGCAGGATTTCATTTTTATTGCTGAACAATATTCCATTTTATGTAAACATATACACCATGTCTTCTTTATCCATTCATCCGTCAGTGGACACTTAGGTTGTTACCAGATTTGGGCTATTGTAAATAATGCTGCAATGAACATAAGGTGCATATATCTTTTTGAATTAGTGTTTTCATGTTCTTCAGTTAAATACCCAGAAGTAGAATAGCTTGGTCATATGGTAGTTCTATTTTTAATTTTCTGAGGCATCTCCATACCATTTTCTATAGTGGCTTCACCAATTTATATTCCCACCAGCAGTGTATGAGTGTTCACTTTTCTCTGCATTCTCTCCAACATTTGTTGTTTCTTGTCCTTTCCATAACTGCCATTCTAACAGGTGTGAGCTTGATATCTCATTGTAGTTTTGACTTGCACTTCCCTAATAATTAGACATCGAGCATCTTAGATGTTGAGCATCTTTTCATGTGTCTCTTGACCACCTGTCTGTCTTCTTTGACAAAATGTCTATTCATAGTCTCTGTCCATTTTTTAATCAGAATGTTTGTTGTTGAGTTGTATGAGTTCTTTATATATTTTGAATATTAACCCCTTATCACGTATATGATTTGCAATTATCTTCTCCCTTTCAGTAGGTTGCCTTTTCATTTAGATGATGGTTTCCTTCACTGTGCAGAACTTTTTCAGTTTTAGTTTGATGTTGCCCCATTCTCATTTGCTTATTTTTACTTTTTTTCCCTTTCCTTTGGAGTCACATTCAAAAAAAAAAAACAACTCTAAGTCCCATGTCAGTGAAGTGACTACCTATGTTTTCTTCAAGGACGGTTATGATCTCAAGTCTTACATTTAAGTCTTAAATTCATTTTGAGTTAGTTTTTTTGTATTGTGTAAGATAGTGATCTAAGTTCATTCTTTTTCATGTGGCTGTCCAGTTTTCCTAACACCATTTATTGAAAACACTGTTCTTCTCCATTATAAGTTCTTTACTCCTTTGCCATAAATTAGTTGTTCTTATATGTGTGGGTTTATTTCTGGGCTTTCAGTTTTGTTTCATTGATCTGTATGACTGTTTATGTGCCAGAATATGTTGTTTTGATTACTATACCTTTATAGTAATCAGGGAGTTTGATACCTCCAGCTTTGTTCTTCTTTCTCAAGATTGTTTTGGCTATTCAGGATCTTTTTGTGGTTTCATACAAATATTAGAATTATTCACTCTAGTTCTGTGAAATGTGCCATTGGAATTTTGAAAAGGATTGCACTGAATTTGTAGGTTGCTTTGAGTAGTATGGACATTTTAACAATACTGAGTCTTCCAATCCACGACCAGGAAACTTCTTTCTATTTATTTGTGTCTTCTTCAGTTTCTTTCATCAGTGTGTTATACTTTTCAGAGTACAGGTCTTTCACCTCCTTGGTTAAATTTATTCCTAGGTATTTTATTCTTTTTGATGCAGTGGTAAATGGGACTTTTAAAAATTTCTCTTTCTGATAGTTTGTTATTCCTGTATAGAAATGCCACAGAGTTCTGTATACTTATTTTGTATCCTGTGACTTTACAGGATTCATTTATTAGTTCTAACAGCTTTTTGTTGGGAGTCTTTAGGGTTTCTAGATATAGTATGGTGTCATCTGCAAATAGTGACAGTTTTACTTCTTCCTGATTTGGATGCCCTTTATTCCTTTTTCTTGCCTAATTGCTCTGGCTAGGACTTCCAATACTATGTTAAATAAAAGTGGCAAGAGTGGGCATCCTGTCTTGTTCCTTATCTTAGAGGGAAAGCTTTGAGCTTTTCACCATTGATCATGATGTTAGCTGTGGATTTGTCATATATGACTTCATTATGCTGAGGTACTTTCCCTTTAAACCCATTTTGTTGAGAGTTTTTTGATAAATGGATGTTGAATTTTGTCAAATGCCTTTTCTGCATCTATTGAGATGATCATATGATTTTCATACTTTATTTTGTTAAAGTGATGTATCACACTGATTGATTTACAGGTATTGAACCATCCTTGCATCCCTGGAATAAATCCCCCTTAATTATGGTGTATGATTCTTTTACTATATTGTTAGTTTTGGTTTACTAATGTTTTGTTGGGGATTATGCATCTTCAATTTTTGTAAGTTTGAGTCCTGTCCTGGACTTTGTTTGTTGGGAGATTTTTGATCACTGTTTCAATCTCCTTACTAGTAATCAGTGTATTCAAATTTTATATTTCTTCATGAGTCACCCTTACAAGAGTGTATGTTTCTAAGAATTTATCCATTTCTTCTAGGTTGTCCAATTTGTTGGTGTATAATTGTTCATAGTAGTCTCTTATGATCCTTTGTATTTCTGTGGTGTCAGTTTTAACTTCTACCTTTTCACCTCTAATTTTATTTGAGTCCTGTCTTTTTTTCTTGGTTAGTTTAGATAAAGATTGGCTAATTTTGTTTGCCTTTTCAAAGAACCAGCTCTTAGTTTTTTTCTTAGTTTCCTTTTAATTTATTTGCTCTGATCTTTATTATTTTCTTCTTTATACTATTTCTGGACTTTGTTCTTTTTCTGTATTTTGGGGGTATAGATAAATTGTTTATTTGGAATTTTTCTTGTTCCTGGAGGTAGGCTCTATTGCTATGAACATCTCTCTTAGAGTGAAACAGAAACAGACTCACAGACATAGAGAAGGGACTTGTGACTGCCAAGGAGAAGGGGGGATGGGGGAGGGTTGAAATGGTAGCTTGGGACTAGCAGATGCAAACTATTATATATAGAATGGATAAACAACAAGGTCCTATTGTATGGCACAGGGAACTAAATATATTCAATATCCTGTAATAAACCATAATGAAGAAGAATATATGTACATGTATATATGCATATATAACTGAATCACTTTGCTGTACACCAGAAACTAACACAACATTGTAAGTCAACTATACTTTAATATAAATAAATAAATATTTAAAAAAATTTTAAAAGAACCATTTGCACTGCATCCCATAGACAACTATACTTTAATATAAATAAATATTTTTTTAAAATTTTAAAGAACCATTTGCACTGCATCCCATAGACTTCATGTTATATATCTGTTTTCCTTTGCCTCTAGGTATTTTTTATTTCTCCTTTGATTTCTTTGATGACTCATTGGTTTTTCAGTAGTATGTTTTTTAATCTCCATGTTATGTTTTTTCCCATTTTTTTTCTTGTGATTGGTTTCTAGTTTCATACTTTTGTAGTTGGAGAAGATGTCTGATACGATTTCAGTCTTCTTGAATATATTGATCCTTGTTTTGTGACCTAACGTGATCTATCCTGGAGAATGTTCCATGTGCACTTGAGAAGAATGTGTATTCTGCTGCTTTTGGATAGAATGTTCTGTAGATATCTGTTGAGCAATTGGGTCTATTGTGTCATTTGTGTCTGATGTTTCCCTGTTGATTTTCTATCTTGATGATCTGTCCATTGATGTAAGTTGGATGTTAAAGTCCCCTACTTTAACAAGAAATTGCTTTCAATTTATTCCTTTAAGTCTGTTAATATTTGCTTTATATCTCTTGGTGCTCCTCTGTTGGGTGCATATACATTTATAAATGTATATCTTCTTGCTGGATTGACCCTTTTATCATTATGTAATGCTCTTCTTTGTCTTTTATTATAGTCTTTGTTTTAATTCTATTTTGTCTGGTATGAGTATAGCTACTCCAGCTTTCTGTTCATTTCCATGTGCATAGAATATATTTTTCCATCCCTTCACTTTCAGTCTGTATGTGCCCTTTCTTCTGAAGTAAGTATCTTATTAGCAGCATATAGATTAGTCGTTTTAAAATCCATTCGGCCACTAACTATGTCTTTGAATTTAGTCCATTAACATTTAAAGTAATTATTGATAGATATGTAGTTATTGCCATTTTGTTAATTGTTTTCTGGCTGTTTTTTGTAATTCCTCCCTATTTCTTCTCCTCTTTCTCTCTTCCCTTGTGTTTTGGTGGTTTTCTTTACTGTTATGTTTAGACTCCATTCTCATTTTCTTTTTGTATTTACTATAATTTTTATCCTTGTGGTTACCATGAGGTTCACATACAACACCATTTATAAGTATTAGCCTGTTTTAAGTTGGTAGCAGCTTAAATTTGAACATATTTCAAAGCTTTATCTTTTTATAGTTTAAAAATATACTTTTTATACTTGTTATACTTTTGGTGAAAAATTTTACATTGTTTTATTTTATGCATCCCTTAAATAATTACTGTAATTTTAGTTAATTTTACTACTTGTGTCTTTTAACCTTCAAGCTTGCTTTATAAGTAAGAGGTCAATCCACTGCCTCTTTTATGTACTTACCCTTTCCAGGGAGATTTTTACTTTTGTGTGTTTTCTAACTGTGCCATTTCTTTTCAAGTTAGAGAAATCCTTTTAATGTTCTTGTAGGACTGGTTTAGTGGTGATGAACCCCTTTAGCTTTTGTTTGTCTGGGAAATTCTTGACCTCTCCTTCAATTCTGAGTGATAACCTTGCAAGGTAGAGAATTTTTGTTTGGTGTTTTTTTTTCTTTCATCACTTTGAATATGTCATGCCACTCCATTCTGACCTATAAAGTTTCTGCTGAAAAACCTGCCAATAGCTTTATGGGGTTTGTCTTATATGTAACAAATTGTTTTTCTCTTGCTGCTTTTAGAATTCTCTCTTTATCCTTAACTTTTAACATTTTAATTATAATGTGTTTTTGTTTGTGTCTTTTTGTGTTCATCTTATTTAGAATTCTCTGGATTTCCTGGACCTATATGTCTGTTTCCTTCCCCAGATTGGGGAAGTTTTCAGCCACTGTTTCTTCAAATAATTTTTCTGGCCCTTTCTCTCTTATTCTGGGACTCCTATAATACAAATGTTACTCCACTTCATGTTGTTCCAAAGGTACCTTCAGGTAGCTTCACTTTAATAAAATTCTTTTTTCATTTTGCTGCTCTGTCTGAGTAAGTTTCATTGTTTTGTCTTCCAGCTCACTGATTTGTTCTTCTACCTCATCTATTCTGATATTGAATGCCTGTAGTGTATTTTTCAGTTCAATTATAATTTCTGTTTGATACTTTCTTATATTTTCTATCTCTTTGTTGAAGTTCTTATTGTGTTCATCCATTCTTCTCCCAAGTTCTGTGAGCATCTTTATGACCAATACTTTGAACACTTCATCAGGCAGATTGCTCATCTCGATTTCACTTACCTCTTTTGCTAAGGGTTTTGTCTTGTTCTTTTGACTGAAACATATTCCTCTGTCTCCTCATTTTGCCTAATTCTCTGCATTTGTTACTATGTGTTAGGTATGTCAGCTATGTCTCCCAGTTTTGAAGGACTGACCTTATTTAAAGGATATCCTGTGGGGCTCAGAAGTGTAATCCCACCTGGCCATCAGAGCCAGGTGCTCAGAGGGTGTCCCCTATGTGGTCTGTGTGTGCCTTTCCGTTATGGTAGGGCTGCAGCTGCTGCAGGGCACTGCTGGGTGGGGCTATCACACAGCTGTGAGGTACAGCTGAGGTGCAGTGTGGGTGGGGCTCTCCGTGGGATGTACTCACAGGTGATAACAGGTTAAAGAATTCCAAAATGGCACTTGCACTTCCTACTCAACCTTTTTTTCTTCCATCTTTTCTTCACAGAGGTCATACCTGAACCAAAGTTCTCCCCTGAACCAAAGCCTCCTCCAGCTCCCCATTTTCCCTCATAGGCATTTTTCCCAATAAATAACTTGCACACTTAATTCCATTCTGGTGTCTTCTTCTCAGAGGAAGCAAACTAATACATCATTCTTAACTTTCTTCTAGTCTTAGGATATGTCCCTTCCTCCTCCTGCCCAAGGATAGCTCATTCAACAATACTCTTGACCACAACCCCTCCTGTCATCTCCAGGACCTTTTTACTCCCTCATTCTTACTTATAATACTTCTAATTTTCTTCTTGGTATACATGGTCTTTCTCAACTAAACAGCAACTACTAATTTTATATGCCCTGGAAACTGGACCCTTTCAGTCTGGATTTGTTTAAGAAAGCAGAGCCACCTTAAAATTCCAGGAATAAAGGGTTTGTTATAAGAATAAGGATTTATCTGAAGGATAGAAGAGCTGGGGGAACAAAGATCAGGGAATTCACCACCAAAGTTCAGAAAAAGTGAAACAGGCACTGATGACTACAATCTGAAGCACTGAGGCAACAGGTTATCTATCTAAAGTTCATGTGAAACTTGGAATTTTCAAGTTTCTCTGAAAAGTTTTCATTGACTAATTTACTCCAAAGCAATGAAGCAGATGGTTCTCAAACAAGCATAAAAAAGACTAGCTCTCATTCAGGTTTAGCAAAATCTATAACCATATGATAACCAAAATCATATGATAACCAGAGTTATCAGGGCTTACAACTAACTAGAAAACTTGTGACTGTAAGAACTCTGGAAGCCTGGGTCATTTCAGCACCTCTTTTCCTCTCTCTGCTCTCAGCTAGTTGTCCCTCATGGCCAGGACTGAGTTTCACTAGAACCTCCAAAAATGAAAGAAAGGAAACTACAAAATTATGTTTCTCTTACCTAATTCAGAAAAATATGAGGAGACTGCTCCCTTTCTTAGTACTATTTTTATCAGGTCCTCAAAAAATTGTGCAAAAAATATGATTTCTCATCACATATCTATAGCAATTAGAAAGGAAATGTTAGATTTGTTATTTCTTTATTTGAGGACAAATGGTTAAATTGCAGGAAAATGAGGTATTCATTCTGTCTTTACAAGAACCCAGGAGATCAGATTCTCTGGCAAGTGTCTAGTCATCCTACTTCTACTGAAATATTTTTGTGATATATGCTAACTATCCATTGAACAGTTGCTTCATATTCACTTCTAAATAATTCCCCAGAAATTTAGAAATATATGTTCACTTTTCTCTCACCTATGTACAAAACATATATCCAGAGAGTTACTCAGAACTGTTAGAAATCCAAAGGTGGTATAACATGTCTGTTGTCCTGACTGAGGACATCTCAAGAAACAATCGTATTGACAGCCATAGGAGCAGAGGAGAATGCAATGCGTATATACAACAGTGCTATCACATCGGCTCAAGGACTGCAGCCTAAAGTATATTACAAGTTAGCAGAAACTCAGCTAAAATGTTTAAGAAAGGGAGCAGTCATCCAAGGAGCATTCATTTAGAAATATAAGTGAGACAAAATTTCCTAGTTCATAGGATTCCTTTTAGGATACAAACTATGCATTTGTGTAAGCTGGAAAAATCTGGAAGAACGTAGCTTTCAATATCATAAACATGGTTTGTTCACATATTCGCCAAATGACCTGGGGCAAAATAGCTTCTGTAACATCTCAGATTCCTCATTTGACTTTTAAAAATATTTATCTTAATTACCACCAATAAGGCTATTATGGAAATTAAAGGCAATCTTGTGTGTAAACTAAATACACACACACACACACAGATTAAAATAAAGGTAAAATAATTATTATTTCTTAAAGACTATGGGTTTTTGGGGGGTTTTTTTGTGGTACACGGGCCTCTCACTGTTGTGGCCTCTCCCATTGTGGAGCACAGGCTCCAGACACGCAGGCTCAGCGGCCGTGGCTCACGGACCCAGCCGCTCCGCAGCATGTGAGATCTTCCCGGACCGGGGCATGAACCTATTTCGCTTGCATTGGCAGGCAGACTCTCAACCACTGCGCCACCAGGGAAGCCCCCTAAAGACTATCTTGATTAAACCCTGAGAAAGTCAGGTTCATGCTGTTTCATAATATCATGTAATGATTAAAGTGGTAATATAATAATGTGTCCTTTCTCTTTTAATTAATTTATGTTCCTTCTCTTCTTCAAAACTCAGCTCAAAGCTTCTACAAGAAGCTTAAGAGGGTATACAGAAATATTCAAAGATGAAATGTCATTATATCTGCAACTTATTTTGAAATGTGGCAGGGGGCGGAGTCAAGATGGTAGACCGGGAGGACACAGAATTTGCGTCTTTGCACAACTAGGGCACCTACCAGGCACTGGTGGAGGACCACGGACATCTAAGAGGATGGGAGGAACCCCCAGCGACTGGCTAGGATGTGGGGTTTGGGGGCGGGAATGAGGAGGGAGGAGAAATGGAGATGAGACAGGATTGGTGCCCCAGAGGGGCCGCTGGAGTGAGGAAGGGATCCTACACCCGAAGGGGGAAATTGGGGGACCATCGGGGAGGGCAGAGGATCAAAAAGGAGTGTGGCCAGGTTTTCTGTGCCCACTTGGGCCCCCAGGAGCCTTCTGAGATCCTGGGCCTGATCCTCTGCCCACTGAGGTCCCCTCCAGCCATGCAGGTCCTGAGGGAGTGGGAGGGAGGGAAGGGGGAGCAAAAGTAAAGGCCGGATCTACAGGACTGGCACCCCTGAGGGAAGGCTGGGGGAGGCGAGGAGTTCCTACGCCCAGTGGGACCCACCCCCAGTTAGGGGTCCAGCGGTGATGGGGAAGACCCTGGGGGAGACAGTGGGGGTGGAGTGCGAAGGAACAGACGGGAACAGGGCCAGTGCCTTCCCTATCCACTTAGGAACCGGGTAGCCTGTTGTGTTCTGGGGCCTAATCCTCTGCCCTTGGAGCCTCCCTCCTACCATGCAGAGCCCAAGTCCCGCAGGGCCCTACCTCAGAGACACCCTCTGAGACCCTCTCCAACTGCACTGACCCTAAACCCCAGCCTCAAACCCTCACCCAGGGCCTTACCTCCAAACTCCAGAACTCCACACTCCAGAAGCCCCCCTTTGGACGTGCTGCCTCTCCCCTTACACACAGGTCCTAAGCAGAGGCCCTGCCCCATGCTTGAACATCACCCCACCTAGGACCCGCCCCCAAGGCCTTTTTCAGCTGCATGGGTCCTCAGCCTAGGCCCCACCCCATGCTCAAACGTCACCCCCTCCCCACTGCCTAGGACCCACCCCATCCTAAACCCAGCCCCTGCCTAAGTTCTACCCCTTGCCTAAACTCTGCCCCCCATATCCAAGGCCTTTTTTTTTTTTCTCTTTTTTCTTCTTTTAGGTTAGGGTTCTGTTTCAACTTGTTGTTGATTCATTTATATTTTATTTTTTTCTAATCTTTTATTTTTCTAATTTTATTTTATTCTTTATACTTTATTATTGTTCTGCTCCTTTTGGCTTGTTCCCCTGTTTTGTTTTTTTCTTTTTTCTGCTGTGGTTTTGTTTTACCTTGTTGCAGTTGTTTCAATTATATTTTTATTTTTCCTAATATATTTTTTATCTTTCCAATTTTATTTTATTTTTTATTCTTTGTTATTGTACTGCTCTATTTTTCTTTCTTTCTTTCTTTTTTTGGCTGCGCCGCATGGCTTGTGGGATCTTGGTACCCAGCCAGAGGTCAGGCCCAAGCTCCTATGGTGGGAGCACCGAGTCCAAACCACTGGACTAAGAGAGAACCTCAGACCCAGGGAATATTAATAGGAGTGAGGCTTCCCAGAGGTCCTCATCTCAGCACCAAGATCTGGCTCTACCCAACTTCCTTCAAACTCCAGTGCTGGAGGCCTCAGGCCAAACAACCAGTAAGACAGGAATACAGCCCCACCCAGCAAAAAAAAAAAATGAAATGGCAAAAAAAAATGTTACAGATGAAGGAGCAAGGTAAAAACCCAAAAGACCAAATAAATGAAGATGAAATAGGCAACCTATCTAAAAAAGAATTCAGACTAATGATAGTAAAGATGATCCAGAATCTCAGAAACGGAAGGGAGAAAATACAAGAAATGTTTGACAAGGATCTAGGAGAACTAAAGAGCAAACAAACAGTGATGATCAACACAATAACTGAAATTTAAAATACTCTAGAAGGAATCAATAGCACAATAGAGGAGGCAGAAGAACGGATACGTGACCTGGAAGACAGGATGGTGGATATAACTGCTATGGAGCAGAATAGAGAAAAAAGAATGAAAATAATTGAGGACAGTCTCAGAGACCTCTGGGA
Organism: Phocoena phocoena; assembly: GCF_963924675.1. Lineage (NCBI taxonomy): Eukaryota > Metazoa > Chordata > Mammalia > Artiodactyla > Phocoenidae > Phocoena > Phocoena phocoena. The sequence goes on along the minus strand of NC_089223.1, from coordinate 109,842,717 downwards.
CAACAGTAAATGCACCAACATTCGAATTATAGGGGTCCCAGAAGAAGAAGAGAAAAAGAAAGGGTCTGAGAAAATATTTGAAAAGATTATAGTTGAAAACGTCCCTAATGTGGGAAAGGAAACAGTCAATCAAGTCCAGGAAGTGCAGAGAGTCCCATACAGGATAAACCAAGGAGAAACACACCGAGACACATATTAATTAAACTGTCAAAAATTAAATACAAAGAAAAAATATTAAAAGCAGCAAGGGAAAAGTAACAAATAACATACAAGGGAGTCCCCATAAGGTTATCAGCTGATCTTTCAGCAGAAACTCTGCAAGCCAGAAGGGAGTGGCAGGACATATTTAAAGTGATGAAAGGGAAAAACCTACAACCAAAATTACTCCACCCTGCAAGGATCTCATTCAGATTCGATGGATAAATCAAAAGGTTTACAGATAAGCAAAAGCTACAAGAATTCAGCACCACCAAACCAGCTTTACAGCAAATGCTAAGGGAACTTATCTAAGTGGGAAACACAAGAGAAGAAAAAGACCCACAAAAACAGGCACAAATCAAAAAGAAAATGGTTATAGGAGCATACATATCGATAATCACCTTGAATGTAAATGAATTAAATGCTCCAACCAAAAGACACAGACTGGATGAATGGATACAAAAAAAAAGACCCATGTATATGCTGTCTAAAAGAAACCGACTTCAGACGTAGGGACACATACAGACTGAAAGTGAGGGGATGGAAAAAGCTATTCCATGCAAATGGAAATCACAAGCTGGAGTAGCAATACTCATATCAGATAAAATAGACTTTAAAATAAAGAATGTTACAAGAGATAAGGAAGGACACTACATAATGATCAAGGGAGCAATCCAAGAAGAAAACATAACAATTACAAAGATTTATGCACCCAAAATAGGAGCACCTCAATACAAAAGGCAAATTGTAACAGCCATAAAAGGAGAAATCAACAGTAACACAATAACAGTGGGAGATTTTAACACCCCACTTACACCAATAGACAGATCATCCAGACAGAAAGTTAATAAGGAAACACAAGCTTTAAATGACACAATAGACCAGATAGACTTAATTGATATTTTTAGGACATTATACCCAAAAGCAGAAGAATAAACTTTCTTATCAAGTGCACACGGGACATTCTCCAGAATAGATCACATCTTGGGTCACAAATCAAGCCTTGGAAAATTTAAGAAAATTGAAATTTTATCAAGTATCTTTTCCAACCACAACTCTATAGGTTAGAAATCAGTTACAGGGAAAAAAAAAAAAGTAAAAAACACAAATACATGGAACCTAAACAGTGTGCTGCTAAATAACCAAGAGATCACTGAAGAAATCAAAGAAGAAATTCAAAAATACCTAGAAACAAATGACAATGAAGACACGACCATCCAAAACCTATGGGACACAGCAGAGGCAGTTCTAAGAGGAAAGTTCATATTAATTCCTGCTCACCTCAAGAAACAAGAAAAATCTCACATAAACAATCTAACCTTACACCTAAAGCAACTAGAAAAAGAAGAACAAAGAAAACCCAAAGTTAGTAGAAGGAAGAAATCATAAGTATCAGAGCAGAGAAAAACAAAATAGAAATGAAGAAAACAATAGGAAAGATCAATAAAACTAAAAGTTGATTCTTTGAGATGATAAAATTGATAACCTTTAGCCAGACTCATCAAGAAAAAAACAACCCAAATCAATAAAATTAGAAATGAAAAAGGAGAACTTACAATGGACACCACAGAAATACAAAAGATCATAAGAGAGTATGACAAGCAACTATATGCCAATAAAATGGACAACCTGGAAGAAATGGACAAATTCTTGGAAAAGTACAACCTTTCAAGATTGAACCAGGAAGAATTAGATAATATAAACAGACCAATCACAGGTAATGAAATTGAAACCAAAATTAAAAATCTTCCAACAAACAGAAGTCCAGGACCAGATGGCTTCACAGGCAAATTCTGTCAAACATTTAGAGAAGGGTTAATACCTGTCCTTCTCAAACTCTTCCAAAAAGTTACAGAGGGAGAAACACCCCCAAACTCATGCTATGAGGCTACCATCACCATGCTACCAAAACAGATAAAGATATCACAAAAAAAGAAAATTATAGACCAATATCACCGATGAACATAGATGCAAAAATCCTCAACAAAACACTAGCAAACAGAATCCAACAACACATTAAAAGGATCATACACCATGATCAAGTGGGATTTACCCCAGGGATCCAAGGATCCTTCAATATATGCAAAACAAACATTGTGATACACTATATTAACAAATTAAAGAATAAAAACCATATGACCATCTCAATAGAGGCAGAAAAAGCTTTTGACAGAATTCAACACACATTTGTGATAAAAACTCTCCAGAAAGTGGGCAGAGAGGGAACCTACCTCAACATAATAAAAGCCCCCAGCAAACATCACACTCAATGGTGAAAAACTGAAAGCTTTTCCTCTAAGATCAGGAACATGAAAAGGATGTCCACTCTTGCCACTATTATTCAACATAGTATTGGAAGTCCTAGCCACAGCAATCAAAGAAGAAAAAGAAATAAAAGGAATAGAAATTGGAAAACAAGAAGTAAAACTGTCACTGTTTGCCAATGACATGATACTATACATAGAAAATCCTAAAGATGCCACCAGAAAACTACTAGAACTAATCAGTGAATTTGATAAAGTTGCAGGATACAAAATTAATGCACAGAAATCTCTTGCATTCCTATACACTAGCAATGAAAAATCAGAGAAATTAAGCAAACAATCCCATTTACTATTGCAACAAAAAGAATAAAATACCTAGGAATAAACCTACCTAAGGAGGCAAAAGACCTTATTCAGAAAACTATAAAACACTGATGAAAGAAATCAAAGGTAATATAAACAGATGGAGAGGTATACTATGCTCCTGGATTGGAAGGATCAGTATTGTTAAAATGACTATACTACCCAAAGCAATCTACATGTTCAATACAATCCCTATCAAGTTACCAGTGGCATTTTTCACAGAACTAGAAGAAGAAATTTTACAATTTGTATGGAAACACAAAAGACCCCAAATAGCCAAAGCAATCTTAAGCAAGAAAAATGGAGCTGGAGTAATCAGATTCCCTGACTTCAGACTATACTACAAAGCTACAGTAATCAAGACAGTATGGTACTAGCACAAAAACAGAAATATAGATCAATGGAACAGGATAGAAAGTACAGACGTAAAACCACACACATATGGTCACCTTATCTTTGACAAAGGAGGCAAGTATATACAATGGAGAAAAGACAGCCTCTTCAATAAGTGGTGCTGGGGAAAATGGATAGATATCTGTAAAAGAATGAAATTAGAACACACCCTAACATCATACACAAAAATAAACTCAAAATGGATTAAAGACCTAAACGTAAGACCAGACACTATAAAACTCTTAGAGGAAAGCATAGGCAGAACACTCTATGACATAAATCACAGCAAGATCCTTTTTTTTTTTTTTTTTTTTTTTTTGTGGTATGCGGGCCTCTCACTGTTGTGGCCTCTCCCGTTGCGGAGCACAGGCTCCGGACGTGCAGGCTCAGCAGCCATGGCTCACGGGCCTAGCCTCTCCGTGATATGTGGGATCTTCCCGGACCAGGGCACGAACCCGTATCCCCTGCATTGGCAGGTGGACTCTCAACCACTACGCCACCAGGGAATCCCAGCAAGATCCTTTTTGACCCACTTCCTAGAGTAAGGGAAATAAAAACAAATATAAACAAAGGGGACCTAATGAAACTTCAAAGCTTTTGCAAAGCAAAGGAAACCATAAACAAGACGAAAAGATAATCCTCAGAATGGGAGAAAATATTTGCAAATGAAGAAACTGACAAAGGATTAATCCCCAAATATACAAGCAGCTCATGCAGCTCAATATCACAAAAACAGACAACCCAATCCAAAAATGGGTGGAAGACCTAAATAGACATTTCTCCAAAGAAGACATACAGATGGCCAACAAATAAAAGATGCTCAACATCACTAATCATTAGAGAAATGGAAATCAAAACCACAATGAGGTATCACCTCACACCAGTCAGAATTGCCATCATCAAAAAATCTACAAACAATAAATGCTGGAGAGGGTGTGGAGAAAAGGGAACCCTCCTGCACTGTTGGTGGGAATGTAAATTGATACAGCCACTATGGAGAACAATATGGTGGTTCCTTAAGAAACTAAAACTAGAACTACCATATGACCCAGCAATCCCACTCCTGGGTATATACCCTGAGAAAACTATAATTCAAAAAGATACATGTACCACAATGTTCATTGCAGCACTATGTACAATAGCCAAGACATGGAAGCAACCTAAATGTCCATCAACAGATGAATAAAAGATGTGGCACATATATACAGTGGAATATTACTCAGCCATAAAAAGGAATGAAATTGAGTCATTTGCAGTGAGGTGGATGGACCTATAATCTGTAATACAGGGTGAAATAAGTCAGAAAGGGAAAATCAAATACCATATGCTAATGCATATTTATGGAATTTTAAAATGTGGTACAGATGAACCTAGTGGCAGGGCAGGAATAAAGACGCAGATGTAGAGAACGGATTTGAGGGCATAGGGGGTAAGGGGAAGCTGGGATGAAGTGAGAGAGTAGCATTGACCTATATACACTACCAAATGTAAAATGGATGGCTAGTGGGAAGCTGCTGCATAGCACAAGGAGATCAACTAGATGCTTTGTTACGACAACCTAGAGGGATGGGATAGGGAGGGTCGGAGGGAGGCTCAAGAAGGAGGGGATATGGGGATATATGTATACATATAGCTGATTCACTTTGTTGTACAGCAGAAACTGACCCAACATTGTAAAGCATTTATACTCCAGTAAAGATGCAAAAAAAAAAATGTGGCAAAATGTTAAAAGAGGGAATCTTAGGGAAGGATGCTTATTAAACTATTTGTTTAACTTGTCTCCAAGTTAAAACATTTTCAAAATAAGAAGTTGATGCAGGAAGCAGAATACATTCTCTCTCTCACTTCAGTCCTTCACATAGCTGTTCTTTCTCCTAGCACAGTATTTCCCTTCACCTCTTTGTTCAGAATTTATTACAGTGAAGTTTAGAGCCGTAGATCCTGATTCTGCCACATTCAAGGGGTTATTGGACTTATGAAATGTTATTTCATCTTTCTGAGTCTCAGTTTTCTTATTTGTAAAACAAGAATTTTAATAGTATTGAGTCCAAAGACATATAGTTGATAGTACCTAACTCATGAATTTATTTACTTTAGAACTATGCAAAGTAGCTTCAGTAACCTTTTGGGCTTCAACTTTCTTACTTGTAAATGAAGAACAATGACACCTCATAGAATTGTTGTGAAGATGAGTAGAGATGATAACTGTGAAAATATTTTGCAAACCACAAAGTTCTATTATGATTATTATTATTAATTTATGAATTTTAAGTGCCTAATATCATACTAGCCACATGGTATGGGCTTAGAAATAATTATGAATAGGTTTTTGAATTTTTAATTTTTGGTAAAATACTTTCTACAGTAACCTGTTAGATTGGACCACTGCTCTGTTCCCCTCAGCAGTTGTGTACCATTTGTATGGTGTGAATTTGTTGCTCATGTACTGATGTCTCTAGATGTTAACAGTACCTGTTGGGAGGAAATCCAATATTGGTCACTGTGGGGACCCTACCACTCCTTTAATATTGTACAAGATCCCTAATATTTATATAATTTGGTAAAAGTGAGGAAGATCTTCTGATGTTCAGTCCATTATGATCACTACTGAGATGCCCACTGTCCAAGTCTACACGGTCCACATGAAGATCAGTGAGTTGGTTAACAGTGTCTGTACCTTCTGAGGCATATTTCACCACTGGGACATTTACCACCCAACTAAGGGAACACTGTGAGTGCCCGGTCCCCAGGCATGCACGTAGTCAACTCCATCAGGCCAGTGCACTGATCATCACAAAACCCACCACCTCTCAGTCCTTCTAGTCTTGATAAATCCAACCCTCTTCCCAAGGTAAGCCCACATCCCTCTCTTACTCTGGCAAAGGAAATGCTTCCTTTCCCTCCCCACTCAGTACAGGTTTGGTTAATATCAGTGGATCTGACACACTGAGAACACAAAGAGCTGGCTGGACATCCACAAAGGCAATAGGGGAAGTCATCTTTGACTTTTTGTCTGTTCCTCCACACCAACAACAAAGATACCAAGTAATTAATCAATAACTTATCTGTGATAGTGCAGAAAGTTGCACTGACTCTTGCTAGGTCATCAGGATGAACTCCTCTCCATTTTTTTGATAAGTCCATGATATGACTTAAAATAGATTGGTCATACTAGAGTCTGCAGATGTAGTTTCAGGTATCCATGTTTCTGAGGTTTAAGAAATAGTGATTTAAGGCAAGCAAGTGATCTAAGCAAGCAGATGACATCAGGACCCTGATGAGATTTCTTCTCTCTCCAGAATTTCTATTTCAAAAGTTCAAGAACTGATTTTTAAAATAGCTTTGTGTCTTTCTTTCTAGTCATCTTATTGAAAGATTTTCAAATACCTGGGATTATTGAAACACTGAATATATTGTCTTAATAGAAAAAAAATGGTATAGAGCCTGCTACACCAGATAATTAAATGTGAGTCTTTCTTCGGTTGTCATGTGTTCTTTTCTTAACTCATCACTTTCATAATCTCTGGTACCACTGCAGTTAATTAAATTCTGTTATCTAAAGATTTGGGAATGATAAAATCAAAACTAAAGGAGAATCTCTGGTTTGCTGGGCTTGGACCATAAATACCTAAGATATCAGATATGGGGGGAAAAGTAGTCATTTTAATAGACATGAACATTTAAAAGCCAAAAGAGGATAGAATCCATTTAGTTCAATTCATATATGACAAATCAGAAAAAAGGACCAAAGACTATTTTTGTCTGAGGTCACATATTATTATTAAGTTATTTGTTTTAGTACAAAAACATTTCCATGAATATATCTTGAATGAGTGGACTGGTTCACTATCATCTTAGACTTTACAATTGGCATTTCCTACTCCTTTTTGGTTACTTTTAATTTAGGGAAAAAAAAAGAGGAATGAACCTAATTCTTTGAGAGTCTATTAAATTTAGTTTCTATGTTTTTAATTTGATTGCTGTCTTTTAGCTAAGCCTTACCTTTCTTAGTTTTATCCACAAGTAAGCCAACAGTGATTGGTCCCCTTAGGCAGACTATGCTTCCATCCCATGCTCATTGAGATAAAATCACAGTGCTTTATCACAACCCAGCAAAACACACACCTAAACCAAAAAGCATTATCAATTAGTACAGATTTTCCTAAATATTTATTTACAATTGCAATTTACAATTACAATTATTTACAATTATCTCCTCTCCTGCTCCAGCTCCCTTAAAATCCAGTCATTAGATTCTTTTCTCCTGTTTTCATCCCAATGTAGCATCTCTATCAGTTATTGATCTGTTGTCTTTCAGCTTCAAACTATCCCCTTTAATCTTTGTGATATTGGGACGGGGCTTCTAAAAATACTTCTGTGGTTTCGTTTGAGGTTTTGCCAGTAGGAGAAACTAGAGACTAGAAGGCAGGAGTAGGAAGAAAGAATTCACCATTTCCCTTTTGCTTTCTATTGCTGCTTGAGTCACCCCAGTATGGTTCTTTATCCAAGTAGCACAGTTGGTTCCAGAATCAGATGGCTCCAGTTTCCAGGTTTTTTTCACCTCTTAGATCCAGCTTCATAACGAGGTAATCACCAGGCAAGCAGTTCTGAGGGCCCTTCCTCCAAGTGTTTAGGTTTTTTGAGAACCCCAATCTTTTCTCTTTCTCTTTGTACTAAAAATGAAGCTACTTCCTGAACTTATTATTTTCGTTTTATCTGTATTCCTTCCAAAACCCATTTGACCGATCCCCCACATTAAACTGTCTTTGTTAAAATAGTTGTTGCGGTTTCTCTTTTCCTGATTGGACTCTGACTGACACATGCTCAACATCCCATCTGTTGAAAGAGGTCTTTCATCACATCTCTCTTGGATTTCAAAGTTCACTTAGCAAAATATTAAGGGAGTGCCTTAATTCATAATTTGCCAAATATATCCCTGCTCAGGACTATAGTTGGGAAAAGAGCTTCAGTTGACCCTTTTCCATCACTTTTGTCTTTCAGTTTCAAATGAGGCACAGAAAAATTGTGCTCAAAGGGAATGAGATCAGGATAATCTTGGTCCCAAGTAGAGAAGCTGAATGCTCGTTATCCTTTCATTGGCTGGCAGAAACTTCATCCAAACAGATGTCCTAGACCAATTTTTCCATGAATCTTGGTCTTAAATTCAGGATCTTAAAAAAGACTTAGAGATGCAGGACAGCCTTTCATCTGGGTAACTCAGAGGATCACAGATTGAAGCTCCCCCATAGGGAAGAAAGAGATATAACCCCAAAAGACAGCTCAGGCTCTGACATTGAGGACAATTTTGTATGAATTAAAAGTTACAGCCTGAAAATTTTATGACCATCTGGTACAGGCCAAATCATCCATTCTGAGCAACCCAGGGAATGAAGCAGAAAAGAAGTAGGTGATCTAAGGCACTTTAGGTCTAGAAAATTGTCCAATAGTTTTGAACTCTCCAAAAGAAGAACCAAACAGATAAAGAATACAATAACTGAAATAAAAAATACAGTAGAAGGAATCACCAGGTCGATATCACTGAAGAACATAGATGCTAAAATTCTCAATAAAATATTAGCAAACTGAATCCAACAATACATTACAAGGATTGTACACAATGACCAAGTGGGACTTATCCCAGTGATGCAAGGAAGATTCAGTATCATTAAATCAATCAGTATGATACACCTCATTAACATATTGAAAAATAAAAGATTGTCTCAATAAATGTACAAAAAGCTTTCAACAAAATTCAACATCCATTTGTGATAAAAAAAAAAATAAAACCCTCAAGAAAATGGATATAGGGACTTCCCTGGTGGTCCAGTGGTAAAGAATCTGCCTTCCAATGCAGGGGACGTGGGTTCTATCCCTGGCTGGGGAAGTAGGATCCCACATGCTGTGGGGCAGTTGGGCTCGCATGCCACATCTACTGAGCTCACACGCCTCAACTAGAGTCTGCATGCCACAAACTACAGTGCCCATGCTCTCTGGAACCCACATGTCACAACTACAGAGCCCACCTGCTCTGGAGCCTGTGGGCCACAACTAGAGAAGAGAAAAACCACATGCCACAACTAGAGAGAAGCATGTGCACTGCAACAAAGATCCCGTGTGCCTCAACTAAGACCCAACACAGCCAAAAATAAATAAATATATTTTTAAAAATCTTTAAAAAAAGAAACCAAAATGGATATAGAGGGAACATACCTCAATATAATATAGGCCATTTATGGGAAGCCCACAGCTAATATCATACTCAATGGTGAAAAGATGAAAACATTTCCTCTAAGATCAGCAACAGGGCAAGGATGCCAACTCTTGCCACTTTTATGCAACATATTATTGGAAGTCCTAGCCACAGCAATCAGACAACAAAAAGAAATAAAAGAAATCCAAATTGGAAAAGAAGAAGTAATACCTGTGACAGTTTGCAGATGACATGATACTATACAAAGAAAATCCTAAAAACAGCACCAAAAAAACCAATGAATTCAGTAAAGTTGCAGGATACAAAATTAACATACAGAAATCTGTTGCATTTCTGTCCTCTAACAATGAACTGCCAGAAAGAGGAAATGAAGAAAACAGTCACATTTATCATTGCATCAAAAAGAATAAAATATCTAGGAATAAATCTAACCAAAGCGGTAAAAGACCTGTACTCAGAGAGCTATAAGACATTGATGAAAGAAACTGAAGATAACACAAACAGATGAAAAGATATAACATATTTATTAATTGGAAAAATTAATATTGTTAAAATGACCATAATACACAAAGCAATCTACGGATACAATGCAATACCTATCAAGATACCAATGATATTTTTCACAGAACTAGAACAAATAATTCTAAAATTTGTATGGAAACACAAAAGACTTAGAATAGACAAAACAATCTTGAGAAAGAAGAACAGAGCTGGAGGTATTATACTCCCTGACTTCAGACTGAACTACAAAGTGACAGTAATCAAAACAGTGTGGTACTGGCATAAAACAGACATGAAGACTAATGGAACAGAATAGAGAGCCCAGAAATGAACACTTCTTATATGGGCAATTAATCTGTGACAATGGTGGCAAGAATATACAATGGGGAAAAAACAGCTTTTTCAGTAAATGGTCTTGGAAAACTGGACAGCTACATACAGAATAATCAAACTAGAATATTCTATCACACCATGCACAAAAATAAATTCAAGATGGATTAAAGACTTAATAGTAAGACTTGAAACCATGAAACTTCTGGAAGAAAACATAGGCAGTAATCTCTGACATCGGTTTTAGTAATTTTTTTTTTTTTTTTTTGGATATGTCTCCTTGGGCAAGGGTAAAAAAAGGCAAAAGTAAATAAATGGGACTACATCAAACTAAAAGGCTTTTGCACAGCAAAAGAAACTATCAAACAAAACGAAAAGGCCATCTACTGAATGGGAGAAGATATTAGCAAATGACACATCCAACAGTGGGTTAATACCCCAAAATACAAAGAACTCATACAACTCAACATCAAAAAAAAAAATCTGATAAAAAATGGGCAGAGGATCTAAATAGACATTTTTCCAAAGAAGACATACAGATGGCCAACAGGCACTGAAAATGTGCTCAACATCACTAATCATCAGGGAAATGCAAACCAAAACCAAAATGAGATTTCACCTCACACCCATCAGAATGGCTATCGTCAAAAAGACAGCAAATAATAAATTTTGGTGAGGATATGGGCAAAAGGAAACCCTCCTACACTGTTGGTGAGAATGTAAAGTGGTGCAGCCACTGTGGAAAACAGTATGGAGCTTTCTCAAAAAGCTAAAACTAGAACTACCATATGACCCAGTGATTCCACTCCTGGGTATATATCTGAAAAAAACAAAAACACTAATTCAAAAAGATACATGCACCCCAGTGTTCATAGCAGCATTATTTACAACTGCCAAGATATGAAAGCAACCAAAGTGTCGATCAATAGATGAATGCATAAAGAAGATGTGGTACATATATACAACGGAATACTACTCAGCCATAAAAACTGAAAGTTTTCCATTTGCAGCAACGCGGATGGGCTTGGAAGGGATTATGCTAAGTGAAATGAGTCAGAAAACTACAAGTATCTCATGATCTCACTTATATGCAGAATCTAAAACACAAAACAGAGAAATAAGACAAAACAAGAACAGACACAGAGAACAAACAGGTTGTTGCCAGAAGGAAGGAGGGTGGGAGAAATAGGTGAAAGGGATTGAGACTTACAAATCTCCAGTTATAGAATAAATAAGTCACAGGGATGTAATATACATTATAAGGAATAAGATCAATAATATTGAAATAACTTTGTATGGGGACAGATGGTTACTAGACTTGTAGTGGTAATCATTTCATAATGTCTGCAAATGTCAAATCATTATGTAGTACACCTGAAACTAACATAATATTGTATGTCAACTATACTTGAATTTAAAAAAGAAACATTCAGGGACTTCCCTTGTGGTCCAGTGGTTGGGACTCCGCACTTTCATTGCAGGGGGTGTGAGTTCAATCCCTGGTTGGGAAACTAAGATCTCACATGCTGCCTGGGGCGGCCAAAAAGAAAAAAAGAAAGAAACATTCAGAAGATAAGTGATCCTTAAACATAGGAGTTAAATACCAAGTGATATACTCGCATGAAACAAGAAATTCTAGATCTCCTTTGTCAAACATATGTGAAATAGAGAGGCCCTTTCAAACTAAACCCCCGATTCCTTTGTCAAAGGCCATTTCTTTCACCCAAAGTGTTTTAGGTATAAAATAATGTTATCCCAATCTAGACTACTTTGAACCCAGAGGGGAAAAAAAGGCAGATAATTTCAACACTATAACACAACAATTATAATTTTTGCCTAATACCCTACAGTATTTTTTTTCCAGGTCTGTTTGAAATTTTGAGGATGAAATCTTCACTGTAGATGAAAGAGCCCTTTATAGAGATGACTCATTGTAAAACTCACCACCTCTTTAAAATTATTTATCTCATTTTAGTACAGATGAGAAGATAAAGCCGTGGGAAATTTTTTAAAACAGACCTTATTATGGAAAGAGAAAACACGTTCTCATTAATAAGATTTGGGATAACTCCTGGTGAGACCCAACCTCAAGCTTCCCAGTTGCAGTGAACCAGCTCAGTCCTGCTGTACTTAATTATTGTATTCTTCTGTTGGAAAAAAAATGAGAAAATAGTCCAAATTTACAAATCAAAAGGTTAAGAAACATTGCCTACTCCAGATCTGAGCATATAGCCTCCTGATTCCATGGGAGAAAGGAAAAGAGAGAGAATCTACCTGTGAATGACTCTTGGGAAATTCATCGCACAGGCTTACCTTGCACTACAGTAAAACCAACAGTAGTTAGAACACAATCTCCAATTAGCAGATGAGGGAACTGAGGTGGGAAAGAACAAAATGCAAATAAATGGGCAAGCTCAATAACTCTCCTTCCTTTCCTTTTTTTTTTTTTTTGTTCAATTACACCACACTTTTGTTTGCTTCCCTTTAAGCCCTGAATGCCTATGTTTATGCTGGTTGCCACAGGCCAAAAAGGACTTGTTCAAGTTTCACTTCAATTAGGGAAAAAAGCTTAATTTGAACACTTAATATATAATCTTCCAAAACTGCTCAATTTGTAAACTACACCTTTTTATCTGAAACTCCAAGGACTGCCTTAGTCAAATATATGGATATATTTGATTATTACAGGCATCCCCCGCTTTTTGAAAGTTCGCTTTACACTATTTCACTTTTACGAAAGACCTACGTAAGTGCCTGTTTTTGCTAACCAAAAGAAATCCAAAGATTTTCACTTGTGCAGAAAAAGACAAAAAGCGAAAATGGCATTCAGCATTGGTTTTGCAGGAGCTGTTTTAGCTGCAGCGCGCACTCTGAGTAGTGAGAGGGGCCCCGCCCAGCTCCTCCCCAGGAACTACACTCAGCATCTCAGCATCAAGCCACCATAGCTCTGAACTGTGTCTGTGAGCATCTGTGCTTTTTCCTCAGTGTGTTCTGTGCACCCATTAGCAAGATGTGTCCTATGGTAATAGCTTCTTCTCTATATGCCATTTCTGCTTACGAAAGGTTTCATAGGAACGCTCCACTTTTGAATAGCGAGGGGAACCTGTATTGTTCCAAGTAACATGACTATTTTCCCAACACAAACATAGCAGATGTTTATGTTTGAAAAAGGATATTTGAGCATGAAACTCTAACCTTGATAATTAAAAAGAAAAAAATTTAGACATATCCAGTGCAGTCAAATGAAACTCAGAATGAATATGTTTCCGTTCCTTTTTCTTACATTGATACAGCTTATGATAACTCATACTCCTAGGATCCTGGAATTTGCAAAGGGGTTCACCCGTATAAATTTGAGCTCAGTGTCACCTTTATAATTTCCAACTAAAAGTGTTAGCCTATCTTTGGAGGCTTTGTGTGGCTTTTGGTTTTGTTTTGTTTTTTCTCATCTGTGAAATGAATATACAAGACAGTATTTGTTTCAGCAAGATTGAAAACTTGTTTTGCAGTGTGACCACCTTCACCACCGCAGCCTCATTGTTGGTAGAATTACCCTGGTCTTCATACCTTGAAGTATTATCTGGTTCTTATTCCTCTCAAACTATCTCTGACTTGCTGTAAAATTTATTCCCTTCACCTCAATTGTGGTAGATGGCTCTAGTGGCCCCAAGTTTTCACCCTCCCTATGGCCACATCTTTTGTCATAGGACTTTGCAGTTTCTCTCCTCACTAAAGCAAAGTATATTTCTCCTCCCATCCCCGACTTCAGGGCCAGCATGTGACTTGCTTAGACCTATGGAGTGTTAGTGGATGGGACATGTCCAAAGGCATGAAAGTCATATGAATGATTGGGCTTGACCTCTTACACCTTGAAGAAGAACATGCCTAGAATAGCTTGCTGACCTCAAATTAGACATGAGGAAGACTCCCAGCTCATCCCAGATGCAAGAACAAGCCTAGCTGAGACTAACAGAACCATCTAATTGAGCCCAGCCAGATCAGCTGAACCCCAGCTGGCCCATAACAAATGCTGACTCTTGTATGTCACTGAGATTTCTGTAATTGTTAGTTACACAGCATTACTGTGGCCATATTTAACCGATATATCACTCCTATACCATTGTATTAGATGTCTATTGCTGGGTGAACTATCCCCAAACTTAATGGGTTAAGATGGCAAACATTGCTTATCATTCTGTGGTCAAGAATTTGAAGAGGCTTAGCTGGGTGGTTCTGACTCAGCCTTTCATATGATTGCAGTAAGGATGTTGGCAGGGGCTGCAGTCAGTCATCTGAAGGCTTAACTGGGGCTGGAAGACCTGATGGCTCATTCATAAGCCTAATGACAAGGGGCCTTATTTCCTCACATGCTATTGACCGGACACCTCAGTTCCTTGCCATGTGGACCTTTCCATAGACTGCCTGAGTGTCCTCATGGCCTGGCAGCTAACTTCCCTCTGAGAGAGGTAGCACAAAGGAAGCCTCAATGCCTTTATGACCTTGTCTCCAAACCCATATACTGCCACTTCTGCTTTATCATATTCATTAGGAGAGAGCCACTAAATCCAGGCCATATTCAAGAAGAGGGAAATTAAGCTTCACCTCTTAAAGGGAGGAGTAGCTAAGACGTTGAACATATTTAAAAGCCACCACAGAATGCATTCTAACATACTATATAAATTCCTCCTACACGCAACATACACTTACTCCTTCCAAAGGCTTCCGAAAGTCTCATCCCATTACAGCATCAGGTCAAAGTTCAGGATCTCATCATTTAAAGCAGGTCCGGGTGCAGAAGAGGCACTTCAGTTGTAGTGTCTTACATATAGCTCCTAGGGTCCAATTCCTCTCCACCCAAAGATCTGTTCACTAAAGAGGCCAATTACCTGCACCCACTCCCACACCCAACTACAGTGGTGAGACAATTGTACAATAGGAGAGAGACCATAATCATCCTCAGATTTTCAAAAATATTTAGAAACATAACCTTTACAGTTTTTTTCTCCTCAACTCTATAGGAGAGATGTTACTGCTATTTTACTAAAGAGTATATAGATTTATGAGTTCATATTTAGTGACAACAAGCTAACCCCTCATGAAAGGACAAAATGATCCTAAAGAAAAATAAATAATCAAGTCACTGGAAACTTGGGTAAAGTTATTAGTTAATAGTGGTGGTAGGAAACCCAGAATGCTTAGATTATTAAAGGCTTAATTAGTCGTCTTATATCACTATTAAAAAGACTTTCCAGATGAGCAGCTGTGAGCTATAAGAAGATATCTACTTCTGCTTTACTGGTATTACCTGCTAAAACAATGTTTTTATACTATAGAATTTCTGCTTGGAAATCTTCTGAATTCTATCAACAGACCAGGTGTATCATATTTTAAAATCATGTAGAAATATACACCATTTTATATCCGCTCAGTGTGCAAAAATGGTATGCAGGTAGAAAGGAATTGGAGAATGGTCTTTGAACACTGGATATTATTAAATAAGTGTTTTATTTACACTAGGAGGTAAAAAGACAAGATAGTATACATCTTACATGGTTACAGTTCTGCAGGTACAGAAATCCTTCTGAATCATATACATAACACTGTACACACTCTGAATTGATCAAAGTATACTACCAAATCAAGTAAGTTCATAGCAATGGGTCTTTCATGCGAACCACCCAAACAAAATAACCCCTGGGTTATTTTTCCACTGCTCTTGGATTTCTTTTCTCCTCCATGAATAGAAATTCTTGTGTTTCATTTAAAATAACCTATGAAGTCGAAAATCAGTTTAGTGAAAATTGAGATAATGATAACTAGGGAAAATATTCGTGGTATATATGACCCAAAATAGTTAATACTCAATACATAAAGATCTCTATAAATAAGAAAAAGGCATGAGCTCAAAAGTCCACAATACTATTTCAATTCCATTTCATTTTTTTATCCCACATGAGTGTTCCTTTCCATCCATCCCACTCACTCACCCATCCATCCATTCATCCATCCATCCACCCATCCATTAAATCAACAAATAGTGTTTATGTGGAGAATCCTTATTCAACCTTCAATATGACAGGAGATGCTATTATTACCCCATTTACATCCCCTCAGCACCTGTGACTGTCAGACCACAGAAGTATGCCTCACTTGGGGGGCAGGCCATGAGTTAATACCTCAGGAAGCAACCCTCAATCGATGAACAGAGGTGGTGGATAAATGCCGCAACGCCTCACTCTCCAGGTGGAACAACTGTGAGTAACGTGGTTCACTGTCTCTCAATGGGAGTTCCCTGTGGGATTGAGCCCTAATTTCTCTTTACACACGTTGTACTGGCTTCCTTCTCTTCCCTGACACATTTCCCTTTCCCCTATCTGTGTTCTCTAAAATTACTTCTTAAATCCTTATCTCAGAGTTAGCTTCTGGGAGAGCCTGGACTAAGGAAAAGCCTACCTCAAGCTTCCCCTCCACGAATGAGGAGTTGTGCTCCCCGTGCTCTCAGAGTACATATTTACCTTGTTCTCATAGCACATTTCATTTGTTGACTTGTATTTGAAAGGCTCTTATCTCTCTCCCATTTTAGATTACAAACTTCTTGAGAACAAGAATCTTGTTTCTATATTGTTTATCCCACACTGACTGGCACACTTTTCCTATAAAATTTATCATTTTATTTCTTTTCTATCTTTTCCATAGGATATCTATGTTTTATTAATTTTTATTGGAGTATAGTTGCTTTACAATGTTCTGTTACTTTCTGCTGTAGAGCAAAGTGAATCAGCTATACGTATTTATATATATATCTTCTCTTTTTTTGGATTTCTTTCCCATTTAGGTCACCACAGAGCAGTGAGTAGAGTTCCCTGTGCTACACAGTAGGTTCTCATTAGTTATCTATTTTATACATAGTATCAATAGTGTATATAATGTCAATCCCAATTTATCCCACCCCCTACTTTCCCCTTTGGTATCCATACATTTGTCCTCTATGTCCGTGTCTCTATTTCTGCTTTGCAAATATGATCTCTATACAATTTTTCTAGATTCCACATATATGCGTTAATATGCGATACTTCTTTTTCTCTTCCTGACTTACTTCACTCTGTATGACAGTCTCTAGGTCCATCCACATCTCTGCAAATGACCCAGTTTCGTTCCTGAGTAATACTCCATTGTATATATGTACCACATATTCTTTATCCATTCCTCTGTTGATGGACATTTATGTTGCTTCCATGTCCTGGCTATTGTAAATAGTGCTGCAATGAACACTGGGGTGCATGTGTATTTTTGAATTATGGTTTTCTCTGGGTATATGCCCAGTAGGGGGATTGCTGGGCCATATGGTAATTATATTTTTAGTTTTTTCAGGAACCTCCATACTGTTCTCCGTAGTGGCTGTATCAATTTGCATTCCCATCAACAGTGCAATAGGGTTCCCTTTTCTCCACACCCTCTCCAGCATTTATTGTTTGTAGATTTTTTGATGATGGCTATTCTGACCAGTGTAGGTGACACCTCATTGTAGTTTTTTGTTTGTTTGTTTTTTTATAAATTTATTTATTTTTGGCTGTGTTGGGTCTTTGTTTCTGTGCGAGGGCTTTCTCTAGTTGCGGTGAGCAGGGGCCACTCTTCATCGCGGTGGGCAGGCCTCTCACTGTTGCGGCCTCTCTTGTTGCGGCCTCTCTTGTTGCGGAGCACAGGCGCCAGACGTACAGGCTCAGTAGTTGTGGCTCACAGGCTCAGTTGCTCCGTGGCATGTGTGATCTTCCCAGACCAGGGCTCGAACCCGTGTCCCCTGCATTGGCAGGCAGATTCTCAACCACTGTGCCACCAAGGAAGCCCTCATTGTAGTTTTGATTTGCATTTTTCTAATAATTAGTGATATTAAGCATCTTTTCATGTGCCTTTTGGCCATCAGTATGTCTTCTTTGGAGAAATGTCTATTTAGGTCTTCTGCCCATTTTTGGATTGGGTTGTTTGTTTTTTTGATATTGAGCTGCATGAGCTATTTGTATTTGGAGATTAATCCTTTGTCAGTTGTTTGTTTGCAAATATTTTCTCCCATTCTGAGGGTTTTCTTTTCGTCTTGTTTGTGGTTTCCTTTGCTGTGCAAAAGGTTTAAGTTTCATTAGGTCCCATTTGTTTATTTTTGTTTTTATTTTCATTCTCTAGGTGTTGGATCAAAAAAGGTCTTGCTGAGATTTAGGTCAAAGAGTGTTCTGCCTATGTTTTCCTCTAAGAGTTTTATAGTGTCTGACCTTGCATTTAGGTCTTTAATCCATTTTGAGTTTATTTTTGTGTATGGTGTTAGGGAGTTTTCTAATTCATTCTTTCAACATAGTTTTGGAAGTCCTAGCCACATCACTCAGAGAAGAAAAAGAAATAAAAGGAATTCAAACTGGAAAAGAAGAAGTAAAACTGTCACTGTTTGCAGATGACATGATACTATCATAGAAAATCCTAAAGAAGCCACCAGAAAACTACTAGAGCTAATCAATGAATTTAGTAAAATTGCAGGATACAAAATTAATAACACAGAAATCTCTTGTGTTCTTATACACTAACAATGAAAGATCTGAAAGAGAAATTAAGAAAACAATCCTATTCACCATTGCAACAAAAAGAATAAAATACCTAGGAATAAACCTACCTAAGGAGGCAAAAGACCTGTATGCAGAAAACTATAAGACACTGATGAAAGAAATCAAAGACAATACAAACAGATGGAGAGATATACCATGTTCTTGGATTGAAAGAATCAATATTGTGAAGATGACTATACTCCCCAAAGCAATCTACACATTCAGTGCGATCCCTATCAAATTACCAATGGCATTTTTCACAGAACTAGAACAAGAAATTTTACAATTTGTATGGAAACACAAAAGATCCCGAATAGCCAAAGCAATCTTGAGAAAGAAAAATGGAGCTGGAGGAATCAGGCTCCCTGACTTCAGACTATAGTACAAAGCTACAGTGATCAAGACAGTATGGTACTGGCACAGAAATATAGAACAGGATAGAAAGCCCAGGGATAAAACCCATGCACCTGTGGTCACCTAATATATGACAAAGGAGGCAGGAATATACAGTGGAGAAAAGACAGCCTCTTCAATAAGTGGTGCTGGGAAAACTGGACAGCTACATGTAAAAGGATATTTATTTTTAAGAAATAAATGTTTAAGTCAACAGTGTCCTCTTTCCTTGAGCATATTCTTCTTCATCTTCTCATTGGGGTATACTTATGGAGTATGTTTTGGAAGCCTAACATATAATCATATTTTGTGACTTTACTATGGGCATTTGTATTCTCTAGTTCTAATGTCTGTCAATCAAATCTACCTTACTGATATGGTATTTAAATATTTTATATCCTTATTTCTTTGTCCAATTGTTACATTTTTTTAACTGAGGTTAACATCTATCATTATTAATGTATTTCTGTCTAGTTCTCCTTTCTTCCCCCTAATCTTGACTTAATGCATATTGTGGCTATTCTATTATATGCATGGATATTCACTACTTCTATATCTTCATGAAAATCTTTAGCATTATAAAGTACACTACTTAAAATCTCAGTTATATTTTGTCTTACATTAAGACCACAGTCCCTATTCTCTTTTTGTTCACATTTATCTGTTATAATTTTATGTATTCTTTTGTTTTTAACCTTTCTAAATTACTTTTTGTAGGTATGTTCATTGTATACAGCATTCAGTTGGATTTGATTTTGTGATCCATTCTGTTATTAGGTGCTATAAAATTATTATTATGTCTTCTTAATGAATTGACCCTTTTATCTTTATGAAATATCCCTCTTTATTCCTGATAATACTCATTGTCCTGAAGCCTAACACAACCAATAGTAATATAACCATTCCATCTTTCGTATGCTTACTGCATAAATGGTATACCTTTTGCTATGCATTTATTGTCAACCTGTCTGTAGCTTTATATTTACAGTGCATCTGCAGTAAATGGCATATAGTCCAGTCTTGCTTTTTAATCCATTTGGAAAATCTCTGCTTTTTCATTGGAGTATTTTGATTAATAGCATTTAATATAATTATCAACATGGTTAAGTTTAAGTAGATCATTTTACTGTGTTCTGTTTTACCCTGCTGTTTTTTGTTTGGTTGTTTACCTTTCTGTTTCACATTTTCTGTTTTCTTTTGAATAGTCTGAATATTTTTTAGAATTCCATTTTAATCTATGGACTTATAAGCTATATCTCTTTGCATTAATTTTTAATGGTTATAATAAGGATTACAATATACATCCTCAACCTTTTGTGGTAAATCTAGTGCTAATATTGTACCACTTGATGACTTGATGTAAAATACAGAAACCTTATAACCATATAGATCCATATACTGCCCCATCTTCTGTATTCTATAGTCATCATATGTATTACATCTGCATACATTATAAACTCGACGTGGCAATGTTATAATTTTTGGTGTCAGCAGTATTATATATTTTAGAGAAGTGAGATGAAAAAAAATTGTATTTACTCAGATATTTATGATTTATTCATTTTCTCACAAAACGGGAGATCCGGAGGAAAGCAATCCCAGAATCGGTTCAGTGGCTTAAAAAAATCATCAAAGAGTAGAGTCTTTTTATCTTCCTATTTTGCCATCCACATCAAATTGATTTAGACCCTTCCTGGATACACCATGGCTGGCACATTTCAGGTATTGGCCCTTGTAGATATACCAACATCCAGCTGAAGAAGGGTGTTTCTTCCAATACTTTCCAAGAAGCCCAGTAGGATCCATGTTCATGCCTTTGAATAAGAATCCTAAGAAATAATCTGTCATTGTATTTTCATCCTCTGTCATGGGAGGAAGTCCCTTTAGTAAAGAAGAAAGGAAGAACGGCTGTTGCATAGGAAATCAACAGTCCCTGCCATGCCCTCTTACATCTATTTATTGGTAGTGGCTGCTAAGAGTATTATATTTAGAAGAACTGAAGACTCAATTTAGAACAATTGCAGACTGATCAATGTATGATGTCTGCTTTGCATATGGGAAGGAAGAATGTTGGGAGTGCTTTTTATCCACTGGCCTAAAATGTGTCCCCAAATTCTGGAACTATTGTCTTCAACACTTTATTGTCAAGCTCTCAGTGCTTTAGAATTCCACTGTCTGAATTTAAATTTTTGTTTGGTACACACCACTACTTAAGATGCCCCCTCTAGAACTTCTACTCTATACTTATAGTTAGCTTTCATATCCAACTTTAGGTCCAGCTAGATACAAATTTCATTTAATTATTAGTTCTGAGCCCAGTCTTACCTGAACTGAACAATTACTAGCATCTCAACATGAATCTACATACAGCTGCCCTACCCTCTAGCCTGCCTCATACTCCAGCATAATACCTAAAGGGTAAAGTTTAGCATAAAGTAATTAATTTTTAATGCTAAAGTTCCAAAAATTTTAATGAAGATCATTTGTAGTAGAGGAATCTTCTAGAGACCCTCAAATTACTCAGCATATTTCAAAGCAAATGTTAAGACCATGTTTGAAACTCCTCTGCTATTTAGTAGGCTATAGAATATTTTTAACATTTAGTCAACTTGTTTGCAGTATCCTAGAACAACCAGAAAACTGCAACATTTTATCAGTTAATGCATATAATTAAAGCCAACAATTACTATTTCACACATCAGCTGATAGTGCTTTATTAATTTTTTTAAATTAATTAATTTATTTTTGGCTGCATTGGGTCTTCGTTGCTGTGCACATGCTTTCTCTAGTTGTGGCGAGTGGAGGCTACTCTTCATTGTGATGTACAGGCTTCTCATTGCAGTGGCTTCTCTTGTTGCAGCACGCGAGCCCTAGGTGAGTGAGCTTCAGTAGTTGTGGCACTTGCGCTCAGTAGTTGTGGTGCACGTGCTTAGTTGCTCCATAGCATGTGGGATCTTCCCGGACCAAGGCTCGAACCCGTGTCCCCTGCATTGGCAGGCAGATTCTTAACCGCTGCACCACCAGGGAAGTCCAGCTGATTGTGCTTTAAATCAAATTAATGAATAAGCCGTCTGAGCTTTGATAAACTTAACACTTGGATTGGCCTTAGCTGACACATAATACCACACATAATACATAATAACCATAATACATATTTTCTTCTTTATTATGTGTTTTCTTTTTTCTTGAGTGTTCTTTTACTATATGTTTTGGAGAAAAAAACCAAAGATTTTATTCCTGGAAAATTAGAATTTGTATATCACATAATTACATCTCATATTTTAATTGAAGCTTTTTTTAAAAGAAAAGAATATTAGGGGGCTTCCCTAGTAGCACAGTGGTTGAGAATCCACCTGCCAATGCAGGGGACAAGGGTTCAATCCCTGGCCTGGGAAGATCCCACATGCTGTGGAGCAACTAAGCTCCATGTGCTACAACTACTGAGCCTGTGCTCTAGAGCCCGCGAGCCACAACTACTGAGCTCACGTGCTGCAGTTACTAAAGGCTGCATGCCTAGAGCCAGTGCTCTGCAACAAGAGAAGCCACCACAATAAGAAGCCCGCACACTGCAATGAAGAGTAGCCCCTGCTCACCGCAACTAGAGAAATCCTGTGCGCAGCAACAGAGACCCAACACAGCCAAAAATAAATAAATAAATAAAATTTATTGTAAAAAAAAAGAATATTGGTGACGCACTGTGGGAGGGAATGAAGTCATGTTCCCTAAAAATTAAGGCTAAGGTTGCAGAATCCTGAAATCGATTGACCTCTGTTCACTTCCACATCCTTTGACAACTCAGTCAGTATTCGGTGAAACACACACTCAAACCACTGTAGTTTTTTTGTTTGTTTGTTTGTTTTTCCACTGTAGTTATTTTAAGTAGAAAGGAATTAAATACAGGGAATTATTCTAAAATTTTTGGAATAGCTCATGCAGAGAGCTCTAGGCTGAGTCTTTAAGAATGAGTCCTAGAACAGGATGAAATGGATCTGCTGGAACAGCTACTATCTCCGGGCCACCACTGGAATTATTGAGTCGAGAGCACGCCACTGCAGCTGTGACCCAGGAATAGGGATACTGGAATCAAGTCACTGCTGCTACTGCTGCTGCTGCCTGTGCCACACATGCATAGACACACAGGACGCAGAAGAATAGACCCTGGGAAACTGCTGTAGAAATACCTGCTAGCTATAAGAGCCAAAAAGGGCAGGAAAATGGCTTCTAGCTAACTGTAATATTTTGATTTATAAGAAATATCTGTTTTTTGCCCTCATTCCTGACACAGAGCTCCTAAAACCCTTGGAATTTCCTTAGTGATAAGGAAAATGATAAAGATATCTTTATTAGTCATAACAAGCCCCTTTCAGCCACACCTGAGTTATATTAATGAAGTGACTTTTGGTTAGCTTCAGGATGAAGGCTGGTTGCCAGGAGAACCAACCACATGATTAGAGGAACTATCAGCCCATCCCCCGACCTCTGGAAAGGTCCGTGCACTTCCCCCATACCTTGCCCTATAAAGCTCTTCCATCTGGCTGTTCCTGAGTTGAATCCTTTATGATAAACTAGTAATCTAGTAAGTAAAATATTTTCCTCGGTTCTTTGAGTCACTCTAGCATATTATTAAACCTAAAGAGAGAGTTGTGGGAACCTCCAATTTGCGGCAGGTGGCTCAAAAGCACAGGTGATAACCTGGACTTGTGATTGGCATCTGAACTGGGAAAGCGGGGTGGGGGAGGCTTGTAGGACTGAGCCCTTAACCTGTGGGAGCTGTTGCTATCTCCAGGTAGACAGTGTCAAAACTGAATTAAATTGTGGGACACCCAGTTGGCGTCTACAGAGAATTGGAAAATTGCTCAGTGTGGAAAAACCTACACATCTGGTATCAGAAGTAAAGTATTGAGAATTAAGTGTACAGTAGGGAAAAACGGGTTTTCTTCACAACCTTCCTCCTTCCAAATGTGTTACGACTGCATCTAATAGACAGAACCTAATTTGCATCCAGATTACAGATACAAAGGAGAGTGGTCAATATAGTTTTCAGTTTTCCAGTCTCGAGTTTACATAAAGGCACTCTAAAAGGAGAGTGGAATGGGCCTGAGAAGGCCATTCTTCAGTATCTATCACAGATAGATACTGTGATAGGACTGTGTCACAGTCCTAATATACTTGTGCATTCTAAAATTATACAGTGCCAGAAAAACATGATGGAAGTTGCCCTCTTTGGGAAATAAACTATTTTAAGGAAATCTATTCTATTGAAAGCAGAGGAAGTGCAAGTAGTGTTACCTGGCAACTTTGAATATCAATGAAATGATTAAGCATACAGTTTCCATTTATTCATGAGTTATAGCTACACATTGACAAATTTCCAATCATGTGATATTACAGGAAAGGAGAAAAAGAATCTGACGTGTAGGGCTCATTTGATCTTGAAAGTATTTCAAAACCTGTGCTTCCCCCAAGTTTATTCATTCTCTCCAACCCCAGCCCCCGTCAAAAAAAAATCCAGGAAGAAAGCCACTCTGGCTTGTATCACATAAAATGTGAAAACTCGGGCTTCCCTGGTGGCGCAGTGGTTGAGAGTCCGCCTGCCGATGCAGGGGAAATGGGTTCGTGGCCCGGTCCGGGAAGATCCCACATGCAGGGGAGCGGCTGGGCCCGTGAGCCATGGCCGCTGAGCCTGCGCGTCCGGAGCCTGTGCTCCGCGACGGGAGAGGCCACAGCAGTGAGAGGCCCGCGTACCGCAAAAAGATAATAAATAAATAAATAAATCTGAAAACTCTACAAATACTAAACAAAGTGCTGCAATGGACTGAACAATGGCCACCCAAAGATATCAGGTCCTAATGCGTGGAACCTATCAATGTTACCATATATGGCAAAAAAAAAAAAAAAAAAAAAAAGTCTTCACTGATGTGATTAAATTAAGGATATTGAGATGGAGAGATTATCCTTGTTTATCCAGGTGGGCCCTGAATGCAATCACATGTATCCTTATTAGAGGGAGGCAGAGGGAGATTTAACACAGATATATAGAGGAGAAAGTGATATGAAGATAGAGATTTGAAGATTTGGCCTCAAAGATTAGAGTGATGCTGCCACAAACCAAGGAATGCCAGCAGCCATCAAAAGTTGGAAGAACTAAGGAAGAGATCCTCCCCTATAGCCTCCAGAGGGAGCATGGCCCTGATGACACCTTGATTTTGGCCCAGTGATACTGATTTTGAACTCCTGGCCTCTAGGTCTGTGAGAAAATAGACTTCTCTTGTTTTAAGCCACTCAGTTGACAGTAATTTATCTCTGCAGCCATGAGACAAGTATTTCCCAAGGGCTGAAATATCAGAGCCTACTAGTTCAGTGGCTTAAGGTAGTTTTTCTCCAGGGACGTGTTGCCACAGAGCACCAGTGTGTACCAGTTGTAGAGATGTGAGTGTGAGTCAGAGAGAGAGCACACTGCTTAGATCACACGAGACAGACAGTGATGCAGCAGGGATTTAAACTTCAGTTGCTCTGATTCCAGAGGCTGTGCTTCCTCCACTCTACCACACTGCTCCCTGAAAAGTGGGACAGAAGTTGCATTGTGTCAGCCACTGGAGTCACTCTCCACTGCACTCCCAGTAGAAACCCTGGTTTCTTGCTCAATTTCTCCCTCTTCCTCATACCACACCCATTCAACAAGGAAACCGTTCCTATCTAAATTCAGTTACGGTTCTTGAATCCATCTCCTTCTCCCACCCGGTTGTCACTACATTGGTTCATGCCTTTAATATCTTTTCCCTCAGACCATGGTAATAATTTACCAACTCTTTCCACTTACGGTCAACGGTTCCCTGTTACCTAAGGTATAAAGTCCGAGAGTATAGCATGACACAAACAACTTTTCATTATCTGACCCCAAATTACTTCACCAGCTTTGTTTCTCCCCACGCCCAGGGTTCTAGTTACACGCTAAATTTTTAATTCTCCTCCCATACACCAGGTCTTCACAAATGCATGGTTTTGTACATGCTGTTCTTTCACTTGCCATCACTCTTACACATCCTCCAAAATTCAGTGCAAATGTCACCTGTTTCATAAAGCCTTTCTTGATTTTCCCAGGCAACCCTAAATTCTTCCTTTATAACATGTACTGCAGAGCATATACCAACTGGATCATGAATTCCTCAGGAGTAATGCATGAAATACTGTGGGCTTCACATTCTGGTTCAGAGTCTCCAAAGTGGGGCATGCAGTACCTGTTTGGTGTGCATAAAGTAAGTTTTGAAACTTTAATTTTAAAAATCTAATTTATGTTTATATTTTTCCTCTTGTTTTAAATTTTGATTTTTTTAATATTTTATAAAATGAACATAATATGTACCAGTCGTACCTGTATATAATTTTTTAAAAAGAAATATATATGAGAGGAGTGCCCACTAATTTTTTTTTTTAACTGACAGAAATGTACAATAAAACATTTGGCAACCACTGGTCTTGCCTATTTGAGGAGATTTAATAACAAATCACCCAGATGCAGCAGGCGAAGCTCTTTATCTCCAAAAAACCAGTATCTAGAACAGTGCTCCACACTTGGCAGATACTCTGTGAATGTAAAATGAGTGAATAAGTAAATGAGGAATACATTTTTAGCATGCATGTTGTCATGGAAGAAATAAAACATAATCTTTTGATGCAAAAGGGCTTGAACTGGAATCCCAAGTTTCATACTTTTCAAGTTTGTGTCCTTGGGTAAGTCATTTATCTCTTTGAAAATCAACTTCGTCATCAATAAAATGAAGATAGTACAACAAGCTGGTTGTGAGAATTAAAGGAAATAATAGATGTAAGCTTATCCTATTGCCACATTAAGCACTCAGTAAATTGACGCTGTGTTTACAGTTCTGTATGGCAGTAAGTCCAAACCAGAAGCCCCTTGTACCTTGTAGATCCACCCTTACTTCTACTCAAATTATTTTGCCTTACAGTCACCCAAGGAAAGGACCTGTGTCCTTAGACATGGATGAGTTACATGGATGAAATATGGGTACTTTTAAAGCCAGAGAAGAATCTCGTAAGTTCAGGGTCATTCATGCCCTTCCTCATTCTGCCACACTGCCAGAGAGGTTTACTGGATATTGGCAGAATTATTTCAAAACACCTCAGAAGAGAAACAAAATGAAGTCACCTTTCTTTAGGGCTTAGACCTTTGTGCCTCTCTGGGCTCATCTGGGCTGAAGGGTGGCATTGCTCCTGAATGACTTACAGGTGGGAAGGGGATGAGCCTCTTCTTCCAGTCATTGAGGGAAGGAAAGGCTCCCTGAGCAGAGGGTCATCATCTTCTGTGACCTGTGAGAGCACAGGTAGGTCCAACAGAACTTCACAGTATCAGTGAGAGAAGGCTTAGAGAGAAAAATTACGTTAGGCTGGTAAGTCCTAAGGGAGATCAGAGCAACTGAGAGATTTGTTTAATAAAGTGTCAACCTATGAGGCTTTAACAGGATTGCCTCTTCCCAGGCCCTCCCCAGATTGAATAGGAGATTGTATGGCAGGAGCCTCTGGCAGATTCGTAGGGGATTAGGAGTCGTGCAGAGTGCAGCTCAAGTGCCCACTGAGTCCCAGTAGGCAAGACAGGAAAGGCAGAGAATCATACGCTACAAAGGGGAAAGTCAGGGTAAGCAAAGGATGGGCCGCCCTTGTGGCTCTCCTGAGTTAAAGAGGAAACAGTCACACTGAATGGCCTTGGGGCTCCAACCCACCCATCAGCTCTTAGTTGATGGGTAGCTTCTCTTAGAGGTAGCTTCTCTTCTGGGAAATCCTTCCTGATCCCCCAATACAGAAGAGCTTGTGTTCTGAACCTTCACCATCTCCACGGAGGTACCATCTTGCGTCTGCTCCTCCAATTTGCCTTTCCCACAGTCGACTCTTGGACACCATATTAGGGGTAGAAAAGGCTTGTCAGCCTAGTCATAACTTTGATTTAGCTAATGGCACCATTCAGAAGAGAAACAAGGGGATCACTTGATTCCTTGTTCTTCTTTCTTCCAAGGAGTCCCAAGTCTTGAACATTTCACTTCAGATTTTTTTCTCAAGTCTGTGCTCTCTTCTCCACTTTGTCATGACCTTAATTAGCCTTCAATATTATTCTCTTCAACCATAAAAATCCTTTTCTAGTCCCCAGTCCAGTCTCTAATTTGCTCTCTCAGTGCTTTTTCAGAAATCCATATCTGATCCTGTGACCCACCCCCCAAGCTGCTTTGGTGACTCCCCTCCTCTGCAGACTGAAAATTAATTTCTGGCCAATGTTTAAAAATCTTAACATGTCATACACAATTCATATTAAAGTTTTTGTTAGTTTTTTTTTTTTTTTTTTTTAAGGAATTAAAGATCTGTCCAACCCTGGCCTGCATTCAAACAAGGCCACAGGTGGCCAGAGCTGCACAGCTGCTGCCTTCTTTAGATGGGACCTACTTTTCAAGTTCACCACAATCCCCGCCATGCCTTATTGTCTTTCCACATGGGCCAAGTATTGGTTACCATTTATCACCACTTTTGTGGTGGTGTTTTAAGTTAAGAGGAAAGTGAAATATTCTTATACCTGTGTTTCTGTTCAAGTAGGGAAAGCAAAGATAGACTTGAAATAGAAATGCATTCAGAAAATGAGAAAAAGTAGATCCTTTGAGGTGTGAAGACCATTTCGATTTATTTAATATGCATACAAGGTGTGTCCAGGTCAACATAACACCATTTTTAATAGCCTGCTTACTTCATTCATTTGTCAGCGAAAACTGTCTTCTAAAGGCATTTAGTTTTTGACACTGACCTAAAGGATGGAACCATAATCCCTTAACATGACAGACAAAGACATTCACCTTACCAGCTCTTGTTTTGTTTTGTCTCCACCTCATCACTGATACCCTTAATCCATTCTCTCCAGACAACCGCCGTGCTTGGAAATAATAATAACTACTACTGAGCCTTTTCTATCTACTAAAAATAGATGGGTGTAAAAATAGGCATGTTTCCCAAGGAGATATGTTTCCTAGTCACTAAAGTGTTTCAGGAGCAGGAAGATATATCTAGAAAATCTAATTTGAGGTTTAAGAAGAATGTTTAATGTACACTTAGAATTCTATGCCTGATACTCTTCTAAACTCTTTATACAACACCCCTAAGAGATAGGTTCTGTCCATCCTATATTACAGTTGAGAACACTGAATCCTAGAAGAGTTTAGGAATCCTAGATAACATGGTTAGTGAGAGACTCAGGCAGGAACTAAATTCAGGTTTCTCTTGTATCAATGATCTTGACCTCAGTTCTTCCCCAGAAGTGTTCCTTGGTCTACAATGCATTTCTCTACCATTACGTACAGTGAGCTTTTACCAATTCTCAGTAACTCAGCTCAGATATCCTCTGCTACATAAAGTCATCCCCGAATCCCTCTCCAAAGCCTCCAGCTTCTTCAAATACAACATTCATTCCACGAGATAATATGCGTAAAGAGCTTAGCGCAGTGCCTGGCACATAGTAAATGAAGGAGCACTCTATTATAACCCCTACTACCCATTTACACTGCATTGTAATTGTTTGCAATTATTTCACCTCTGATGGCACTCATAATCTGGAAGGAAAGAAAAATGATCAAAGAATGCTGGGCCCATTCATATGTAGGACAACAGAAAATTATTTCACAAACTATAAGAAAACCAAAACCCCTTTTAGCATAGTATCAGAGGATTTCATCTGTATGCGAACACCAAAGTCTGAATGAATAATGATATGCTTTGAATGAGGCAATGCCCTAGAAAAGAACCTCGAGTGACCATTGAAAACAACAACTCATTAGAATAGAGAAAGAAAAAAGCAATAAATAAAAACCCAATGAAGGACAAAATAAATAAGCTTTCTGGGGAGGGATCCACATGGAAGCATTATGTTCCAGAAAATGCCAAGGACAGAGTCACAAAGAGCCTAGTTTTGTACTTTGGTGAATTGAAGATTTAAAAAAATCCTATTGCATGAGAATGTTGTAGGAGTTAAAGTAAATGAGATAATCTATGTGAAAAGCTTTATTCCCTGACTGTCATTTGTTAGGGCTATCCAAAATATTAGTTCTCTCCTCCTCAACACTCCCCTTCTGAATGCTGGTATCCAGCCTGTCTATTTTTTTTTCTTTTTGTAATAGCATTATCGATACATAATCCATATACCTTATAACTCACTCATTTAAAGTATACAATTCAATGCTTTTTGGTATATTCACAGAGTTATATAAACCATCACTACAGTCAATAGAACATTTCCATCATCCCCCAAAAGAAACCCCATACCTTTTAGCTCTCACCCTGACACCTATGCTTCCCAGCACTAGGTAACCACCAGTCTAATCCTGTCTCTGTATATTAGCCT
Organism: Phocoena phocoena; assembly: GCF_963924675.1. Lineage (NCBI taxonomy): Eukaryota > Metazoa > Chordata > Mammalia > Artiodactyla > Phocoenidae > Phocoena > Phocoena phocoena. The sequence continues at coordinate 109,812,090 of NC_089223.1, read as the reverse complement.
ATTGTGGACATTTTATATAGATAGAATCATATAACATGAGATCTTTTGTGACTGGAGTCTAACACTCAGCATAATATTTCCAAGATTCATCCATGTTATAGCATGTATCACTACTTCATTCTTTTTTCTGAATGAACAATATTCCATTGAAGGAAATACCATATTTTGTTTATCTGTTCACCAGTTAATGGACATTTGTGTTGCTTCCACTTTGGAGCTAACGCTGCTATGAACATTCGTGTACAAGTTTTTCTTTGAATACTTTTTTTCACATCTCTTGGGTATATACTCAATAACAGTGGAATTGCTCTATCAAACCAGACTACTGTTTTAAAAATCCATCCTCCACAACGCTTTCTTGACTCTATAATTGTTCAAAACTGCAAAACTTATATTACTCCATAGCAGACAAATTCCTCAGAAGCTCCTCATTATATAAAGAATAAGGTACAAATTGCTTAAAATCAAAATGACCCACAGGATCCTTTAAGATTTGGCTTTTGCATTTCTCCGAAGAAGACATACAGATGACCAAGAGACACATGAAAAAATGCTCAATATTGCTAATTATTAGAGAAATGCAACTCAAAACTGCAATGAGATATCACTTCACACTAGTCAGAATGGCCATCGTCAAGTCTACAAACAATAAATGCTGGAGAGGGTGTGGAAAAAAGGGAACCCTCCTACACCATTGGTGGGAATGTAAATTGGTACAGACACTATGGAGAACAGTAGGGAGGTTCCTGAAAAAACTAAACATAGAGCTACCATATGATCCAGCAATACCCACTACAGGGAATATATCCAGAGAAAACCATAATTCGAAAAGATACATGCACCCCAATGTTCATAGCAGCACTGATACAATAGCCAAGACATGGAAGCAACCTAAATGTCCATCAACAGATGAATGGATAAAGAAGATGAGATACATATATACAATGGAGTATTACTCAGCCATAAAAAGGAATGAAGTAATGCCACTTGTAGCAACATGGATGGACCTAGAGATTGTCATACTGTGTGAAGTCAGACAGAGAACGACAAATATCATATGAGATCACTTATATGAGGAATCTAAAAAATGTTACAAATGAACCTATTTACAAAACAGAAACATATGTAGAAAACAAACTTATGGTTACCAGCAGGGAGGGTAGGGGAGGTTGGGATTGACACATACACACTACTATATATAAAATAGATAACTAATAAGGACCTACTGTGTAGCACAGCGAACTCTACTCAGTACTCTGTAATGACCTGTATGGTAAAAGAATCTGAAACAGAGTGGATATATGTACATGTATAACTGATTCACTTTGCTCTGCACCTGCAACTAACACAACATTGTAAATCAACTCTACTCCAATAAAGATTAAAAAAAAATAAAGGCACTAAACTAACAAAGATGAAAAAGAAAAACAAAGAACAACAACGAAAGATTTGTCTTCTGGCCAGCTTTCTAGCTTATCTCCCGACATTCTGCCTCCTGTACCCAAGGTTTAAGGGAAAATGAAATTCTCCAAGCATGGGCAAAAACTTCAGCCAGACTTGGAATTGTGTGCCTGTTTCTGCCTCTCATCATTTTATCTAAACCTTAGGGTCCTTAACTATATTGTAAAACCTGCACTGCAGAGTTGTTAATAAGGTTAAAGGAGGTACAGTATATAAAGGGTCTGGTACATAGTCTATCTTCAGTAGTTGGTTTTCTATTATTATCATTATCATGGTCATCACCATCATCATCATCATGTTTCCATGTCTTTGCAGGTGCTTTTCTTTCCAGTTAGAAATTGGAATGCCTTCTTACCTTTTCTGCAAAACAAATTCCTTCAAGTCTCAGCCCAGATGTCACCTATTCTACACCAGAGAGTTATTGCTTTTATTTTTCTTTATTTACCAAACATGTATGTGCTGCTCACTGTCCCTGGTCCCTTTCACAAGTCCTCATTAACAGTCCTATGAAGTAGGTACTGTTATTCTTTTTCCTTTTTTTAGATGAGAACATTGCACAGACAGATAAATAATTTGCCCAGATCACCCAGGTAGCAAGGGACAAACACAGAGCCTGTTAGCAGGCAGACCTTATGAGAGGTATCCTCCAACCGGTTTTTTTTTTTCTTTAATAATGTTATATTGCTTTACAATAAAACCGTGGGGGGGGGGGGTGTTGCTTTTCTTTTTTTAAAGAACGTAATGTTTGTGGAGCTCATGGATCTAAATACACCAAGTGGCCCTGGCGGTCATGAAAGTTGACAGGGTGGCAGTTGCTCTCCCAGATCATAGCTAAAGCTCAGTTTACTGTTCTCTTGGAGGAAACTTTGCTAAGTCACGAGCACCAGTGATTTCCAGTATGAGGCTTTCCCTGTTTCTAAATGAACAGGCTCTGAGAACAAATACCTTTGCACAAGCCACTCAACCTCTCCAGACCCCAGTATTTCCCCAGTTCTAGCATGGTAGTGGCTTGCCTTTCGTGGCTTCTACACCTCTCTCGTGCTGCAGGGACGTGAGGAAAGGGCATAATGTGATTATCATGGCTGTTGTTTTCCCAGGCGCTGTGCTAGTCACATTACATAGATTATCCATTAAGCCGTTTAGTGTATTTAATCCTCATTTTCAGAGAAGGAAATACAGGTAAGAGAGAGAATTGTGCAGCCCCATGATTGACAGGGTCCACATGGAATTAAGGGGTTTCCCAAAGTGTAATAGGGACGAATCTTTGTATCCTATTACAAGTTAATCACGAAAGGGATGTTGCCTATAAACTTAAATTATACATAATGGCCCTGGGAACCCTGCCTCCTAGGTAATAAGGGTGAGATTGTAAGATGGAGATGGGAATAAGATTTAAAATGTGTATTATATTAAGCTAAAAACTTGCTACAAGGGTGAGTCCCAGATTTGCCCCCAAGTTTTCTAACAGTGAAGATATAATTCACATTATTCTTTATAATAAATCAATTACCTAAGATGACACAATTATTAATACTGAGACGAGATAGAATACTCTTCATAGTTTCATTATAATCAAGATATTTGAGGCTTTTTTGTTTTTGTTCCTTTAGGTTATTTGCTCTGGGCCAGGCTGAAAAGATAGTCTTTAGGAGTTTAGTCAGCATTCACCGTTTTAGCCCAAGTTATAAGGTGGTAAAGACCCTCCTAAACCTTACGTGAGAGTAAGGCTCAGCCACAGTCTACTGTCCTGCCACATGCCTCTGACAGGTGAGATTTGGATCGTGGTGGGAAAGGGACTCACTGAGACTCAGGCCTTTTTTGAGGCCTCCTTTATAGTTTGGGCCAGTATTTATCAGAGAGGTAGTAGGAGAGGGTCTGGGTATTTCTTTGTAATTCAAGGAAATACATTCATCATTATATATTTCCATGCATCTCCTCTTTTCTACTAACACAGATAATGAGTAAATGCAATTTCCTAACAGCAAGTTCATCAATACATACATACATACATACATACATATATAGAGAGAGAATCCTAATAATAAGTTAAAGTAGCCCTAGGCTTACCTTAGCCTGCAGATTGCCCAACTGTCCTCCAGGGGCACTTTGATCTTAATAGCAATAATGAGAAATTGCTTTCATTATCAAATAATTTTCTTTAGGTTTTCATTTATATCTCAAATACATCTTTGTACTACCAGATAATTCTGTGTGTTGAACGTAAACAGGGGAAGTTTATCAGAATACATCTGAATAAAGAAAACTCAAGAGAGGTAGGAGCCCATTACCTCCTTGATCTCCTTTCCCAGACATGCTCCAAGGGCCAGGAAAAACTCATTCCCTGGACCTTAATTGCCCTTTGCTACTCCCAAAGTAAAAAGTCTTGGCTCACAAACTCAGAGGGTTTCAGACAGAAACCATCTGCGGTGTGGAAAGCACATGCTCACAGTGTTGTAAAAGCCCCAGAGTCAAACTGGACTTTTGAACACCTATCACATTCCCTTATTACATTTTCTTAAATCAAAGTTCTTCCTCTGAACTGCTGTCCTCATTGCTCATTTAATTGAACTTTTGTAGGTATCTATTTTGGAGTGTGAGTTTATTTTTACATAATTATTTGTATGTCTCTTATTTACATACAATTTTGATATCTTTTATATTTCCTTCAGTCCCTTACAAGATTAATAAGGTGTCTTGGTCACTATGATGAGATCTTTTAGGACAGGTCTACTTGGGATGGGGTTTGAGGTGGCTCAGACACACCCCAAACTTTGGGGGCAAAGGGAAGAAGATACTTTGGGGGCGAGGGAAGAAGATACTTTGGGGGCAAGGGAAGAAGATACTTTGGGGGCAAGGGAAGAAGATACTTTGGACTCTGATGGGGCACCATGATAGGGAGATTGAGAATGCCACCCGAGGCACCTACAGAGCATCTCTGGAGGGCAGTGGGTGGCAGAAGCAGGTGAGTGCCCAGCTCAGCCTGTTCCTCCCAGTGCTTAGGGGAGGCCTCTGCCCTGCCAGGGTCTTTAGGGAGACTCTGGGCCCCAACTTCCCGTTCCAACCAAAAACCTTGTGAGGAGGTGAAGAGCCACCTTGGTTCTGTCAGAAAAGTTAAAGGTTCCTTGGGCTCTTTGGTTTGTAAATAAATTTGTGTCTTTGAGAAAAAAATTCTTCCTAAAATTTATAATTTTCAGAGAGGCCTAAAGTGAAAATGAAAAGAAAGAGAAAAAAAAGGTAAAAATGATCAGGAACTGAATATTGATTTTTCTCTCTGGCAGCTTGTGGATGAGTTTTGTTTTGTTTTTTGGGTTTTTTTCCAATGTTAAGAACACAAAAAAGCATTTCTCTCTTACAAATCAGTATGGTTTCCAACTTTTGGAAACTATCTCCAGTTAGGTTAGCAAAGCTTACGCAGGAACAAAAATCAGATGTGGTCCCTGTATTGCCAACCTCTGTAAGTGGGGCCAGAATAAAACTGCAACTTACGACTGTATTCGAGAGGTGTAGTCCCTTACCACCTGTGCCCTTTGCCCAGACCTAATGCCAGCTTGGTGGCATCAAAGAAGGTACATGAAGAAATTATAACTTGGATTCCTGCATCTCTAAAGGGATCAACTGAATCAGAGTTCAAGGAAAAACAGGTTCACCTACTTGAGTTTTGTCTTCCAGTTTAGAAATATCTAGGTCTGTTGAAACAGAGCTATAGAACTCAGGAGTGATATGGTTTTTTTGTAGTCATTTGTTACAGCAGCCCTATGAAACTAAGGCAGTCAGGAAATGGTTGTCTCTGTCCTTAAGGTTTATAATCTCCTACAAGGTAGAGCATGGCTAAGGGCTTAAGAGCTGTGGTAACAAGCGCTTCAAGAGTTTAGGAGGTGAGAGAGCAAGAGATCTTATTTGTGAATAGGTAAAGCCTCAAGTTGGGAGTAGCCTGTGAATATCCAAAGGATGGACTGAATTTGACAGGGAGAAATGGGGGGTTGGAGGGAGAAGGGTATTCCAAGCAGAGGGAATGATGGGACAAAAGGAGCCAAAACTTAAGATGTTCAGAGGATGTGAAATGGTTCAGCTTGGCTAAACTCACCTATGGAATAGAGATCTAGAAAATTAGGTTAGTGTTAGACAGGGCCAGAAACAATGAGTGTGTTTTAACATATGCCTGTACCAGAGAAATTCTGAGCTGGTATCATCCAGCCCAGTACTGTTATTTTATATATAGAAAAGGAAATGAAAGGATCGACATACTTTCCCCAAGATCCAATAGCCAGGTCTGGAATAGAGTCAGGACAAAACTCCAGATCTTTTGTTTAGCAGTCATTCATCTTTGCAGTAAATTTCTGTCTTTCAAATGTTCCTTAATCTCTGAACTAATTTTGAAAATTTTACTACTAAATATCAATTAACTGTTACTTTTTGAGCCCCAGTTATTTATATTCAATGTTAACTACCTACCTGGTTATGTTTAGAGACACACACAATAAATCTTTTCATAAAAATTCCTAGTGGTGTTGCTGGACACCCTCCCAACATTCCCCTCCATCTTTCCTAACTTTCTATAGCCCCTCTGCAAGAAGAGAAGATCTAAGCAAATAGCCAGGTCTTAGTGTATGTTTTGCAATGTAAAATAAATATAGAAAAATCACCATTTAAAATATTTTATTTCTAATAGAAAAATAACCCATTATCTCGCTACTCAACTAACTCCTGTTGACTTTCTTTTTTTTTAAGGCCATACAGCTTTTTAAAATATATATATATATTTATTTATTTATTTGGACTGCGCCAGGTCTTCGTTGCGGCACATGGATCTTAGTTGCTTGCGGCATGCAGACTCTTAGTTGCGGCATGCATGCGGGATCTAGTTCCCTGACCAGGGATCAAACCCGGGCCCCCTGCATTGGAAGCGCATAGTTCTACCCACTGGACCACCAGGGAAAGTCCTCTCTTGACTTTTTTTTTAATGGAATACAATATAACATAAAATTCAAATACTGTGGAAAAATAAACGATAGGAGCTCTCTTTAGTTTGCTTCCAGGTCTTTCCCCAGATATGTACATCACCAACAAATTGTCTTTCCCCACCCCCGCAAAAAAAGTGTACATTTGGAAATATTTTTCTTAATGTATCGTTATACAAAATATCCTGTGCCTTGTTTTTTAATTTTCCTTAAAAAAATTTCTGGAAGCTCTTTGGGTATTGCGACCTACAGAACCATTTTTTTTTTTTTTTTTTTTTTTTGCGGTACGCGGGCCTCTCACTGTTGTGGCCTCTCCCGTTGCGGAGCACAGGCTCCGGACACGCAGGCTCAGCGGCCATGGCTCACGGGCCCAGCCGCTCCGCGGCATGTGGGATCTTCTCGGACCGGGGCACGAACCCGTGTCCCCTGCATTGGCAGGCGGACTCTCAACCAGTGCGCCACCAGGGAAGCCCCAGAACCATTTCTTTTTAAAAGGCTTTATAATATTCCATTATAAGAGTTTGCCATCATTTAGTTAATATTAGCCACCATTTAGTTAGCCCCCTATTATTTCCAGTGTTTTCTTATTACAAACAGTGGTGAACAACATCTTATACATATATCTAAACTGTCTTTGTGAGTGTATCCACAGAGTAAGTCCCTAGTAGTGGCATTACTAGGATTTATCCTGATATTCCGTTTAATATTTTCCCCACCCCACTGCAGTTAGAATCAAATCCAATTATCTTGATTTACCAGTCAGTCAAGACCTGACCCCTGTGTGCCTCTCCAACCTGTCAGTCACTCCTTCCTTATGACCTGGAGACACACCAGCCTTTTGTCTTCAGTCCTGCAAACTTGTTTCTTACTTTAGGGCATTTGTACTTGGTCTTGCTTCTTGTAACACTCTGCAAAAGGTAGCTGACTCTTTGTCACTGTGGTTTCAACTATTGATCAAAAACAAATAGACTGGTGGTTATTACTCCAGTAAAGGTGGCTTTATCCAGGATCAACAGAGAATTGCAATTCCTGGTGTGCAGCCATGACAAACCACATGCAAGTCATCACAGAAAAAGAGAAGGAAAACACTCTGATAGAGGGGAAAAGGAAGTGGGGAGGGCAGTAGTAAACAAAGAGTCCATGGCTTTTCATTGATTGAGTAGTTGCCAGGAAAAAAGAGGTCTTTCTTCTTCCTATTGGGCTCTGCTGTGGTCCCGGGGCAGGAGAGCTCCCCCTTCTGGTCTCCTGACTCTATTTAATTGAGGTTTCTGTGTATTAATTTTTTACACACACATAGTCACCTTCTCAGTGAAGCCTTTGGGGCTTTACATGAGCACTCCCATGTCTTCAGATGATGCTATTTAATTTTAATCTTAGGACGTCACCTTATATGAAATTATTTTGCCTTCTGCTCTGGAAGGTGAGCTCCAAAAGAGCAGGAGTCCTGTCTCTCTTCTTCCCCTGACTCCCACGAGCTCAGAAGATCACAGGCTCATGCAATATCTAGTAAATAAGTGGTCAAAGGATAAGTGTATTTAAAATGATTAAAAGGCTGCCAAATTGCTTTCCAGGTGAAGTCACTAGCTTTCACTACCACTGACAGTGCGTGTTCTGAATACCCTCGACAGCACGTAGTACTATCAAGAATCTACCATTTTTGGCAAGTGTCCACTTTAAAGGTCAAGAAATAGGGACTTACCTTCCATGTTAAAGTAATTTTTCTTCAGACACTGTTAAGAACAAATCAGATATTTGCTTTTAGCATAACCCCAACTCCATCTTCAGAAAATAAACAGGTAATAACAGACATTGTTTGAATAAGAAACATAGTAAGTAAATGAGAATTTCTCATACCAGTTTAAAATTGATACGATGCTTGAGTACTGAGAATAGTACTCAGTTTAAAAATGGAATCCTTTTAAGGCAAAAGTAGGACTTTTCCTTGCAGTATACAGCAGAACATTCGCTGGATTTTCTCACACCTGATTCCTTTCTCACTTCCCTCCCTCCTTTCACTTACTTAATCACTTAACTTTACAAATATTTATTGATTACTCACAGGTCCAGGTGCTGTGCTAAAATCCTTATCTCTCATCAGGTCACACCCACCTTCCACCTAAAGCCTGCCAAGTCTTTTGGTCTAGGCTTTACCTTCAAATTCACTCAGACTTGCACTGCAGAAGTCTCTAGAATGACACCCTTAAATGGAGATATGAGGAAAGCCTGTACATGGAATGTTTGGGAGCATCAACTTATAAATTAATTTATATACCTATACACACCATATATATATATATATATAGTTGTACTGGATTTTTAAAACTCTTTATTTAACTTTTTATTATACCTCCCTCATTTACAGAGATGTTTCTCGCAGTTCCCACTTTTCAGTGGTTCCAGGCACCTGACTTTAAATGAAAACACCCTCTTTGGACTGCCTTGGAGGTGGGGAGGTACAGAGAGAGAAAGAGAATGTTCTTCTTGGCCCTAATGTCCACCTAATTTTTAAAGCATAGGTTCCTTATTATTATTATGTTTTAAGCTTACAATTACATGCATAGATTATATTATCAGATGCCTCCATGTCTCATTTCATTTTTCCCAACTTGTGAGGAATGAGTGGAGGGATGGACAGAGTAAAAAATACTTTTCCCTCTGGGAAAAGAAAGATGGGTGTATATGGAAGCAGAGGTTAAAACACTGCTGTGAGACTGGGGGATCAGTGGAGGTCAACATTACATTTAGCCCTCTCCTCAAACGTGATTCTGTTCCATCTACCACCGTACAATAAATAAAGCGAATTTCTCACGCATACAAATAGTTTTTGCATTGGACCAGTTGGTCCAGTTCTCCCATCTGCTAACTTCCTTCCCCCGCTTTGTCTCAGTTCATTAACTTTACCCTTTCCCGTACCCAAACCCTCCACCTAACCTCCCTCCCTCTTCTGGCTACTAGTCACTCTCGACTTTCCGCCACCCTTGTCCTCAGCATCCCCAGCCAGCAGCTGATTGGTGAGCTCAGCGGGCCGGGCCCCAGGTTAAACTAAGTCAAAGCCAGAGCTCAGAGGTGAGTGACCTGGAGGGTGCGGCGGGGGCCAAGAGGTAGGAAGTGCGTTCCTTTCACGTGGAATTTCAGCGCAAATTTGTCTGGAGTTCTTGCGAGAGAGCTGGCAGGTTTTACTATTTATCACCTACTCGCCAAGCTCGCCTTGGGGCTGCACTCGGTTCTCGGAAACTTCATTCAAAAGCCAGGCTAGGCGGCCCACGAGGTCGGGATTGGGGGGTTGTGAATGACCTCGAGGCCACTTCCTCCCTCTCCGAGCCCGTCCTCTACTCCCCTAGTCACCTTCACAGAAACAAAACTGCCCCCCAGGGCTAGAGAGGTCTCTCTCTCAGTCTCCCTCGCAAAGGGTTAATTTGTCAGATCGCACGAGGGGGAGGAGATTTCCCCGTAGACAAGTAAAAAGGGTGATGGACAAACGTGCGGGCACTAAGACCGCAAGGCATTCGTTTCCTCCTACTGTGGATGCGGACGCCCGGAGGAGGAGAGTCCCAGAGCGAGGAGCTGGGAGCAGAGGCACAGGCAATGCTCAACCCCGACCGTAGCTGAGAGAGGCTGGGGGAGATCGATTGCCGGAGACCGAGCGGCGAGGGGAAGACCTAGGGGGGTGGGTGGGGGAAGCAGACAGGCGAGCACTCGAAATCAAGCGCTTTACAGATTATTTTATTTTGTGTAGAGAACACGTAGCGACTCCGAAGATCAGCCCCAATGAACATGTCAGTGTTGACTTTACAAGAATATGAATTCGAAAAGCAGTTCAACGAGAATGAAGCCATCCAGTGGATGCAGGAAAACTGGTAGGTGATGCTTTCGCGTGATACTGTCCCCGGGAGCCCTGCGCGTCTTCCCGGTGTGCCTTAATGTCGGTACTCCCTTTCTGGGGCGTGAATCGAGCGAGGAACCGCGAGCAGCAGTGAGCGGATCGCTGAGTTCCCGGGTCTCCCGGGTGCAGGAGACGTTGGGGCTGCATGAAGCGCGTTGAGTCTGTGGGTGCCCCTGGGTGAACCGTGGCTACACATGCATCTTTAACATAGATTATATAACATAGACCATATATGTGTACATAGAGTAGATGTCTGTGCTACAGGGAAGGCGGGAGAGATGCCACAGTCCCTACCTGTGCTACTCCTTGTTTTCCTCTAGATTTGGGTTTTCTTGCTTGGCCTCCCGCAAGCAGAGTGTGAAAGGCAGTGGAGGGAGGACCCAGTCGCCTGCTCCCTTTAACCCTCTCCGGCCCGCCGTCCTCAGCTCTCTGGTCCTCGCCCTCTCCCCATCCTTCCTGCCCTTCCTTTCTCCTTGCAGCTCTGCTACTTCACTGTCTTCCTCTTTGCTGCTCCCCGGCCGGTTTCCTCCTTTCCTGGACCCCTTTCCCCACGCGGATCCCTTTCCGGTTTCATAAAGAGACGGAGGCGGGGAGTGGGGGAGGAGGGGACAATGAAAACAGTAATAAAAATGAATGAACCCGAGCGAGTGGAGCCACGCCATTATTAAGTTTGTTTTACGGAAACGCCTTTTGGACACACTCAATTCTAATTCAGTGGGAAACTGCTGACTGGAGTTGAGACACGGATTAAAAACCTCCGGGTCCGCAGAGTCCTTCGGGGCTCTTCCCCAGACAAACTTCTAACCCGGGAAAGCATCTTTCTTGTTCACTGTGTCCCTCCGCCAGTCCTTTTGAAAATCCCTGTGTGGGAAGCGATCCTGTGTCACCTTGCAATATTTAACAGGGTGAGGGTGTGTGTGCTCATCTCGCTTCTTCCCTGTAGATCGAGCTGCTGTGGCAGACATTCTCTTACTCCTCTTAACCCCAGGTCTGGCGATCAGTAAAGAGCAAGCCCAACGCACCCCCAAGCTGGGCAGCGGCTGGCAGCCTCCCAGGTGCTGAATGAGAGGGTCCGGCCAAGGGGGCTCCCTCCTGGGATCTGAGGGATCCCGCCCGCCGCGTGCGCGAGCGCTTGCCCCGGCGCCCTCACGACCTGCCTTCCCTCCCCCATCTCATCAATGGGAAACCAGAGACGTCGGCGCGCCGGTGGGCCGGGGCGGGGGAGCGGTGCAATAGGGGGTGCCGTGCGCCGGAACCGGGTGGTGGGGGTTCAACGTCTTTTTCTCCGGCCCCCGGGAGTCGCGACTAGCCTCGGGGGGTTCGGCCGCCGCTCCCGCCTCCTCCCTCCCGGCCGGCCCGCCCGGGAGCGGCGGGCCCTTTGCGGCCGCAGCCCGGCCGGGCCCGCCCCCTGCGCCGTGCGTGCCGACTGGGCCCGGCCTGTTGGGGCGGGCGCGACCGGCCCGGCGCGCGGCCCTGCGCGCTCACGCTCGCTGCGGCGTGGCTGGGGGCTTCCGAGGGCGCGGGGGCCGGAGGGCCGCTGCGGGCCGCTGCCGGAAGCCAGGAGGGGAACGCGATCCGCTCGGGAAGCCGGGAAGTGCGGCAGCACACGGGGCGCGGGGTCGGGGCGCCCCCTGGGCCGCCGAGGCCGAAAGCGCCGAGGGTGGGTCCGGAAGACGGCTGTGCACCGGGAGGCTCGATCCAGTAGGAGTTTAGGCATTTAAGGCCTCAGCGCTCCGGCAGGCCAGGCCCCCTCGGGCGCCACCAAGGGAACCTTCTCCAGCGGCACTTCCTCCTCCCGCGAAGGGGGTGGCGCTGAAGGCAGGGCGGGGGCGGTGGCCCGGGGTGGCGGGCGGCACGGCGGGCCAGCCGAAGGCTCTGGTCTTCTCTGCAGCTGTCTGTCGCGTTCGCTTGCCACACAGCTCAGCCCATCTTCCTCCCCCGTTGGCCCTGCGCGCTCTGTGGTTTCTAACGTCCGCCCTGTCTCCAGCTTGCTGCACCCTTGTTGAACCTGCGTCTCTGGAGGCGGCCTCCCCTCGCGCCGGCAGCTCGTGTTCACTGTGGGCCAGTGCCCCTCCGCGGTGGATACTGTCTTATTCACTTGTTGCCTTTTCTCTGAGGCCACTGCCTGTGGCTCCTCCACCTCCAGGTACCATTTCCCGCCTCTTTTCTCCGCTCGCTCAACAAGTACACACTGAACCAGACAGGGCCTAGCTCTCTGGGGACTGAAAATGGCAAAAGTGAGCCAATTAATCTTCGCTTGTTGGGCTCTTGCCACACTTTCCTCCTAGCTTTTTATCTGTACCTTTAATCTGGCAGTGTCTTTCCTGGCTTTTCTTCATATGCCTAAATATTTGCATGTGTGTCTGTGCCTCCTATTAGACCATCATCTCTTCAGGGCTTTGGTTCTTGTCTCATTCCAATCTTGATTATGCGGAGCACCTCGAAGAGTGCATTGTACCTGGCAGATGCTGGGGAAAAGGGTTGTCTAGTGGGTTAAAATGATGATGGGTGTCCATTTTATTGCCAGCACTACCTGTTAATACTCGAAGCGTAACATACTTGGCCTCCCCTTGCGTTTTGAATACTATGTCATAGTCACACACTAGGGTTTCCCCTTCCTGACTTCTTCTCTCTTTGACCTTAATTGTCTTGCTTTCTTCTTTTATCCCAGGGTGTATGCATTTCTCCCAATATCCTTGGGTCCCAGTTTTATAAGCCTCCCCCCAAAACCTCAACAGCCAAAAAGTTTTGAACCAGGTATATAAGAAAATGAAGATTTCCTTTTCATTTCCCTTGTTAACAGGAGAAGGAACTCCATAACCAAGCCTTACACCCTCTTGGGGGCAGGGGAAGTTTAGGAAACACAAGGTCTTACCTTTCCCAGACTCATTAACTAAAAATGGCTTGAATAGCTTCTGGAGGAAAAACACAATGTTGTGAAGTTTCTACTCTATTTTTTGACAAGACACTTTCAGTGGTCCTTAAAAATCCCTTAGACATAGCCTCAATTTAGAGGCTACATCAAAACTCAATTTAGAGAATTATAACTTATCTCTCAGAAATAAGTTACACTTACTGTCTTTTGAAGAATTGTGAGGAAGGCCAGGAGTGCTGTTTTGTCAGTATGCTGTCTGAACTACCTTTTGAATATTGTTTGAAGGCCTTTATTAAACTTATAGTCCATATTCATTACCTTATTACATATTAGTGTAATGGGACCCATTTTTGGAGTGGTGTTTTTATAAACTAAAGGGTTCAACTGAGGGAAGTTTATCAAGTTAATTGCTGCTTAAACAATGATTAACCCTGTATTCACTGTTCTAGACACAGGATAAATACTACAGACTGTTTTACTCTTCTAGCAGGTGGTTTCACATGTAATAGATTAGAAAAGCTATGGAAATGCAAAGTAATAAATATTATACCTTGGAGAATCATCCTGAGCCACATCTTGAAACTATATGTCAAGTTAATATTATCTGGTAAATGAAAGTGTTTTGCATGAGGTAGAGGAAAATGCCTGCTTTTAGTTCAACAGCATTTTTGACTTCTGATTTTACACAGAAAAGCCCTTGTGATTTTATGGCATTGAAAATAGAGGCATTTTGTTCTTTTATGAGATGTCTGGCCTTTACCTGTTATTTTCACGAATAATAGCTGACTTAATTTATAAGGGCTGCCATCAAGAGAGCAAAACCGCTTAGTGATTGGTAAGGTGACATAAAATTCATTGAGTGAGAAAGGCAGCTGGGCTCTGCCTTCTCTTTCAGCAGCCTGTCAGGCCTGTGCTAGCAGCCCTGGATGCTAGTTGCTCCAGTTGTAATTGTCTGGCCAATGATGATTATCTTCTGATGTCGGCTGACACGGTGTCCACCAATAGGAAAGCAGGAGGCCTGTGCTGACTGCTGTAACATTATGTATGTGAGGTGACGTCATCACAGGGCTTGTCTAGAACCTCAGGAAACCCTCCCCCGCTCCCCTCTGGCATCCTCCACATCCAGCTTTGTATATTTTTCTGACTTTCTCCTCTCCCTCCACCCGTGGTAATGGTTATAAGGGTTTTATTGTTTTTATATTTTGAGTTCTGTATTTGGGGTCTATAAGGTAGTGTAGGAATTTTTAGAAGTAAATACTGTCTGGCTAAGGAAACTATCCACAAATTGGATTTTACTAAGGAAAAATAATAAACACTATCAGTAAAAGGAATTGTACCTCTTTATGTTCTTTCTTGTATGTGAGGTTTGGAAAGTAACGTACAATTTCAGTTTGAAAAAACATAAAAGTATTATAAGCCTGTGTTAGATTTTTACTCAAAATATAGCATCGTAATGTCTATCAAACTTTAGAATGCAGGCTGTTGTTCTTCCTGTAGTGACAGTTGCTTTGCATTGATCTTTAAAATCCTCCTTGTGACCTGTTGTATGCTTTTGTAAGAAAAGTGGCTGGAAAACAGTACAATCTGTGGTCATGAGTCAGAAAAGGCCACGGTGTCTCATTTAATCAATGACACTACAGCAAATACAAATTTGGTCAGCTGTCTAGGAAACTACTGTGTCCACATTGTACACAGTGTGTTGCTTGCCACTTATTTTGGAGAATCACAATTCATATTAGCCTTAAGACTGAAAATCCTAAGTGTGAGGAACTTATTTCATTCAATAAACGTTAGAAAGCACTGAGATGTTGCCTAATATGTACTAGGTTAAGAATGAGAACACTGAGAAAAAGTATACAGAGGAAAATTGGAATCTGTTATGATCCTAGAAAATAATGGAATGTTGTGAAGGAACTTTAATCTGAACTTTTATGTAGCTTTAAAAAAAGGATGTATATTCATGCAGTCTTTGATTTTTTTTAGGATTTCCAGGGATAATGCAAAATTATTTTATGATTATCCATCTCTATATTTGCATTAGTAATAAATATTATGCGTATGGTGGTAAAATGTTTACGTAGGCCTTCTGTTAAATTGGAAGTTAAATTTTGTGGTCTAAAGAAGGCTCCTTGGTGCTTTTAATGTTAGATGATAATACTAAAAGTGTCAGGATCACATTGGAATTTAACTCCAAAGTCAGTCCACTCCAGATCTAAGAGTTGTTCTGCGTATTTCCTTCTAGGGAGAATCTATCTAGTCAGCGGGAAAGTTTTGAGAGGGATGGAGACTTAAAAATACTTAGGAGAGCATAAAATAACCGTCTAGCCTGTCTTAAGCCAACAAAATAAAATGAAGGAGTACAGCAAATCAAGAATTCATCTTTGGTTCAATGATTGGATATTTCAGGTCCAATATTTCCTGAGATGAGTTATCCAAAAATTGTTGCCATGATTCGCTTAATTTTTCATGTCTGGATACAGGTGAGCTGAGCTGGCTTTATTAACAGGAATCAGACAACAGTCTACACAATTTGCCTTTGCTCTGTACCTTTATTCTTAGCTTCAAATCTGTCTGCTCCACTTACTTTCCATTTATCTTTGTTAGAAGAGCACAGGCATTTATCTGGGAAAGTTTACCTTAGAAAAGTTACCTATACCACAGATATTATTCCTATTGATAACCTAAGGAAATCTGAATGAAACTATAGCATGGCTTTATTGAAAGCTTTATTGAAAATAAAGATGTATTGAAAATATAACAAGGCTTTATTGAAAGCTCATAACTTCATTCCTTTATTTGTATTCTGATTGTGTGTGTATACAGACAGGTACAGATGCGTAAAGTTGGCATAGTTACTCAGAGAATTTTAAAACAACAGCATCCTTAATTACATTTGACTTAGAATAATTTTATTTTAGAGGTAGATTAATCCTTTTTTAAAAAAAGATTGCCCTAGAGTCTAGAATGGATTTGTAATTTTAAGTTCATTGAGCAAAAATCATCCCAAAGCACAGATCCTGTTAAGTCATCTAAGTTCAAGCTTATAATTTTATCATGATTCATTTCTGTACTGAGAACTCATGATTTTTAGTTTCAAGGTTATTTTTCTTAGTATATTGGAACGACAGGTATTTTTAGGAACCCTTTTGTTTAGTCATTCACCCACTATGAACTTTCTAAAATTTAACTTTAAGCCTGTCTGCCCAAAATAATGTACAAATGAAAAAGATTTACACTTATCTTTGCTGAGATAAATAATTAGACATGCTGATTAGAAGCAGTTTTGCTGGACAGATACTCATACAGTTTTCTAATGAGTTAATTCTCTTTGGGATTTCATATTTTAGTTTTTTTCTTTCTAAAGCTTTTTTTGGGTTTCTAATTGTAATATGATAAGGAAAATATCATTGATATAATGTATTTTGGGGAGGGGGACCCCTACTGTTTTTAACCAAACCTGTGATCACATATTTTAAAGTATAATGTATATATAATATAGTATATATATGTATATATATTATATAACTTCGTTTTCTTAAAGATAAATTTCAGATGTTTTAGCTCAACCCTTTATTTTATTTTTTAAATTAATCAGTTAATTTATTTTCGGCTGTGTGGTGTCTCCGTTGCTGTGCGTGGGCTTTCTTTAGTTGGGGCAAGCGGGGGCTACTCTTTGTTGCGGTGCGCGGGCTTCTCATTGCGGTGGCTTCTCTTGTTGCGGAGCACAGGCCCTAGAGCGCACCAGCTTCAGTAGTTGTGGCGCGTGGGCTCTGCAGCACAGGCTCAGTAGTTGTAGTGCACGAGCTTAGTTGCTCTGCAGCATGTGATATCTTCCAGGACCAGGGATCGAACCCATGTCCCCTGCACTGGCAGGCGGATTCCTAACCACTGTGCCACCAGGGAAGTCCCTCAGCCCTTAATTTTTTTAACACCCATCCTGGGACTTTTTTGTTTTGTTTTGTTTTTTTAATGATCTGGGGCTCAATTTTTGAATTCTGGGGCTCAATTTTTTAAAAATATATTTATTTATATTTTTGGCTGCATTGGGTCTTCGTTGCTGCGCACAGACTTTCTCTAGTTGCGGCCAGCGGGGGCTACTCTTCACTGCAGTGCGCGGGCTTCTCATTGTGGTGGCTTCTGTTGTTGCAGAGCATGGGCTCTAGGCACGCGGGCTTCAGTAGTTGTGGCGCGCACGGGCTCTAGAGCGCAGGCTCAGTAGTTGTGGCACATGGGCTTAGTTGCTCTGCGGCATGTGGGATCTTCCTGGACCAGGGATCGAACCCTGTCCTCTGCATTGACAGGTAGATTCTTAACCACTGCACCACCAGGGAAGTCCGAGGCTGAATTTTTGAATTGATTGTTAACGCTTAATGGGCAGTACAAAAGATCATTCTTTGAAGAAGACTGACAAGATGAATGAAATGCATGTTTATCATTTATCTTTGTTAGGAGAGACTAGACATTTGCGTAGAAAAGTTTATCTTTATATATGTACACACAAACGTGTATATACATAAACATGTTAAAGTGACTTTTTTAAAAAATGAAAACCGATACCCCGTTAAAGACCATTTTGTGTGTTTCCTGCTGTTAGAAAAGCATCTTCCTTGGAATTCCTTGGTGGTCCAGTGTTTAGGACTCGGCACTTTCACTGCCGTGGGCCTGGGTTCAGTCCCTGTTTGGGGAACTAAGATCCCACAAGACGCACAGTGTGGCCAAAAGAAAAAAAAGCCTCTTCCGGAGCCAAATGTACTTTTCTAAAAATACAGCCTAATTTGACTATTTTGTCAATTTTTTTAACTAGTTAAATAATACTATTTTAGTAAGTGTCTTAAAACTGCAAAATTTGAACATTTAGTACTTGGATTTACCCCAATTATTAATAATTTTTTAAAAATCTTCAGTATGGGTAATAGTGGGTGAAACCCTCAAGTTTTCCTGTCTTGTAGGCCCAGTTGCCTGTCTCCTTCTATTTATAAAGGTGGTGTTAATACAATGTAAAAGTTTTTAAGATGCTAGACCCGCTCCAACTGGAGTAATTGACTTTTTCAGGTGAAGTGGGTTCAGTGGAATTGAACTCTTTGAAGTTGAGAATTTCATGATCTTGTTTCAGGAGGCTCAATGGGGGGGGAAAAAAAAACCCTGATGAAAAGGTTTAATCCTGAAGCTTTTGTTTTTAATGTGTGAGACTTCTCTTGAAGTCTAAGGGTGCCTTAAGCATTTAAAAGCTGGTCTAGCAGTGGTTATCATTACAATAAGAGGGTCTGAAGGTCAATACAAAGTTATTCTAAATATCAAGTTTGCAGTTTTCTCTCAATTTTATGACTTCTTGACATAGATTTAATTTCAAGATCTTAGAAAGGAAGGTGGATTTTCTTCATTCTGGAGTAACGATACTAGTAGTTGATACATAGTTGTTTACTGATTGCAGACATTCTTTTAAAGTGTTTTATATATGTTAATGGTTAAATCCTCCCAACCACCCTTTGATGTATTATCTTTTTGATTTTACACAATAGGAGATAAGGCACAGTATGGTTAAACAAGTTGGAATTTGTATGTAGGGACAAAAAGAGGAGAAATGGGCTCCAGCCTTGACAAAGGCTTGGTCACCCAGGCCCCTATCATCCCCCTATTCGTATGAGAATAAATATTCAGTCAATAATGCCCTTGGAAACTTGGCAGTACTGTAAACATGGAAGGTACCTGTGGTTTTAGTCTGGTATCTCACGGTGTCTATGTTCTGTTTCTCGCTGAGTGGATCCTGAACACTTAAGGCTAGAAAAACTACAAAAAGCACCGTTAATGTTATAATGAGCATTGTGCTATGCAGATATAAACACTTTAATCATTAAGAATTATTATAAGTATTACCATCAATACTTTTACAATTGTAGAAAGCCATGTCACCTTTAATAATGCTTCTATCATAAAAGATTCCAATTTTATCTCAAACAAACCATGACATACAGGTTTGGAACATGTCTTATGAAGCCTACTTTGTCTGCTACTCTGTGCTATGAGCACTGTCCACTCAGCTTGGTGGAGCTTCTGTTTCCACCTGGCACTGCCTGTAGCCAGGCTTTCCTTCAGGCAGGTTTTAGTAGCTACTGGTAAATAGCCAACACCTGTTGACAGGGGGAAATACATAATTAAATAAATAAATATATATATATATATATATATATATATTACCCCACTCACACACACGCGCATATGGGTTGCAGATGTCCTTATTCTTAAAGGTCAGTGTGAAGAATTAAAGAGAACATTGTTTTGTTTTATTACTTTTAAATCCTTTTCCTGATTTTAAAGTAAATACTATAGAAAAAAAGAAATGAAAACATTAAAAAAAATATGCAGGAAAAAACCCACCTTTAATTCTTATCCAGAGGCAACCACTGTTATTTTGCCACATTTCCTTCAGCTTTATTTCCAAGATATTTATATACTTTAGATCATTCAGTGGATGTCAACGACAGATTGAGTTCTCTATTATGTGCCAGGGACTACACTGGGCACTTTCATTCACCTACTGTCTCATTACAACTTTATATGTTGCTTTGTTTCCTCTTTACATTATAAATGTTTTTCATGTCACTAAAACCTCTCCGTAAGTATAATTTTCAGTGGCTACTTACTATTGTATTGTGTGGTCTTAATTTAGATAACCACTCCCTTACACGTCAGGTTGAACATGTTACATTTCTAATATTTTGCTATTAGAAATAGTCCTCTGGACATGGTTGGAGGAGGTCATCAAGAGGACGTTGGCTCCCAGTTGACCGGAAAGCCAGACCTGGGCGATTCAGGCTCTTCACCCCCTCCCCTGCCCTTGGAATATAAGTTTTGCCCACCATTGCCACAGCCAGAGCCATTTCAGTGATGCAGCCTTGAGAGGGTAATGTGTTGTTGAGACCATCTGGGTGGTATGCAGGGCTGAACCTCCTTAAGGGCAGCATATAAACTCTTAGTTCTGGCGGGAGGGTGCAAAGATTTACTTTACTTGTCTTGCAGCCGCCCAAGACAAGCTTCATTAGTAAGTCCCCTTGCCTGTTACCTGCCACCTACCAATCTGGAGTGGCTGCCTTTTTCTTTGGTCTCTTCCTGGCTTCCAGTGTAAGGGGGCCAGTTTCAAATCTTACCTGGGTACTCCTGGGGATACAAACCAACAGCTGTCCTTCTAGGCCTGGAGGTGGCACTGCAGTGGGCAGCTCGCAACCCCTCTTTATGATGAGACCACAGGTAAAGTTTGCTGTGCTGTTAGAGGTGTTTTATAACTAACCTATTATGAATAATGCTTAACTCATATGTGGCCTGACCCACCGGTCCCTATCAACTGTAGAGTGATTCCCCTTTAAGACCTAGTGTTGTAGATACTTGGAATTTGTGGTTTTAACACTAGCAGTTTTGACTTGGAGAATAATCCAATGGTCCAGGAAATCAAGCAGGTTTGTTTTTTTCTTTTTTGCTGAAGTATTTGTCTGTCAGAGCAGTTATGTTTGCTTTCTTTTATTGTCTGGTAGGTAGGAAATCTTGGAGGTAGAAACTTACGTCCTTGTGGAAAATGTCCCCACTAAGGAGTGCAGCACTTGGTACTGACTATAAGAGAAGATTAAGAGGTCAAGGAACACTGTGATCCTTAATCAGAAAAAATAGGTGGCTTAATGGAATTTTCTGGGTTCAAGGAGTGTTCTCCAAACTTTTTTGCTGACATCCACCTAAAAGATGTTTAAAAAACTATGTACTGGCTCACACATTTAATTGTTTTTCTTTGTCAGTTGAAGTAAAGTAAGTTTTTAATAGAGATAGAATAAATAAGTTGAGGATTGGCTAGTTTCAATAAATATTTCATGACTTGCTAAGATAGGTTTATCTCTTTGTTGAGTAATGCACAACAAATCTGAAACAAATGACATAACATTTTTATCCATGGTTTCATTCATTGGTAGCTCCAAAAAGCAGACTACATTCCACCTCGATACATTTAAAATACTCGGCTGTACTCATCCTACATTGTTTCTGGTTGTTCTGAACTGAGAATATCTCGACGTTCAGAAGGTAGTAAGCAGGGAAGAAAAAAAAAAAAAGAATATCATTCTGCCCCACATCATTGTTCATTTTTACTTTGCTTTTGGGGTGAGAAGGAGAGACACGGGTAGGCTGTCAAGTGTCTTTTTTTTTTTTTTTTGTGGTACGGGGCCTCTCACTGTTGGCCTCTCCCGTTGCGGAGCACAGGCTCCGGATGCGCAGGCTCAGTGGCCATGGCTCACGGGCCCAGCCGCTCCGCTGTATGTGGGATCTTCCCGGACCGGGGTACGAACCCGTGTCCCCTTCATCGGCAGACGGACTCTCAACCACTGCGCCACCAGGGAAGCCCTGTCAAGTGTCTTAAACTATCTTTTCTTGACTGCGGAGAAGGTCATAGCTGATAGCATTTCTGTGTGTGTTGTGGCCATTAGGACTGGGCTCCTAATTGGGCAAAGCAATTCCTTATTCTTGACTTGGTTATCCGCTGTCAGAACCTGAGGACTTCCTCAAGAAGCAGAAGAAGTAGAAGCTCATTCTACTTGGGGTGTCTCTGATTATTGAAGACTGTTCTACGTATTGACCTGAAAGTTATGACCCTCCATGGGTCGTCCATTAGTACTTATCCCTGACTCTAGCTGTAATTTGTTCTCACTTCTGTATGAGTGTCTTGTATGCATTTGAAAATGACTACTATCTCCACTCTAGGCTTTCTTTTTTAGAATATCATCTGCAGTTCACTGGTAATCCACATGGATATTTCTGAAAAATAAAAAATTAGAACTCCTATACTTCTGAATAATTAAATATTACCTACTAGGAAACTCCTGAGAAATGTATGAAAGCTTACTAAAATTTGACACTTCTACGTTAAAATGAGCAAGTCTGTATTGGAAAGTACAGTGAGGGAGGGGGGAGTCCTAATTTAGTATTCTGCTAAAAAGTCCACAACATGGTGCTTTGGAACAATACAAAGCTCCTATTGTACGGGATATTCTGGAGATTTTAAGGACTCTGTTAGCCCTGAACCAGTAGGGTTGTCTTGAGTTGTAGTTGGTTTCATTTACTGTTCCTGCATTCATATTTGCAGAAATACTTTTTTGGAGCCTGTATTTTGTGATGGCTGATATTGTTTGTGATTATACCGCTTTGGTTGGTACTTGGTTCTTCTCCAGTTCTTTGTAATTACTGGGTTCGTTTTCTACTGACAAGAGAGTAGTTTGAGGCAGAAAAACGTTTGAGAACCACGCTCTGTGTCCTCAATCCTTAACCAGGAATTTGGGCCGATCTTCCCAGCTGATTCTTGCTGTGGTGGTGCTGATTCCATCTCACATTCTTTGCGTCCATCTTCTCAGATCATTGATTTCACAAACTGGACACCTCTCCCTCTTCTAGCCTGTTCCACCTCCTTTATCAGCTAGCTACATGGGACCAGGCCGTCACTCTGCCCAGCACCCTTCTCTCCCTCCTTCTCTCCCTCCTTCCCTCTAATTCACAACCAAGTCCTTAGTGATCTGGCCCTCAGTTTCCTTTCTCTTGGTTCATTTCCATTGCCACTGGCCTCCTTCAGGCCCCCCGCACTACTTTTTGTCTCCTCGCTCACTTTCCAACCTCCAACTCCTGCCCTGCGTTCAGCATTCTCTTAAGTCACAGATCCCTTCGTGTCCCTCCCGTGGTAAAAACCTTCAGTGGTTTCCTCTTGTCTATAGGACAAATCTGAATTCTTTTGACTAATTTGAAAAGCCATTCAAAATCCCAGCTCCAGATTATCTTCCTAGTGTTACCTATTGAAATAGCCCTCCTCCCAGGCCTATTCAAATACAAAACCTTTCTCTTCCCCGCCCACCAAAATCGGTTGTCCTTTCTCTGTGGTTTGCTGGCACTTGGCTCATAAATAGATTAGTATTCTCGCTTGTATGTTTGAAATCAGTGCCTATCACAGAATTTGGCTATAGTTGCCCTCACTGTGTGTTGACTAGATGCATGCAGATATGAATGAATACACAAGGCTGTTTATTTACTCTCGGATGTGTATCTGCTTTATTATCCAGTACCTCTTTATATGGTCCTTAAGTGAATTATGGGAGACTGTCTAGTGCCTTCTGGAAACAATAATAAAAAGACTTCTTTTTTTCATCTAATTTTCTTTTTAAGAGGAAAGATATTCATTTAGCATGACTAATTTTTAGTGAATCCATTTTAATTGTTGGGGATTATTAGTCCTTTTCTAGGCAGCCACTCCAATCAGAAAGAAGTCAAAAGCTTGCCTAAAGTTGGGGGGAAGGTGGGATTGTATGCACAAGGAAAAAAAAGTCAGGAAGAAAATAATATTGGTACCAAAATGGTAAAAAGTAGTTGTATAAAATGATGGTTGTTATTTCTCTTATTGCTCTTCCAGTTTTCCATAATCTTTTTTGTATTACATTCTGGGTATGTATAGGTGGTGGGATTTTGCATATGGTCATATTTTTTCATTTTTTGCATTAACTATAGTGTACTTACTATCTTCATAGTAAAAGATCAGCTTCATTTTATAATGGTGTATTATCTGATACAAGGTAATAAGCATTTTTGTAAAACACCAATGCAAATTTTAATAAACATTAAGCAACATAGTTAAACACAAAGGCATTTTGTGAGAACAGGGAACTGCACATTCTTATTTCAAATGAATACACTTTCTCAGATTAAGGTAGAGATTAGTCATACTGTTGATGTCACAAAAACTTCCCTTTCTCCATTTCTAAATTATACAGTTTGATTATTTTTTTAGTAGGAAAGGTTCCTGCTTCTTTAAGGAAGGGTGATAACAGACATTCACTTGAACATGACAACTTTTATATCTGGATTTCAGGAATGTATCTAATATGGCAAAGGTTCCCCATGGACAATAGTCATCTAATCTAATAGCAATAAAAGATTAAACATAAACTTGTCTCTAGAGAGCAAAAAATGAATCAGGTAATCAGCTCAGGGACCTCGTGGCACCTGGAAACAGATGCTGCATATGTACCTGGGATACATCATTAACAAATACTCCAGCACTGCTGAATGCCTGGGAGATCAAGGCATCGAATGCCTGATTTAGAGGAGCTGGAAGGAATTTGTTACTCTCTGCAATAAAGGGCCAGTCTAGTCCAGAAGCCAGGCCTTGTGGAGCCAGAGAACCTGGTGTGTCTAGTCTGGTAGGAAGTCCCAGGGATCTTGTTGGGACCCCAGTGACAGAGCTTTTCCACAGGACTGCTTTGCAGAGATCTTATCAGTTCTGGGCATTGCTTTGAACTCTTGCTTCTTCTGGACTTGCTATTAGAGAGAAGAGAGAGACAAGGGATTGATTGCAGTGTGAGAACATGAGAAGTAGTATTTTGTTTTTACAGTTAGCTGTGTCTAGGAAGCATTGTCTCAGCCAGCAAACAAAAGGGCACAGGAGCCGGGAAAGGGAGGGTGGAGGAGAATGGGTCCAAATCATATGGGATATAGTTTTTTTAAATCTCTGTAATTGATTTAATGATGATCTTTTGGTTTTAACCTTCCTATAAACTTAGAAAAAATTCTGCCCTTATGCTCCGGACAACTTAAATAAGTATTCTTTCTGGATGCAAGAAAATAAGCAGAAGGTTAGAAATATCCTAAAGGAGCAAAAAAAAAAAAAAAAATAGTAAATATAAGGAAAATATTAGACTCAATTTTTCTAAAAGAGTGTTAAAAATACTATTTCCTCAAAAATAATATTTCTTGAAGTAAATTTAAAATTTTAATCTAAATGTTTATGACTTTCTTCTGTAACATCAGAAAAAAGGTACATTTATCTCTTTTCAGGTAACTTTTTTAAGGGAAGTTTTTTTCCTATTACAGAAATTTATTTTTTTTTATTTGAAAACTACCCTAAAATAAAGCATAAGAAATTATACATTGTTTCATATTCTAGAACAACACATTTATGAGCCTAATACCAAAATTACAATTCACCAAGTATGAAACATTCTGACTAGCACAATCTCTAAATATATATATATACATTTCTGACTGGTAGAGAGTGAGGGCTATATGATTGTATCTGACATTTTAAAACATTAAAACAGGAATTTTCACATTATAAACTTTTGATAAATTTTTAACATTCAAGCAAATTTTCACATACTTTAAATGCTTGATATGTATTTATACTTTATTTTGAAAATAGGCTTCCATTTCAATGCCATATAATATGAATATTATAATAATTTAAAAAATAAGTATTAATTATTGGGCTTTTTAAAAAATTGGGCAAATGTTGATGCCAGTCCCTCCTCAACATCCTGTAACTGCTGTGTAGGCTTGGATTGGGGGTATTTTATGTGGATAATTAAGGCAAAACAGCTGTTTTTTTGAACTTGCATTATTATATAGAGAGAATAACACACTCACAATGGAAAACTACATAGAATAAACTAAAACAAAAACAAAACTCTACCATTATAAGAGAATTAATCGTGGCTAAGGAACAAAAAGTTCGGCCTCAGAGATCTATTGCATCATCAGACTAAACTTTCTGTGGAGATTGTCTCTTCCCCCAAAAGTATTTGGTGTCCAGAGGCTCTTTTTGTCCCAGCAACGCTGAAGGGACCAGGGTATAGGGACTCAAGCTGGTGAATTATGCTTGTCCTACTTTCTCACAGTGGAATACAGATTCTAACAAAAATTGGTGCAATTGGATACCCCTTCCAGGATTAAATTTTACTTAGTGGGAAGAATACGTAGTCTCTTTTATGTTTATAGTCTGTCCTATCTGGATGTGCTCTAATAGATTTAAACTGTTTTCCTAAGGTAGTTACAATATAACAGCTCCAAATGTCTTGTTTATATGCAAAGTCTAGGACATTTGGAATGTAGTAGTTTTCTGAAGTATTGCTATAAATTGTGTTTTCATTGATCTTGGGCCAGACCATCAATAGCTTGCCAATTGTCTTCAGTAGTTGGCTTAAATTGTTTTTTTCATGTGAAAATGAAAAGCAATACTCTTGTTTTCTCATGAGTTCAGCTGAGTTTAAATATTTAATATTTCCACCCTAGTTTCTGAAATTTATGTATGTATTGTTTTTCATCAAATTGTATGCACCTGGAGGCCTAGAATTAAGAGATATACATAAAATCTTTACTTTTTTCTTAAGACTTTTCTTATGTAGAGAAGCATTAGGATTCATCTTGATAAAGCAAAGATGTGTACTGTCACAGAAACATTTTTTAAAGGAATAAACTCCTATCAGTTGTAGTTTCTTCATTCAGTGGATAGGCCTGGTGCAAGTAACTTTAAGTTACATACTGTAGAAAATTTAGGAAACACAAATAAGCAAAAATAAGAAAGCAAATGTTACCCTGAGATAAACATTAACATTTTGGTGTAAATCTTTTTAAACATCTTTCTTTCCCTCTCTCCATCTCTCTGTTTTTAACAAAAATATTTTCATAGAGTTCATACCATATTTTTCTGTAACCTGACTTTTTTTCTTAATATGGAATGGAACATTTTTCCCTGTTCTTAAATACTTCCTTCACCAAATTGTAAGCAGAACTATGTTTCTTTAATGTAATGTTCTAGCTGACATTGGAAAACTTGAGGAGACACATGTCATTCTTTTCAATCAACATATTTTCTATCATTCTTAGAAGGAAAAAGAAAACTAGCAGCTTTAAAAGAGCAAAAGAATACACTGAATATAACAGCATTAAAATGGTTTTAAGTTTGACCAGTAGAATAAAAGTGCAATAAATTTCAGATTATTTTCTTCACGGATTATGTCTTCTTTGGGTAATAACTCATCAGTTTGCTGTGCAGAACAAACCCGCCAATCAAGGAACTATGTTAAAATGCTTTTAACTGCAAGTAACAGATTATAATTAACTGTGGCTTAAAACATAAAACATTTAACTATTTCATATAAGAGTAAATCTGATTGGAAGCCTCTGTAGTCATTCAGTGGTTTAATAATGTCATCAGTGTTCCAAGTTCTATCTGAGTTTTTGTCTTGCCATCCTTAATGTATCAGCAGTATTTTCTTGGTGGTTCCAAGATGGCTGCCATTTCACCAAACATCTATCCTCACTGCAACTTCCCAAGCAGAAGGGAAGGGACAGCAGCAAAGAAGCCTCCTTTTAGTTCTCTTCTTTGTCAAGAAGATACCTCCAAGCCAACTTGCTCTTAGTAAGTTTATAAAAGGATTTACTTCTGTTATTGCTGTAAGTTCATCTCATCGGTCAGGCCTGGGTCACATGCCTCACTTTTGGACCATTCACTGACAAAGAGGAGTGGAATTGCTTTTCTAACCCTTAGACTGCTGACAAAGAGACCGATTGCCTTGAGATGCTTATACCCTATCTTTCAGGGCTGTGTGCATTGCCCTCCAAACGATATCAGATTAAGTTTCCTGTTAGCAAGGGAAAGAATTGGGTTGGCTAGCTTACCCTCCACTGTGCTAGTAGTACAAGAACATACACTCTAAGGAGACAGAAAAGATTCAAGTCTGAAATAAAATTCATTTTGGTACTTTTTACATGACTCCTCACAGACAGAATGGTCTTATTAAAAAGTGGAAACATTGACTTATTCATGCTGATGTTAAACACAAACTATTGTGTGAATTACTCCTTAGTCTCTAAGGATGATAGAGCTGGAAATACTAACCTTCTAATGGCAGTGGAGGAATAATTCCCAAACAAAGTCCCAAGAAATGATTAAGAAAGAACTGTTCTACACATTGCATGATGTGAGAGTACTAAAACTTGACCCAACATTGACAATGTGCTGGGATCACTGATGTCAGAACGTATCATTCGTCTTCAGTAACTCGGTACATAAACTCAATGCAGATCTTACCTAACCTTCCAAAGCATGGCACTACTTTGGAATAAGTAGCCATTATTGTCTCTGTTGGATCGCATAACACGTGCTAGTAATATCATACCGAGGGATGATATAGTGACACTAGGGCCACATTCTGCCTAGGTTTGAATCCTTGTTCAGTTCAGTCACTTACTAGGTCTGTAACCATGGGGAGATTACATTTTTTTTTTTTTTTTTTGCGGTACACGGGCCTCTCACCGCTGCGGCCTCTCCTGTTGCGGAGCACGGGCTCCGGACGCGCAGGCTCAGCAGCCATGGCTCCCGGGCCCAGCCGCTCCGCTGTATGTGGGATCCTCCCAGACCTGGGCACAAACCCGCGTCCCATGCGTCGGAAGGTGGACTCCCAACCACTGCGCCACCAGGGAAGCCCAACATATCTTTTTTTTAAACCTTAGTTTCCTTACCTGTAAAACGTGGAAAATAATACTGACCTGATAGAGTTGTTGCCTTGATTAAATGAATTAATGTGTGTGAAGTATTCACTAACGCTATGTGCTATATAAGTTTTAGGTATGTTATTATCATTGATGTTAATGTGTCAATATTGAACATTTTACCCAGTACGTTCACATTGTCTCATGGTCCCCTCAACGCAACACTGTGAGCTAGGAATTTTCATCCCCGTTTTATGGACAAGAACATTATATACTTTTATGTCCCAAATCATGTTGTGAGCCCAACAATGATTCTGTTTGTCTTTTTAGTTTCTTAATTATAAATTTTACTTATAGTGTGAGCAGAAATTATAAAATATGTTGAATTTACACATTCCTAGATTATACAGTCCATAAGATCACATTAGAAAGTATGAAGAAGAGATGGGAATGTTTGGTTAATAGACAACAAGTGTCCTAGGAGTTAATTGCACTCTGTAGAAATAATTATGTTCATTCACTGCATTAATTTCTTGGGATTGATTTAGATACTTAGATGTAGCAACTCTAGGGTGAGAGTGAAAATACAGGTAAAGATCATGGTATATTACATGGCAGTTTCCTGTGCTTTAAATATATTCTATACCTGTGGATTTTGCATCCATGACTAACAGGTCTAACAGAGGAAAAGCAGATCCAGTCTGGTGAATATGTGTTGACACTAGTACTATCCAGCTCAGTGCAAGAGAGAACCTAAGGTCAATAGAAAATTCTCAGTGAGTCCAATCTGATTCACTAGGGCCACAGGCAAAAAGAGGTACCGTCTGGTTTTTTTTTTTTTTTTTTTTTTGATTTATGTTCAGAAGTAACAGCGTTCGTCATTAAGATATGTACTTAAAATGATTGAATGGCTTTATATCCCTATATTTGAGATGGTTTTTATTTCTAGTTTGCATTGAAAGTAATGTCATTTCACCTTATCTTTTCTCCAAAGCATCTTGCAGAAGGACCAACTAGTTAACCAAGAAATTTTTTACAGTTCAGCAAGTTCTTTTGGCAGACTGCAGCCATAGACTATTTAATAACAGGGTAAATTAAATTATGATGGCCTCCTGCAGATCTAGAAATCAGGTGATGAATCCATTCTCATCAAGTCTAAGAGTTTTTTTCTTTTTTTTTAATGGTGTAACTGCCCCATTCTTAAACTTGTTTATTAATTAATTAATTTATTTTTGCTGTGTTGGGTCTTAGTTTCTGTGCGAGGGCTTTCTCTTGTTGTGGCAAGCTGGGGCCACTCTTCATCGCGGTGCGCGGGCCTCTCACTATTGCGGCCTCTCTTGTTGTGAAGCACAGGCTCCAGACGCGCAGGCTCAGTATTTGTGGCTCACGGGCCTAGTTGCTCTGCGGCATGTGGGATCCTCCCAGGCCAGGGCTCGAACCCGTGTCCCCTGCATTAGCAGGCAGATTCTCAACCACTGCGCCACCAGGGAAGCCCTTCTTTTTTTCTTTTTTTTTGCGGTACGCGGGCCTCTCACTGCTGTGGCCTCTCCCATTGCGGAGCACAGGCTCCAGACGCGCAGGCTCAGCGGCCATGGCCCACGGGCGCAGCCGCTCCGCGTCATGTGGGATCCTCCCGGACCGGGGCACGAACCTGTGTCCCCTGCACCGGCAGGCGGACTCCCAACCACTGCGCCACCAGGGAAGCCCTTTTTTTCTTTTTAAAAGGAAAACATTTTCTATAATCAAAAGATACATCCATTGCAGAACAAAATGGAATTATGGTATGAGCCATTGTCCCTTTTTACTGAAAATATTTTTTAAAATCCCATTTTTCTAAAGGCAGTTTACTCCATCAGCCAAGGTGCCTACGTCTTATAAAGGTTTGTTTAGATGATGGTCAGGAGTCTTTTGAAATGTTTCAGATGTGGATGCTGTAGGACGAGAAAATGACTGGTTGAGGGTATCATTCGGGGCATTAATGGAATCTGGAGTAGTTATTGCCGTCCTGGGACTAGTACTCAGAGGACACATTGGTCTGCTGGGATCCCAGTGTGCTTGCTTCCATGACAGCCTGAGTTCACGTTTCCCTGTTTGTGTGCGTTCTCCTGCTTGACTAAGTCACACCCAGCAATTTGTATTGTCAAGGCGGAGAAGCAGGTCGGAGGTGCCATTTGAATGTATAGACAGCAGATGAAGTCAGTGGGTGAAACGGCATACTACTGCGGTGATGCAGGCTGTGCCTTTTGTACTTCCTTCCACAGACCTGCAGGTTGACTCAGCACAGGGCCGCTGGAAGGTATCGCCTGAACATATGAAAAGTCATTGTGGCTCCAAATTCTGTTTTTCCTCTTGTACTTAGGACCTGAGGAAAAGCAGGTCTGGGAGATCTGGGAGTGTTGGTTTTCATGTGTTTCTCCTGCACTATATAGCATCAGGTTCAGAGGGAAAGTCTCCATATTCCAGGGGACATAGGTCCATTGTCTCACTGTAATAAGACTAAAAAAAAAGCCCTTTGCAGAGTCCACAGTTAAAAAAAAATCAGCAATAATTTTAAGTACTTTGGGATAATGCAAGTATTTATTTATTTTTGCAGGAATTTATTTTAAACTAAGCAAATTCAGATCACGTTTCTCAAGAAGAAAGGTAATCAGTCACCTAAGCAACTGGTATGAAGTATGAGTTATACTCCAGAAGGCTCTTCCTTTGCAGGGGTGGATTAGTACTGTCTACCTCTGATCCACATTCTTTGTAGGAGGTACAGTTGATTTTCATTACTTGACTAGTTATGTTCTATAAAGTTGCTGGAAATACTAAATTAGCAAATCCTGAACCATTGCTTCTAGAGGAAATGCAGGGTTAGGTTCCTGCAAGCCCCCGGTCATATTTTTGTCAACCAAGCAATGCTTATTTTATGTGTTTCTGTTTAAAGATACCTTATTTAATGTATCGTTGATTCATTAACATTAAACTCTCAGCCAACAGCACCATATAACTCAGGCCTGAATGAAGCTTATCTGACGCATGGCTTTCTCGGTAAGACACAACACAGCCTTGTACTTAGGAACGCTAGACAGCATTTCAGCACTGGGGGCCATTTTAAACAGTGAGATCGCCAACAAAAAACACAAAAATGCAGAAAATGTGACACTAAGTAGACTGAAAAAAGGACACTTTTTTACAGTATGAGAGTTGAAATAACAAGGCAGAGCGTTGCCTTGTTTGACCTCAGCCTGGAATGCAAGCATCGGGCAACTCAAATTAGACACCACTCTGGGAATGACCACGAATGACCATGGAAGCACTGTGTGTTTGGATTTGGGGGTGAGAAATAAATTTTAATGAGTAGGTGAATTTGCAACAATGAGGATCAGCTATTCCGCTGTAGGAAGTAACATCCAAAGCTCAAGTGTTCATACTGTCCTGGATAACCCTAATTTATAATGGCAGCACTCACCTGTCCTTAGCAGTGAAAATACTTTTTCACAGAATGCTGAGAAGGCAAGTCTCTTCATACATAACAGAGAACTTGTCTTTTCAGATTTACATCACAAAGCATGCCTTTAAAGCTGGAGATTTAAAATTTTATTAAAGGAGATAATTAAAGAAAAAAAAACCCCCAAACTGTTGTGGTTTTCTAAGGGAGAATCCAGAGAGAACTAACAGTTAGCTAACAGTTATTGAGAGCCTATCCTGGGCCTAAGATGGACTTTATGAACATTGACTCACTTAACCCTCCATTTTACAAAATACAGTTTGTAACGGGGCCTGTTTTGCAGCTGAGGAACCTCAGGCACAGAGAGGATGAGTAACTCGCAAACAGTCCTACAGCTATAGCTGGTCATAGTTAGAGATGGGTTCACAGCCGGGCAGTCTGGCTCCACCCACTAGGCTGTACTCCGTCCCCCACTTTGGCCTGCAACCTCCGCACTTATTGGGAAAATCACAGAAACCATTTCCAAAGAAAATATTTTAAAAGGGTAGGGATGGGTGGCAGGGTGGGCTTCATTTTGTTAAGGAAGGCCCAGATCAATGGGAATATACTGTATGAAATAGCAGTTTTTGAAACAATTGTGATTGTATCTTTTGGATTGGACTCTTATTCCAATAATTTACAGCAATATAATGCTCACCTAATGAGCTAAAAATACAGATATAAAGTACTGATTCACTTTTGAAGAGTTTTAATATATATATATATTTTTTTTCAGTAATCTATGTTCACTTATATTCTGGGCTCTAGTCATATAGTGATACGAAGGCAAAATTTCTACTAAAACATTAATCTTAACTAATAAACACTCCCCAACTGGACTTTCCAATTGGAATCAAGCACTAAATTTAGAATTTTGTACCAAAAATACAAGAAAGAACTTCCTTAATTGGCCTGATATTTGTCAGCACCTAAAGGCCTCGATAAGTTTTATACAAACCATTAAAACAACCTTAAACATTGAAGTAGGCATTCTGTTCTTCTGCCGCTAAGAAAATAAGAGCTCTATGTATATATTAAGAAAAAAAAATGATGTCAGTGAGCTACTTGTATGTGCTTGACAGAGATCACTTTTCAAGAATAGTATGATGGAAAGGTCCTCTACCTGCCCCTTCCCCCCAAAAACCCCAGAAAAACCTTTAGTAGACACTTATATACCCATTAAAATTATATTACTGAGGAATATATCTTGACATAAAATGTACATGATATATTGCTACGGGGAAAAAATACTTGCCTACAAAACAGTCTGGCCAGTTTGTAAAACACACACATTGTATACACACATACATACACACATATATACAGTTAGTACAGTTTTAACTGTGTGTGTACCCAAATTCTAATCATGGTTGTGTTTTGAAGAGAGGATTGAGTTTTTACTCCAGGAAACCAAAAGAGTGTCTCATTGTACCTAATACTTTGCTCGTGGAGAGACTTTCAGGTGCCTTGGTGTTCAGCTGTGCACATCCAGGCTGATCAGTGTGTTCTTTGGTCAAACCAGCTGGTAATTACTAGAAGATCAGAGTATGCATGACATGCAGGAGAGAGGCCAGAAGACAGAGAAGAAGGCAATGTCCTATGAGTGTCAGACAGACCCTCTGTAAATATCTCAATCTATTTGAATTACAATCCATTCAGGAAGGCAAATGTCCATGCAAAATACAGGTAGGTGCCATACAGCAGAGCAAATATTCAAGTGCTGGAATATAGGAATTACAGCAAACGAGAAAAGAAATTCGCTATAGTGGGATGTTTAGAAAGACTCCATTAAGAGGCAGGGACCTTGAGAGCTTTCATTATAGTTGGATTGACAAAAAGGAGAACTGGGGGTTTACTTTTAAGGTGGTAACGAGAAAACTGCATGTTCTCTGATATGCAAGCCATGACTGTACAGAGGGCTGAGATTAAGAGGCAGTGTTCAGCTGCTCTCTGTTAGCCAGGACAAAAGCAGAAACAAGAATTTAAGAGAGTTTTTGTTATCTGAAAAGAAAGGCAGGCATCTGGCCGTCTAAATATCACTCGAGAGAGTTAGATGATTTTTCTGGCAGTAAGGTAAGGACAGACCAAGGTCCTAGACCAAAGACCTAGAGCAATCTTTAGAAGAAAGTCAGTGATGTAATGTCAAAGAACACTCCAGCCCAGGGGCCAGATTCATGTGGCCCAAGCCACTTCCTAATCTCACCAGATAGCAGGCTAGAATTCAGTCCCCAGGGAAATGGATAATGCTGACATGACAGTATCTTCCCTAAAGATGGGCTCTGAGCCAGGCTTTGTTGATAAGCTATCCCAGGAGTGCTGGGGCTCTGTGTCACTGACAGGGGAGGTGGCCAGAGGTATTGAAAGCCGGATCACTGGTTGATACTTTGTTCAGAAGGGAGAGAAGCCTAATCGGTCATCTTGCTTAGAGAAGACCACCCCTCCTTTCCACCTGCCCTGGTGCGCTAAAGGGTGCAGGTGGACAAGGTAGGACTGACTGTCCTCAGAAATTCATCCTGGCTTCTCTCCAATGTGTGGGTGAATGTTTGTGTTTTTTTGAAGCAGGTGTTACTGACAACCTCCACATAACTTATTTCATAAATCCCCCTGATAATCCTGATGGGAATGCATTATAATTGTTATTTTATAGTTGAGGAAACTGAGTCACAAAGAGGTGATTAGCTCACCTCTGCCCCACAGCGAGTGATTGACTGACTTGGGATTCGAACTTGAGCATGCCTGGCTCCCGAGACCGGAACCCATGCTCCTGACCCACCACACCCCTACATGTGAAGGAGAACATCTAAAGCGTGGCCCTTCCATGACTCTGTGCGCTGGGCAAGCTGAGCTCATTCCTACCTCCTCTGTTTCTTGCAGTGATATTAAAATGTGGGATTTGATAAGCATCTGTAGCGGAGAGGAGACGCAGCCCTGCCTGACTGAGGTTGACTTGAGGTTGTGGGGAATGAGGTTGGATACATGCGGGTAGATTGGCAGCTTGGAAGCCAGCCTCAGAAATCGGAGTAGCTCCAGTAGGCAGGAAAAAAATCCCATGCAAATCAGATAGGACCATAATGGTGGAAGTGCCCTCTTCTTTCACAAACCCAAGTAATATTTAGGATGAGCTATATGCAATTGCCAATCCTTAAGTATTTTGACCTATGAAATGACAGTATCATATGGTTCAGCTAAAACAGGTTCCCTGGTGTTTCCATCACACTCTTCTTTCACATCCACTTTCACCTGAGAGGATGTTGGAGAGGGCTGCCATTTTGAATTTCTTGTTGTTTGCAGACACCAAGCAAACAATCTGTATTGCTTGTCCAACTAGTTAGAAGCCAGTTCTCTTTTTGCAGAATAAAGGTCAAACCTGCTGCACAAGTTTATATATTTGCCATGATTAGGATAAACATTATAAAAATTAAATGCACAGAAAGGCCACACACTGCATTAATTTTTGGAAATCCTTCCTTTCATCAGAAATGAGCGGCCTACCTGCCTACCTTCCATCCTGTTTTCTGCCTTTCAACAAATCTTCATGGCATCTCTATGGCAGACTTGTGATAGTGGAATTATCTAAAAGTGTTTGGGTCATAATACCCATGATATAAGTACAATTTTCCTTTTCTCTTTAAAACCATGGCCTCAACTTTCCTTTTCCTGAATGTGTCATTAAAGAAGCAGCATATGAACGCCTGGGACCTCTCTCTGTTATTTCATTCTAATTTCATTCCTTTGTGGTAGAGAATACACCTTGTATAGTTTCAGTCGTTTAAAATATTTTGAAGGTTGTTTTATGGCCTAGCATATAGCCTATCCTGTGGATGCAGGCACACAGAGTTCCAGATCCACCTTTGACACTTCATGGTTTGCTGAACTTGGACACATTCATTAACCGCCCTGGGCCTTCATTTCTCAGTGTGAAATTGAGGTAATCAAATTGGGTTCTGGCCAGAATTAAACACGGTAAGATGTGTAAATTGCTTACAAACGTCTAGCATTTTATAAGCCCTCCATAAAAGGTAGCTTTTACTGGCTTGTCTGCGAGCCACAATTTTATTTTTGCCTGGCTCTCCACCAAACAAGCGTTCCTAATCCAACAATTCTTTTTAACTTGTCAGGAAGCGTTCAGAAACATTGTTTCGCAACTCTGCATAAAACCTTTCCATTGCTCCCAAGTTGCCTGTCCATTGACTCAAATTTCCCAACCTGATATGCAAGATTCTTTGCAGTATGACCTCAACTCACCATTC
This sequence comes from Phocoena phocoena, assembly GCF_963924675.1. Taxonomy (NCBI): domain Eukaryota; kingdom Metazoa; phylum Chordata; class Mammalia; order Artiodactyla; family Phocoenidae; genus Phocoena; species Phocoena phocoena. The sequence continues at coordinate 109,775,909 of NC_089223.1, read as the reverse complement.
CTGTCTTACAGTTAGTTCTCCCTTTTTTCTATTGATAGCTTATGACCATGGCAAACTGAAGAATTTCTTATTTCCCATGTATCTCCATACCATCCTTTTCCTTTTATTTTTGTCACCTGGAATATCTATCCCCTTTCCCTGCTTTGAAAACTTACCCAGAAAGCCCCACTTGATACTACCACCTTCATAAATACTTTACAGTTTTTTGAAATTTTTTTTTTTTTTTTTTTTGGTACGCTGGCCTCTCACCGCTGTGGCCTCTCCCGTTGCGGAGCACAGGCTCCGGACGAGCAGGCTCAGCGGCCATGGCTCACGGGCCCAGCCGCTCCGCGGCATGTGGGATCTTCCCGGACCGGGTCACGAACCTGTGTCCCCTGCGTCGCCAGGCCGACTCTCTACCACTGCGCCACCAGGGAAGCCCTTGAAATGGTTTTGATCTTTGCCATTAAACCCCCTAACTCTTCCATTTGATATTTGCATTCAAAACCCCTAAACTCCTATTTAGCTCTGGCAGATTTTCTCATAATAAAGTTAGTTGTGACTTGTATTATCATCTTTATAGCATTTTATACTAATTGATGATAAGATTTGCCTTTCAGTCAAGCCTGGTACAATACACAAACATTTTGAGTCACTGTCCACGATTGATCCTGAAAGTGCTGCAAGTGTTGATTTGGGGGGTAGCAATAAATTTTAGTGAGGAGAAGAATTTGCAAATACAGAATCTGCAAAAATATTCTATTTTCTAATTTTAGATACACACATGTATCTAATACATAATGTTCTGTATCTTAATTTCTTCACTTAATGCTACAATTTAAACATATTTTATACACACATACATATATTGTTTTTATTTCAGTGGAAAAGGAGCTTCTGTTTTGTTACTGTTGAAGCTGCATATCATTTCATTACATGGGCATTTGTGTTGTTTCCAATCCTTTATTATTAGAGATACTGTATATCTGTAGGATATACATGGATCAAACTGCAATGGAAATGCTGATAGATATTGTCAAATTGCCCTCCATGGTGGTGTACCTTATACACTGCTACCACTATTGTAAGAGGGGATGGCATTCTTTCACATAGCAGCGTTCTTTGTTGGTTGTAATGACTTGAATTATATTTTAATACCAATCTCCTGTGTCAGGGGAACCATCTTTAAGTTTTCCAATAAGCCTTGAGAACCTACTGAATAGAAATGCAAGTTAAAACCTCAAAGGGATCAGTGTGTGAGATATTCACATTCCTTCCCTCGCTGTGCACCTATTTCCTAACCTCTTAATTTGGTACATGACTGTACTAGGTATTTCACATCAAGCCATTCGTTATTCCCCATTCTGGTTACACTTTCTACAAAAAATAACATGTTTCCAAAAATCAGCACACATTGTAGCAACATATGGGCGACATGCATGCTTTTAGTATTTTATTGTTACAACAGCCTAGAGTGGATAATTTGAATAAATTTAAACTATCTGAAGCTTCACTACCATGAAGTTGATGTGCATTAAAGCTAGTAAAATGGCATAGCTATGACAATTCTTTAATAAGATAACATTTTTAATCCTTGCCTTCATGAAGTTTATATTTTAGTAGTAAGAGATAGATGGTAAATAAGTTAACCATGTATATTTCTGGTTTATCTAGTATGCCTGATGGTGATACATGCTATGGCGAAAAGCAAAGCAGGAAGGCCAGGACAGAACTGGGGACAGCTGGAAGGTCTGGTTTGGCAGGGATGTTAGGAAAGATAACATTTGAGTAAAGACTGTAAGATAATGAGGGTGAGCTATGCAGGTTCTGAAATGCTGGGATGAGGAAAGGGCCCAAGAAGAGGCTCTATCTGGCAGGAAAGTAGCATATCTGTTAAGGGGCCAGGATGGCAGGAGTAGATGAGTGAGGGGACGAGTAAAAGGAGAAGACTCCAGGCAAAGAGTCGAGAAGGAGCTAGATTTTAAAATTTGATCACTATCAGTGTGTTGAGGGTATGGGAAAATAGACAGTCATATGTACTATTGGTGGGACAATCAATGGCTACAATCTTGGAGAACTTTAGGCAATAGCCGTCAAGACTTTTCAACATACATACATTTTGCCCATGACTGGGATTTCCCCCTTTACATATGTGTACAAAAAGATGCAGGTGCAAGAATGTTCTTTGCAGCATTGTTTTTAATAGCAAATAATTGAAGGCAATCTAAATGTTTTCCAATAGAGAGCTGGTATAATGAAGTATGGCACATTGAAGCCATGGAATATTACAGAACTGCAGAATGTGGTCAAGCTCCAAGTGCTATGATGGGAAGATCCACCAGACACACTGTTAAAGTGACAAAAATCATCGTATTTAATAGTGCATGCCTCTGTGTGTGTGTGTGTGTGTGTGTGTATTTGTATTTAATAAGTGGAACAAAGTGGTAAACCAACCCTCACTGTATTGTTTAAAAAAAGGATTTAAATTTTATTTCAGTGTTTGATTTAGGTACTAATTTCTCTCATTGTAAAAGAAGTCTTACAAATCAATAAGAAAGATAAATAACTCAGTAATAAGGTAGATAAAGAACATAAATAGAAAGTTTACAGCGAAGGAAATGTGTCTTAACCATTTCTTTCAGGAGACATGAAAAAGGGCTTAAATGAACTCAAAACTGAAGAAAGTAGAAAACAGCAATGAGATACCACTTTCATCTTTTAGGTTATGAGAGATTAAAGTTTTTGCACACTTTCAATGCTAGAGAGTGTGGGGAAATACGTTGGTAGAAGGATAGAAGTTCCTGAACTTTTTGGAGTCATTTTTGAGGGTAATTTTTCATTCTCTATGAACTGTTTAAAAAAACTGAGATAGAGACTCCTGCTGATGTGGAAAGATCTCAGAGATACATTGCTGTAAGTGAAAAACATCAAGATGCACAATAGTATTAAAAATATGAATTTTTTAAAAAGTACATATGCATATATTGATACACACAAATATGCATAAAAATCTGAGGAATGGAATTGGGAGTCAGTCAGTGGGAAAGGGAAGGAGACTTGGCTTTCATTTTACACCCTTTCTGTATTACTTGACTTTCTCTTTTTTTTTTTTTAAACCCTGGGTATTTCTTATTTTTATAGTAAAAATTTAAATCTCATTTAAATTGAAAAACATTTATCTTTTTTCATATGATTAAGCACAATAATTTAATCATCAGTTTTTAAAATTGCCTTCATATATATTATTGACTGGTAGTTCCCGTGTATTATAAATCCCATGACAATAGAAGATTTGCCTGTCTTGTTCCCCCGGGTATGCTCGATACCTTGGCACGTGGTAGGCACTCCATGAAAGTTTGCTGACTAAATGAAGAAAGGAAAATAATTTTTAAATAGTGTTCAGTATTCCAATACTACTGTCATTCTGGCAGGTATATTATTGCCTCCATTTTACAGACAAAGGAGAGAAAAAACTGTTCAAATCACAAAGTATGGAAGTGAATAGAATAGATAAAATAAAGCAACTGCAAAGTAAGTTAAGCATTAGAGCTGAGGCCAAGACTTTGTGAGTCATGGCTGGCTGTGTAACTTAGTGCATTATCCAACTTCTTGATCACTAACTGGAGAATGGTTGCTAAACTTTTTTGTCCTGATTCTTGATGAATGGTGCTCCAGGGATCCAGAAAGATGTTAATAGGTGGGGAGCTTTTCTTCATCAGAGCTGTGTTTCTATCTCAGTAAACAGATCGCAATTGGAGAAAATGTGTAGGTTGATCCCATAGGTGGCAAAAAGTAAATTACATCACGTTTGGTTTAAAATTTTTGTGGTATTCAAATTGGGTTACTTAAATTATGGACCATCTATACAACGGTCATTATGTGGTCTGACAACTATTTCTGTGGAGATGGATGAATATGTACTGACATGGAAAGATGTCCCCTTATATAATATAAAGTAAAATAGGAATGTATACTATGATTGGATTTTCATAAGTAATATATATGTTAATAAATGCACTAAATTGTAAATAAGTACAAGAAAATAATGTAATGAGTTTCTTAAGCTGTGTATTAAAGCATAATTAACTGACTTGGCAAACTTAGTTTTCAGGGTACTACATCCATGAACTTTGGATTATCTTTGTATTTATAAATAAAGTAACTGAGTATTTAATTACTATTTATATGTGTTTGTTTAATTCTTCCTTTTCCTAGAAAAGAATTTTCAATTAGATGTCAAAATATTAAGCACTGGTCTCTGGTTCACGTCTTAACTTCATGAACATATATTTCCCACTTCCTTTCTTTTAAAAAATTTACTTAATATAATGAAACAAAGTGTCGGTTAGGCTAATTCAACATGTGTAACCCCATGAGGGTGTTTTTATATCTTCCACAGCAGTTACATAATTCCTTGAGGTAGTGGGCACTCAGTAAATGTTTAGTGAATTGCCGTTGGGTTTCTTTCTAAAGAAAGATAAAATAGCTTTAAGAAATATATTAGAGATTATTCGGTCACCCCCACCAATACTGTGTAATGTTATGTGGCATATGGCTCTTTTTGCCTCACATTGCATATTCCAAATGATTTTCCTATTATGCTTCCGTTAGCAGTAACTTATGGAGGGAACAAGTGAGGTTGGTGTCGGGGTAAATGAAATGCTTGAGCCTTTCTCTCATGAACCTCTAACTTCTCTGGGGCTTTGGCCTTGCTGCAAGGAAACCAAGGAGGCCCTGTTTTTACTCTTGGACCGCCCCCCTCTCCAAATCTTCCAAAACGGGTCCACATGATGACCAGCCAGTTTGCATAGGTTGTTAAATCAGCCGAGTGAGTGAGGAAAGGGCACCTTCTACCAGTTTGGCCGTGGCTTCCTATAGCCACAAATATCCAGCCACGGGCTACCATATGAAAGATGTTTTTTGAGGAATAATTTTGTGCTTTTGGTGTGGATGCTGTTTCATGATACATTTTGTTCCAAGGCAGACGTTTATTAGTAAAATTTATTTAATTAACCAAGGAAGTACAAAACTAACTGCTTAGAGAAACGAATTCAATTCTCCTGTCCTTTCTTTGCTGAGAACAAAGTATGTAATTCATCACACATGGAGCCCTTTTATTTCTGTTCATGAACATTAGTAAGATTTTAGACAGAGCACAGCCAGGCATGGAAGTGTCTTAGAAAAGCCCTTACTTTCATTACACCGTCTGCGTAGTTCTATCCTTTAGGGAGAATCACATCTTGATTCCAGGTCACTTGTTACCTAATCCTCTTCCCCTCCACCACTCTAGAAGACATTTTAACTTTCCCAATACTTAGATTTTTACCAACTGTGGCAGGTTCAGTAACAACTACCCATCTCTTGCATTTTCAAGGTGGCTCAGATGGAATCTTCCTTTTCCAGTAGGTTCTGGGTTTTTTTTGTCTACCTCTTCTTGTTCTATCCTTTTTTTGAGCCTTATTCAGTAGATATTTAAAGAGAAGACAGCAGGCATATTTGGAAGTATGCCCACTAAGGCACTATTCTTAAGAGAACATTTGTTCAATGTCTTTTTTAATGCTTGTGTGCTTTACTATTCCTGCACTGCTTTGTAGCCATTCTCATTATTTAACATAGTTGGTTCTGAACATGACTTGCACTTCCCACGTTGTCATCACCTGTGTGGCTTTTACTGTCACCCATGCAAAATCACCTTAGCATCTCTGGATGTGGAGCTTAGGAGTTTTAAAATCTTACCCTGGAGATGAGGTAATGAGAACCTCTGATTTAGGAAGATATTAGAGACATTGGGTCTGTTTATCTGCCCAATTGATTCTGATTCTTTAAAATCTACCTGGAAAATGTAGCCATTCTACCATGGTATATTGAGCAATCTCTGGGTGTAGATATGAGTATATGAGCCAGGACAACATGGGTCTCTCTTACTGTCTGAAAAGAATGAAATTGTGTTAGAGTCAAGTTAAATATTCCAACAAATGTCTATAGCATAGTTAAATCCTGATACTTGTACGAGTTTTTAAATTTTGATTTTGTAAAATATTATCCAATTTGTAATAAAATGCATTTAAATAATTTCAGTAGATTTTAGAGTTATCGTTTTTCTTGTTTTATTTTTCCCTCTATTATAAACAAATATTTTTTGTTACAGATAGGAAAGTTTCCTATACTCTCAGGTCCCAGAGCTAATCATTTCTGGTGCCTGTATTTTTAAATAACTTTTTAAATGATATGTCATTACTATTAACACGCTAATGAATATGTGTAACTAAATGTAAGAGGATTTCTAAAACCACAAAGTCATTAATAATTAGGATTATGCTTTAGTTCTAAACAAGCAATTATAATAATTTAACATCTGAAAACTCTAAGAAGTAAAAGTTTTCGTCTGGGTAAACGTGGTCAATATATACTTTAAAATTATATTTTCAAGGAATTCTTAAAATATGTTAGCAGTCGTGCCCCAAATTTGCTAAAATGTATTGGGTTTTATAAATTAAGTGCCTACCATGTGCTTAAAATGTATTACTCATTTAATTCTCAAAAAAATGCTACAAGGAAGATATTCTCTATTTTACAGATAGGGAAGCTGGGGCTCAGGCACAGAATTAGTAACTGTCAAAAGGGTAGGATTTTGACTCAGCCCTCTCTTTCTGGAAGGCGTTTGTCATTTCTGCTTCTACCACATTTTTGGCCTTACAGCAGCCAGAATCGCGTTTCTCCTCCAAGGTAATTACAAATAAGAGACGGAGTTTCATAGTTGGAGAACAGCATAGCATAGGAGTCTCTGTCTTGGTCATTACATTGCTGCTTCCTTTTTATTTCCATGGAGGACCAAGCGCTCTACTCCATCCAGTGGTGACAGTACAAGACAGAAGTTGGCAGCTGATAAGAAATTCAGGCAGAGTTTGGGTCTGATGACAGAGATAGCCTAAAGAAATAACTGGAGAGAGAGGCAAATCAAATGTTAGACTTGACATTAAGAAATCAATATTGATGACACAACGCCTGGGACTTTTTACATTTCTTAACTTTTCTAAATAAAAGAGGAATTGGTATTTTTAATAGACAAAGACTGTGCCTTGGTATTAAATCATGGCTGGAGAAAAAACTATTTCTGTTTCATTGCAAATGAGGTAAAGAATGCTGTTAGGTCAGTGGAGACAGCTAAGCCCTGTAAAGCTGCTTACTTTGCATTAAGAAACTACAAAGTAAGAAACAGCCCATTATTCCATCTCTAGAGTTATTTCAGGAATGGCCCTGGAAAGTTCGGTGGATCCCATTTTAAACAAAGATCTGTTAGTTTTGTTTAAATCTGTAAAATCATCCTTAAATTTTTCAAGTTTATAATACTTTTCACTTCCTTTTTTACATGAAAGCATAAGATTTAAAAGTTTAATTTCGAAAACATCAAAAAGAAAACTGTCTTCTTTTAAGCAAGAGATTTACATGGAGGATAAAATGTGTCAACAGCTTATAAATCCTAAAGAAGCATTTATTACACTTTATTTCCTTTATATGGAACCATTCACCCAACCATTCTTCTGGATTTTACATCAACAATTGAGTTCCATCGTCAGTTAAACTTCATCCCACTGTCTAATAACTATCTATTAAATTATCCCACTCTCTCTTAAGGTTTAAAGCATTCAAGAGAGATAGGTAGGTGGTAAATGCTGTCATTCTGTTTCAAAGGTAAATATTTTGTGTAAGAGATTAAGTAAGGTCTTAAATAAGGTCTCAGAAGTGACACCAGCCATCTACTTTGTACAGAATGGTATCGTTTCCACAAATGTACCATAATTATAGTTTACTATTATTATTATTAAATATGAAAAGTCTTATGTATGACACCAGGAAATTTTCCTAACATAGATTCCGTTTGTAATTTTCTTTGTATCTGTCAGTGTGCCCTGGCCGCCTAAAAGACACAAGCTCATGACATAAAAAAGTGACCAAGGGTATATCAGAGAAGTTATTCATCAACTACTGTGTCCTCCCTGCTCTCTCACAGGCCAGTGTCTTTATTTATGGAGGGGTCACATAGGTTTGAGAGCCTGTTTTAAGAGATAAAAAACTGTCTTTGCCAATTTGAAAAAGCAAATTTTGGAAGAACCAAGTGTTCATTTTGAAATAAGGTTTCTAGGACAGTGCAGTGAGTGCTTCCCCCTCCTTCATCTAAAAATTTCTGAAATATTTTTAGCCATCCAAGACACACACACACACACACACACACACACGTGCGCGCACACACACACTATAGTGACCTAGTTGTCATAATCATCACTAATTCTAAGTTTGCTCTGTGTGTGGACCAGCCGCATCCCTGGGGAGCTTGGTAGAAATGCAGCATCTCAGGCCCCACCCCAGACCCACTGAATCAAAACCTGCATTTTAACAAGATCTCCAGATGTTTCATAGGTTCAAACACATTCAAAATTTGAGAAGCTGGTGTCAGGAATCACTCACTGCCTGGAAGAAAGGCCAAACGTGGCACTATCTATATTTTCACTGAATTAATTATTTTTCTGTGCCGGAGAGAATCCTGCTCTTTTCTAGACAAGGGAGATCCTGAACCAGGTGGTAGAGAGGAAAGGTTTAGGCAGGTAAAGGTTTTATAACCATAATAATGAGACAATAGCAGCTGTAAAATAATGCCAGGGAAATAACTGATGAGATTCCATTGTGACAGATGAGTTTTTTTTCTCAGCAGTTTTCCTCTTTGATGGTATCTTCAGTTAAAGATCTGCAAAGAGAAAGGTCCATAACCGGGAATGGGATGATGTACGATGTGACCTTTCGGTAGTCTCTAAGGACAACTGTTTCTTATTATAACAATCCAAAGAGTATGAAGCTGTAAAAATATTTTTTGGGGGGTGTTGGAGTGCCAAGAACCAAATCAATAAGAGTGCACTATTTAGAATCGAATACTTCTCATGTGAATATTCATTGTACTGTAATCAGTTATTAGATGAACCTCCCTTTTACCCCTAGGATTTCTATACAGTTTAGAATTTAGAGATGTTCATATTTTCAGGTAATGACTTCTTATTGCTGACTGCTACAACTTCTCTAATAAGATTAATATTTATTTGCTGATTACTAAATGCATCCAGCACAAGCCATTAAGTTAATCTTCACAATACTCCTAGGCAGCTAAGGGCTCATTATTTCCTTTTTACTGATGAGGAAACTGAGAAACTAAGAGATTGAGTAATTTGCCAAAAACTGTACAGCTACTAAGTGGCAGAAGCAAGTATTAAGTCCAGGATCTCTCATTCCAAAGTCTCTCCTCTTAATTATGACACTAGATTGCCTTCTAGACTTCTTTATGGCCCAAGAGCGCTGGCTCTTAGGGATGGGAAAGCATTTCAAATCTCATTATTGCTCTAATTAGTAAAACCTTTTGGTAAATAATTACATATAAATCTTCTGACACACCCAAGCACCTGTCTTCTCATTCACACCCAAATACTGGTCTCATTGGTGACTCATTATTATAATAATAGTATTAGAAGGCCTCAAAATCTCTTTCATGTGGAACTTATAAGAGGTATAGAAATTCAGCTAAGAATTTTAGTTTTATTTTAAAGATATATTTTTATTTCTAAATTATCAATACATATTATTACCAAATAATAAGATTAAAGTATAGGAATGGGAGGATCATACAGTGAATTAGTATCTAAAATCATTTAAATCATGTCAAGAATGTTTTAAGCATTCTGCTTTTTAAATTTTTTAAACGTTTTTTAGCTTTTTAAAATACAAATTGGAGGACTTTTGAAAATATTTGCTTAACTTTCCTTATTGTTGAGAAATCATCAGTTTTAGAAATTGGCTATTGACAGGTGTTGAGTAAGAGATTTCCTTTTGCCAGACAATATAGTGACATACATTAATATGGAAATTGCCAGTATGTTTGGATATTTATGGAGAATCATCAAAAACAAATCTAGATCAATCTATATAAGCAAAGAACACAAAATTTATGAGTTTAATTTTTGCTGCCTCTATGTTTAAGTTTGGCAATTCAGGCAATGAGAATGTCGTATGAATTTGAATGCATGCATATTCAGGGTTATTTTGGAAGTGTATGGAATATAATGCAGAAAAGAAGAAACAGTTTCCACTCAGATTTTTACTTTTTAACAACACAATTGCTCACTCGCTTCATTATGTGCTTGGTTTAAAGAAAAAAGTAAGAATTCAACTAAGAATACGATTAGGAAGGTATTAAACTCTCTAAAATCTATAGGGAACACATTCATTTATCAATTTGGGGATGCTTATAACATGTTTTTTCTGCTTATAACAGGTCTTTTCTAAGTGGAAATTTTTCTATGCAGGCAGGTAAATGTCTAGTCTTAGGAAGATACTTTAACAGGGAAATAGCAGAAGGTGCTCCAGATAGAATTCAAACCCATATCTGTTTTATTCCAGAATCTTTTTCTGTTTCTAGTAATTGTCTTTTTCTATCTCATCTTTGTCCTGATTTGTGATCACAGATGTGGATAGACTGATTCACCTCTTTTCTAGAACCAAATCAGAAGCCTTTACTGTGGTAAACTGCTCAGCTTGGGAATGGTCTTGGTGACATCTTTCTCATCAGTGTCTGAGTAGGTGGCTGCCGGCCAGGATTCCCTCTACCTGGATATCCTGTCTATTTGAGTTTCTCACCTTGCAGAGTGGGCGTAGGTAATGAGTAGCTGGGAAACGATCCTTTCTTGATCGGTTTTGTTTTCCCTCTTTGTTCCCCCTTTATGTGGGGGGATGGATTATTTCTCTACCTAGGTCTAAACAGAGCTCTTTCCTTCTGAACCTGGTTTGCATTTACTCTATAAATACAAAACATGAAATCAGAGCGTGACATTTTTTGACCTTATCCACAGATTCAGGAGTACCATTAAAGAATAATTGAACTAATGAAGTAATTGGGAGACTTGTATTATATCTTGTGTATAAATAATATAATATAGAATAGGATAATGTAATATATATTTATAGAAAAAATGTGTTGTAAAGATAAATGGAAAACAGCACCGGAGCCTAGTTGGAACCACCCTGCACAGCTTTCTTCTGTCCCTTTCCTGTTCTTCTGTCTGCCTGGTCTGCTGCCCAATCACATCTTTCCCCTCACCTTGACACCCTCCCTGCCACAATGCAACCAAATTCCTCCTGCAGCTGGCATGAACCCCGGCCTTCTAGGATGAGGATTTTAACACACTCCTGGGAGCTTGTGTTGAAAGTGACAGAGCAAGTTAGACCAAAAGGAGAGAGGCGGCTGCCTGATGACAAGATAAGAAAGGTTTCAACAATTGATGGGTTCTGGCTTCTAAAATTAGCTCTTTTGAAGTGCTGGAATTTCCATCTTTTACCGATGTATTTCTTGGCAGACGTCCTCTTTGTAGTGATTGCAGTTGTTCCATTTGGAATTAGTTCAGTTCTTCAAAGCAAGGAGAATCTGTTTAAAGACTTAGCTGCAAATTGTGTTTTTGTTGGCGATGGTCACTCCTGGGCAACAACCGAGTGGGATGACACTAACTGCATCCATCCTGGCTCATTATATGTCATTAAGATCCTTTCTGCAGATTAGGAACGGTGGAAGGTTGGAGAGAGCCGTGCCACAGCTGACGCCTGAGGAAGGACCTCTTAAGTCATCTGTACCCTAAGGGGCTCATCACCCCACTGATGGTTAATACGGTTCTCTTGGGGAAAAAAGGGTATTAATAGAAAATGTTCATGTTCATCATCAAAAAATTGGAAATGGACTAAGTATGTATGATTTTAAAGCCAGTAAAATATTGTAGGTATGTGCTGTAAGCACCGTGCCAAGTTTATTGATTTACAGTGGAAGATTGCCTTTCCAGTATCTGAAATATCCATAACTACTCCCTGTGGCTCTCCATTTCTTGTAAATAATCCATAGGGATTATGGATTGGGCTGGAATCAAAATGCAGGGAACTACCTCGTTTTGTGGGTTATTTCACCTGTAATAGAAACTGACATACTGTGTATTACTATTAGTATCCAGCAGATCATGGAGAATGCCCCTATACGACAGATTACGTATTTTTTTGCTTTGAAGTTGCTATGTCAGTCTCTTGACAGATTTATTTCAAGACCACTCTTCCTGTGCTATGAAAGTCATTTACCTTATGTTCCTGTTGTTATTGTTGTTTTCTTGGTGGAAAACTAAATTTTCTAATACAGTGTTGTTCCAACTTTAATGTGCATCCAAATCGCCTCAGGAATCCTGATCAAAGTGAACCCTTTTTCAGGAAGTCAGTCTGTAGAAATATAGATTCTTAATCTTAGATGGCGCTGGGGATGCTGGTTGTCACTACCCTTAGAGTAGCAAAGCTCTTAGTCAGCCTACTAAATGGCTGAGATTTCTTGGGATGGGTTATTTCTAGACAACCTAGCCCCTTTCTTCTGAACTTGGTTTGAATTTACTCAATAAATGCAAAATATGAAATCAAAGCGTTAAATTTTTTGACCTTATCCACAGATTCAGGACTGCCATTAAAGAATAATTGAACTAATGAAGTAATTAGTAATTAATATAATGTACTGCATAATGCATTATATTTATAGAAAATATTTTATTGTAAAGATAAATGAAAAACAGCACTGAAGTCTAGTTTGCATGTAAATCTCACTTCTATTTCTTTGAGCTGACATTGATGAGATATGCCATGTCTAGCAATGTCAAATGAGGTTGTTAGTTTTGTTTTTTAATGATGTATCCTCATCAGATCCTGGGATTAGGAGTTTGATATTCCTCACACAACACTATGGTCCAGCCTAAAATAACTATTGACTTGCTAGGTACATAGTACAGAGAGAGGTTATTAATTAGCTTTTAACTGGTAGATTTAAGGGTCTAGGAACTTGACAAAGGGATAAGCCATTCTGTGTAGGAGGAGGGGAATGTGTATGAAGGAGAATCAGTAAGTCATAATATTGATAATATTTTTTAGAAGATTTAGCACTGGTATAATTAATAACCTTTTCAAAAGATAAAACCGCAATTTAAAGATGAGTTATATTGAAGAATTCGTATGCTGTGGTATTGGTGATAACTGGAAAAAATGGCTACACAACCAAAAAGCTCCCAGTCAAGTGATACGTAAAGGAATTAGGGACTTCCCTGGCGGTCCGGTGGTTAAGACTTTGCCTTCCAGTGTAGCGGGTGCAGGTTCGATCCCTACTCGGGGAGCTAAGATCCCACATGCCTTGTGGCCAAAAAACCAAACATAAAACAGAAGCAACATTGTAATAAATTCAATAAAGACTTTAAAAATGGTCCACATCAAAAAAAAATCTTCAAGAAACAATAGCAAAGGAATTAACTAGAAGTCAGTAATTATGTCTTTTACCTGTTCATTATGAGTGAGAAAAATGCCATGATCTACGTGAAGGAGGAAGGACCAGTTTGATTATAAAGAGAGCAAGTGTTCATTCTTATTGTTGGAGATTTGAACTCCCTGGTTATTAACTCATTTAACTATATGTCCAAAAATTCCTTAGGCAGACCAAATGAGTAGACTGATTACATCAAATGACAGTAATTCCACAGTTTAGACAGGCATAGATGGGAATGTAAGCAATGTTCATAAATTCTAGTTAGAATGGGAGCAAGATTAACCCTGTTAAATCCTGTTTAACAGGTCAGGCAGATTCCTATAACCCAAGACATTACTAACAGTTAGTGAAGGCAGGATGTCCAGGATGAAGTTCTTGGACTGCAGAGATCCCCGAAATGAATGACGTTTCTGCAGCTGGAGACGGGCCAACAGTCAGACATCAGACCACCCACTCATGTGTCTTATGCATTTTCAAGTTCCAGTTCTCGAGGGAAATGGATTGTCCATCACGGCTGCCACATTTGTGGGAAAATTACAGTGGTCCCACCTCATCTGCAAGGGGATAGGTTCCAAGACTCCAAGTAGATGCCTGAAAATGCAGAAAGTACCAAACTCTATATATACTATGTTTTTTCTTATACACACATACCTATGATAGAGTTTAATTTCTAAATTAGGCACACTAAGAGATTTACAAGAGTGACTAATAATAAAATAGAACAGTTATAACAATATACTGTAACAGAAGTTATGTGAATGTGGTCTCTCTCTCACAAACATCTTAATGTACTGTGCTCACCCTTGTGGTGATGTGAGACGATAAAATGCCTACTTGATGAGAAGCAGTGAAGTGAATGGTATAGGCATTGTGAGGTAGCCCTGGGCTACTACAGTGTTGACCTTCTGTCAGTAGGTCAGGAGGAGGAGTGTCGGCCCTGGGTGACCCTGGACCCTGGAGCCATGACCTTGATGTTGGATGTCAGGGGCGAATCAAGTGGATGCTGGGGATTCAGAGCAGGGTGGACCAGGGTGGCACTGGAATGCCGTCACACTAACCAGAATGGTGCACACAGCTTAAAACTTCTGAATTGTCTATTTCTGGAATTTTCTACGTAATATTTTTGTGAAAAACCATATTTTGACCACAGTTAACTGAAACTGTGTAATGTGAAACCGCAGATAAGGGGAGACTACTGTAGTCTCACAGTGTGCATGACAGAGGGCTTTGTTAAAAAGAAAAAACAAAAAAATACAGACATTTTTACCAGGAGTATAAAATAAGGAATGCAGTTAATACTCTTAAAACATACATATGGGCATCAGGAGCATTTTGATTTTTGAAGTCTAGTTCCAATGCTGTTAAACACAGGCCTGGGAAATAGTAAGAAGAGGGTAACTCAACAGTGAAGCATGTGACAAGTTCTAGCACCATCTGCTACAATTTACTTTGGTCTTCTGAGCTCCAAGCCCATTTCCTCATCTGTAAACTGATATGATAACATCAGTATGATAAAGTGGGAGCACATTTCACTCAGTGATAAGTTTTTTTTAAAAAAATACAACACGCATGCAAGAAATTTGCAGGAAGTAGTTAAACTAACAGTCTAAACTATTTGCATACAACTTCCCTTTCTCTGGGGATGAAATACTTCCCAGGTAAGTGAGCATAGCCAGCTCTGTAATACTATGTCACAATCCACTGAGAAGTGCATTCCCGACTTGCCATAGCAGAAATAGTAATTCTGGGGATATGATAACTTATTTTGTGATTTAAAAGTTTTTTAAAATAAAGCTGTCAGTATGGGAATGATAATACCTCTTTATAGTATTCAAGCAGGAAGTATCCTTTTGAACCTGAGAAATTATTTCTATTTCTATTAGAGAGAAGAGATACTCGTTCCAGAATCAGTCATTTTGTGATATCTGTATGACCAAAGAGGCATCCCACCGATGAGGAAAGAGGAAAGTGCTTCTCTAATCTTATCAAGTTTCCATTTTGGTTGTCTGCCAACTCCCCTGTACTATGGAACACAAAGGGCATTGGCATTTGACAAAAGCTGGAAAGAGACCATAGTACCACCAGTAATAAGTGGACAGACACGGGCGGGTGACAATCGTGGCTTACAGGGCACTTTCCCAGCATTGCCACTGCTGCTGTTGCTGGTAGTTGAACCCCTGTAAAAAATGTGGGCCAATTTGGGGGCATGTTGCTAGTTCAGAAGTGGACAAAAGGAAGATGATCAGACAGTGCAAGACCAGCTTATGGAAATGCTGGGAAGTGTAGCTACCACAGCCGGACTATGCTATCTAAATATATGCTAGTCATTCTGTTTCAATGTATAGTCTCCCACACCAGCTGAATCTCTCATATTTGTAAAGATTTTTGCCTGAAATTCCAAAGCATCACAAGGTTCTTTTAGACTAATAAAACATGAGTTAATACTATACTAGTAGCATTCAAATACTTCTGCAAGGATCGGGGTGGCTCTCCAGGTAAGGGCCAGTCCCCTCCACGTGGGTCATTATCAGTCATCTGTAGCTTCTTCGGATCTTCCACTCCCTCCACCGCCCTCCTTCTGATCATCTGATAGACACTTTTCTGAGTAGGTGGTCCCAGGGACACGCTGTTTCTGTTGTATTCTTCAGGTGCATTGTGAGTATCCTTCATATGTGCTGGGGCTGAATATCAGAGTTACCTGGGCAGCTTTTTCAAAATACCGATGTCCCTTACGCCAGACAAATCAGATTCTCTAGGAGGCGGTTCTCAAATACTGTGTTTTTTAAAGCTCCCTAGGTGATTCTAATGGGCCCCCAGGGCTTAGAACCATGCAGCTTTCGAGAATTAAAAATGAGGGACTTCCCTGGCGGTCCAGTGGTTAAGACTCTGCACTCCCAACGCAAGGTACACAGGTTCAATCCCTGGTCAGGGAACTAAAAGATCCCGCGTGCCCCGCGGTACAGCCAAATAAAACAAAATTATTAAAAAAAATTTTTTTTGAAGTAAGAATTAAAAATGAGAACTGTCGGTCATTCATTCATGCCTCATGGTGAATCAGTTCCCATGGACTGAGTTTTTTCAGAACCAAGAGGTATGAGAATGAGTGAATGAGAAATTTCAAGAGCGGTGGTGAGCTGTAAAAATAGCAAACATCTTAACAGTCTGTAAATTTTGGGATAACAGAACTTAAGTCAATATTTTCTTCAGTCTGAATTGTAAGCTCTTCAACTGGTTGAAAACCACTTGCAGAAAAAGAGCCTAAGGCTTTGCCTTCTTCTTGGGGCCAAGAGCAGGATATTGCTGTTATACACTCTCGATAAGTTTTTGTTAAATGTCCCTTTACCTGCTAGTTGTTAAGCTCATAATAAGAGAGGTTACCTAAGAAACATTAGAAAAACAAGTCACTCTGGAAGAGTTTACTGTGGTATGTTTTTGGTTGTCCAAGAGGTGATCTTTATGCACAGTATTATTCGTGGTTTTTTAAACCTTAGGTACTTCTTGAAGACTTTAAGATATTCATTAAAAAGTATTACCCTTGGTTGCAGTTAACAAGTAGTCACTGAAGGTACTTGGGCAATACGAACATGCTCGGTATCATTCAGATATGGCTAAGACTTTGAGTATCTGTTGATAACCTTAAGAATTCACACACACACAAATATTGTCTCTTGGTTGCAAGTAAAAGGTGCTCAGAATTGAAGGCAAAAGATGATCGAAAAAAACTTAAAAAGAACTAGACCCTCAGAGTCAACGTTTGTTCTCTTTAGCAGAGTAAGTGGCGGAGATTGGTTGGGAGTTGATACTTGAGTGCACCAAAACTTAGAAGTAGGGAATGGGAAGCAGCTGGTCATTGTAACTGCAGAAAGTACAGTACAGGCTTCCTCTGGCTTTATATTCCTGTGGAAAGGAAAAGGGGGCGGGGCGGGGGAAACCCGACTTCTCCACCTTTCTGTGAAATGCAAAATCAAGTTTGGGGCTTATAGAAACATGCTAGCCCTATCCCCAAAGTGGCACGGGGAAGTAAGGACATGTGAAAAGCACTCACTGAGTGAAAGAGGAAGTGAGTCAGCTCCATCTATGGCCACCAGGGACTAGGGGAGTCACAGATAATTACCACATGCTAAGAGTATAGGGATACCAAGCAAATGGAGGTGTAGGAACCATCGTGAACCAAACCCCAAGGGTGCTTAACATGACGGGGCAGGTTATGTAAGGTATTCTGTCACAGAAGGGAAGGGACAGGACAAAGCCCTATCAAACACTTAGGTATGACAAAACAGTTTGTAACCAATTGGTAACTTCTCAGATTCTTTGCTATGAAAATTCAGCCACAGTAGAGATTGTTGCAGTTATGTTAGAGATTGTTACCTGCCGAATGACAGGTTTAGCCGAAGGTGACTAGGGAAGGGGGCCAGAGTTAAAGAAGCTGAAAAAAATCTTAGACAAAGTTCATTTCCACCTAAAAATCCTAAGTTAAAATACACCGTTAATAGAAAGAGTTGGGTCAACTATAGAGCCATTCTCTTCTTTGCTTCCAAATCACTTCCAAAAAGAGACAAAAGAGTAGACATATACGAGAAAAGGTCCAGATGCATCAGTGCAAAAGGAAAAATTTTATGTGCATTGTTGTTTTCTGAAAACGTATCTGTGAGCCGCACCGTCCCGCACCCCCCCCCACAAAAAAAAATCATGTTTAACAGGCAAAAAATACTTTGGAAAGAAGACAGATTTAAATAAGGGAAAATGTTACCCAAGGTCACCATGATTATCTATAGGTGTCTGCCCATCTCTGAAAAGTAAAATATTGACAGCCCAGAGCCCCAAGGGGATAAAAATGTATATTCAGTTCTCATTCGAATGAAAATGCATTAGGCTCAGGTCCAGAGAACAGCCTTGAATTTGATTTTTTTTTTTAAGCTTCCTAAATTTAACGAGCTGAAATTCTTAAAACCAGGCTTTCATAAAAACAAAAAGGTTTTTTCATTTTGTTGTTTATTTTCTTAATTTAAAAAATACACACAGGGCTTCCCTGGTGGCGCAGTGGTTGAGCATCCGCCTGCCGATGCAGGGGACACAGGTTCGTGCCCTGGTCCGCGAAGATCCCACATGCCGCGGAGCGGCTGGGCCCGTGAGCCGTGGCCGCTGAGCCTAAGCGTCCAGAGCCTGTGCTCCGCAATGGGAGAGGCCACAACAGTGAGAGGCAAAAAAAACCAAAAAACCCACACAAAAAGAAGTCCCATAATCTCACTTTTTTCCCTTAAAATTTACAAGTTAAGGTTTCCCTACCCTCTCACCTTGAGAGATAATGCTTTTTTCTAGAATACTAGAGATATGTATCTGTACCTATCCATCCACGTATCTATATCAGTATCTATAATTAATGATTTAACTTGATGCAAACCTTCATTAAAAAGATGGAAACTTGCATCCTTGGTTTAGGTAATCTATTGATATTATTCTGTTTTTAGCTTTATCTGTTTAATCTGTGATAGTTTCTGGATTACAAGGCAGCTGTTTAAGTGTAGTTGATTGAAGACAGATGGTTGGGATCAGGTGCCTAGAGGCAGTGTAAAGGACTGAAGAGTAGTGTAGGACTCCCCCCTTATCTCAAACCTTCCCCCACCCTGCCAGGTCCTACCCACGCAATGTCCGTTTCTCAGCCGCTTACGCGAACTAAATTCCAGTTTTCAGACTTTCCAGTATGCATTTCCTTCTCCCTGGAATGTCCTTCCATTCTTCTCAAAGGCCAGCTCTTCCTCATTTTTATGATCCCAGTTGATATGCCAGCTCTACTGAGATATTCTCATTCTCCATCTAGAAGAGCTTCCCACCCCCAAACATTGTCTCTCCCAGTATTCTGTTGTTTTCTTTCAATTGACACCATAGTGGGTTATTTTTGTTTATCTGTGGATTAGCATCCGTCTCTCCCCAATTCAACAGAACAAGCTCTGTGAGGCTCATGGTGGTACCCATCTTTTTCAGTACTGTGCACCCAGCACTTCACATAGGGGCTGGTAGATAATAGGTGTCCAATAAGTATTTGTGGAATTAATGAGCTGTATATATTATTGACACAAATCCACAAACATGTAACTAGCTTGCTTTGCAACCATGTGGCTGTAAAGAAAGAGAAGGCTGCTCTTTGATTGCTTTTTATTAGTCATGTTTTACCAAGTTGAAAGTTACTAGTAAATTTCTGGTAGTGGCTTTGTCAGTAGTAAATTACAGAGCATGCTGTGTTACTAAAATGGGTTACCACTCTTGAGAAACCCAAGCAACAAGGGATAAGAATCTCTCTGTGCATTTCTATAATGACTTGGCAGAAGCTGTGGGATGGAGGAAAGAATTGGACTCACTCTAATCATAGGTCTGCTATTTTTTAGTCATTTATTAGTAACTTCTTTTCTTAAGAGCCTTGAAGAGCCTCCATTTTCTTACCTGTAAAAGGCAATTGTTTTGTCTCATAGGAACAAAGTAGATGATACATGACATACAGTTAAAACCTGCCATAATATATAAATGAATCTGCATGGTCTTGTTATTTTGAAATTAATGAAATGGGGAACACATGCAGCTGGCTGCCTGGGAATTCCAGGCATCTGTGAGCCCATTGCCAACAGTTGTTTCCACAAATTTGTTATTGTCTCAGAGTGGGTTGCCCAGGAATCTATGTCATGTTAGTTAAAGTGTTTTGTGAATTGCAAAGTGCCAAATAAATTTATGGTGTCATTACTATTGTTATTATTATATGGTTAAAAATAGATCCTATTAATTAATAAGAGAAATATATTAATAGTGACTGTCAGCTTTTGCCTTTTAAATTTAGATAGACTTACTAGAATCATACGCTTAACTGACATGGATGTAAGAAGATCTCCAGTAACGTCAAAATATCTTCTAAAACCTTGGAAGATGCTAGTGCTGCATAGCATAACCGAGCAGGACCCTATGGGGCCTTCCTGGGACAGATCCCGCCCCGATACCCTCTGCTTCGGCTCCTCTCTGAAGTACCTAGATAATAGTATCTGATACACACTTCCTGAGTTGTTTTACAGATGCTAAAACCACCACCAAGTGAAAGAAATTAACTACTTGATGACCGTGAGCACGCAGCCCCTAAACCTACTGGCGCCTAAGGATTGTTGTTGTTAACCCTTGTGACACCGCCCTGTTACCTCACCATCAACCAATCAGAGAACTGCAAGAGCAGCTGATGGCTTAACCTGGGACCCTCCTCCCTCACCTTGCCTTTAAAAGTGCTTTGCTGAAACCCATGGGGACGTCAGGCTTTTTGAGCGCTGGCTTCCCAGGACTCCTCGTCTAGCACCGTACAGTAAACGCTGCACTTTCCTTCACGACAACCCAGTGCCAGTACATTGTTTTTACTGCAGACAAGCAAGTGGACCCGAGTTTGGTTCAGTAACAATAGTGGAAGTGTCCTCCTCACCAGGTAGTAGAAGGTGAGTTTGTTTGCTCCATTTCGGATTGACTTGGCCCTCTGCTTTCCAACTTCCCCCCAAAGAAATTAGTCACAATGGTGAACTTCTTAAGAGGAAGTGGCCATAAAGTGCAAAATCAGTAAAAGCAACCAGCCAGTAAACCAGGTTTATACTCAGCCAAGGTAGATTTAATACAGGCTCAGAGTCAAGGAATCACTGAATTCTAGTGCTGGAAGGAACTAAAATTTACTTATATTAATATTAACCCAAAAGTTCTCTTGATTTCCAGTCTTCTAAGGAAAAAAAAGAAATTAGTTTTATTATATTTCTTGACCTATATTTAAAGCCAGACCATAAAATTTCCAAAGGTACTATTTTCCCTGCCAAACTTTGACCTGTGTGCTTTTTACCGCGGTGGGCCCTTGGCCTTCCAGCCAAGAAGGAAGAAAGGGTGTAATTCTGTATTTATGTGAGTTCCACAGCTCTTTAAATGACAATCCCGGAAGACTGGATGTTTCTCTGATAAGGTGCTCTTTTCAGACCTCTGTTTCTTCTCTCTTCCCAACTTTTCTTTACCATCCCCTCCCAGCTTATCTCTGTGCTCTCTATTAGGGCATAGGTAGGCAGGGTGTGGTCGTTATTTAGCTGCTAATTTTGTTAATTTAGCCTCAAACAGCAGTTTTACAAATGAACTAACATTTGAGAAACTGAAACACAAAGGTGATAGGAAACTCAGAAAAGTACAGTTGACCTTTAGTCAGCTAGTCAGAGGATAAAAGAATGCTATTCAGAGAGTAGAGTTCGGTGTGGTTATTGGGTGAAGCTGGTGTAATTAGAGGTAGCTGGCAGATCCTGCAGAATTAGTTACTCTGGGTAAATAAGGAAATATTCACAGGACCTCCCTGGTGGTCCAGTGTTTAATACTCTGTGCTTGCACTGCAAGGGTCACAGGTTTGATCCCTGGTCTCCCTGGTGTCCAAGGTCAGGGAACTAAGATCCCGTGTGCCAAGCTGCAAACTGATGGGTAAGACTGCATCTCCAGTCTTTCATTCAGTTTGAGGAAGTAATGATTGCTCTTAATTTAAGTGAGTGTATCTGTCAGTCAATGGCATACATAATCAGTCCTAGCTTTGTTTATGGCAGGACAAACTTTCCTTATTACTACTTATGAAGCCACATAACTCAGATTGGGCCTTGAACCCACCGTCTTTTCATTGAGATCACACACCTGATCTCAAGACTTAATGAAGCTTAGGTTCTTTATGTCTCCTTGTGGAAAGAACTCAGTGAGAGACAAAGTGATAGGTGAGAAGTGTTTATTTAGAGAGATACACATTCCAGAATGGCCCTGGGAGAAACACATTTCACAGACAGAGTGTGGGCCATCTCAGAAGGTGAGAGGCCTCGAAATATGGGCTGGTTAATTTGATAGGCTAATGAATGGGAGGATTATTCCAACAATTTTAGGGAAGAGGTGGAGATTTCCAGGAATTGGGCCACTGCCCACTTTTTGACCTTTTATGTTCACACTTGGAGCTGTCGTGGTGCCTGTGGGTGTGTCATTCAGCATGCTAATGTATTATGAGTGCATAGGGAGGCTCAAGGTCTACTGGAAGTTGAATCTTGGATATAATCGGTTCTAACCAGTTTATGTCGTATCCTCAGTGGCTATGTCGTTCTTTTAAAGGTTGTGCCCGGCTTCCTTCCTCCTATTTCACTTGCACATTCCTAATGTCTTCAATAAGGCATTCAGTATAAAGCAAACATTTTATTAAAGACAAACCTATTGTTGTGGGAATTCTACCCAAAACTATCAGCACAGCCTTTCACTTTACAATCGATTGAACTTAAATATGAAACTCAAGGTATTATAGCTATGTGTCTATTCCTAATGCAGGATTCCTAGCTCCAGAGGAAACATCTGAGGGCATTCATGACCTGTCAAAAAGTGAAATGGGAATTTGAGATACCTATATAGAAATTTGAGACCAAAATAACACTTAGAATTTCAAATAACTAGAATCCTATGATGTGTACATCTCAGTCTGTGAACGTGCAGTCTCCGCGATCACTGCTTTAAGAAACCCACTATAGCCTCTTTCGCCTCGCTTCCAAGATGACCAAGAAAAGAAGGAATAATGGTCGTGTCAAAAAGGGCCGCGGCCACGTGCAGCCTGTTCGCTGTACTAACTGTGCCCGATGCGTGCCCAAGGGTAAGACCATTAAGAAGTTCGTCATTCGTAACATCCTAGAGGCCGCAGCCGTCAGGCACATTTCCAAAGCGAGTGTTTTCGACGCCTGTGTGCTTCCCAAGCTGTATGTGAAACTGCATTATTGCGTCAGTTGTGCCATTCACAGCAAGGTAGCCAGGAATCGTTCTCGGGAAGCCCCGAAGGACCGAACACCTCCACCCCGATTTAGACCTGCCGGTGCTGCCCCACGACCTCCACCAAAGCCCATGTAAGGAGCTAAGTCCTTAAAGACTAAAATACTGTTCCCTGGAAAGACAATAACGTGGAAATTATACTTTAAACAAAAAAAAAACCCACTATAAATATCTTTCATATGAACCCAGATTTAATCATACATATAATCATTAATCAATATATATTGATTAATATCCTAGCCCCATATCCAAGTTTAGAAGAAAAATTCATTTTTCAACTAGGCTTACTGAGTTACATCTAATTGAAGTTCTTCTTGTGGTATTAATGAAGGTAGAGGTTAATTCTTTGAAAACCTCACTCCAAATTATGGTCAGCTTTCTCTCTTCCTGGTTCCTTTGATAATTCTAAACAGATCTAATATGTTGACCTTTTGCTCATCTTTGAGGATCTTCTCGAAAGATTAAATTGTCTCTGGTGCCTGGTGGGGATCAGACCTGTGCTGAGGATAGGAGGATTACTTTAGGGTTCTTCCAGGTGACCTTGACTGAGGTGAATTACAAGAAGAGGAGGGAGAGGAAGGGAAGGGGCAGGAAGAGAAGAGCGTGCTCTGCTGCGGTCCCTCCACTTGTTGGCTTCTTTTCCAATAAAGCCTTTATCTGCTGCTGAGTTTATCCATTTTTAACTTTTTAATTTTTAGTGCCTTCCCTTACTCCCTAGGCTACTACCCTGCTACCCTAAACTACGCTTATTACTGAGGTTCATTACATGTGTTTCCGACTCCTCAGATTTGCTAATTCGGTTACAATTTTTGGCCTCCATGATGTTGACCTTGGCTTTGGAGTGAGGCCAATTTGATCCCAGAACACCACTGCTTACTAGTCATGCAACCTTGGGCAAGTTAGTTATTTCACCTGGCTGAGCTCCCTCACCTGTCGGTAGGGGTGGTGCACACACCTAGTGTATCTGGTGTGAATATTGAAGGAGAGATCTGCGTCAAGTTTTTAGCACAGTGCCTGAAGAGTCCTAAGTAACCTGGACTCTGGTCAAGTTCAAACATCTCATTTGTTTGGCATCCTCAGATTATCTTCAGTGACTTCCTTGATAGCCTTAAGGTGATTATCTCATTTTCACCCAGTTGTATATCCACATAATAAAGGAGTGTCCTGGGTTCTATTTTCCTGGTCTATTCATGAGTACAAAAAAAAAAAAGGGAAGACCTTACATGTTTAGCCTGGAATTCAAGGCCCTGCTCAGTTCTGTCCCCGAACTTCCTCTACTGCCTTATTTCCCACGTCACTGTTACCGAACACAGGTTTGTGTGCCCGATGCACGGTAAGGCCAAAGGAACCCAAACATTGCAGTTTGGAAAAGAGAAAGGTTTGTTGCAGGGCCAAGCAAGGAGAACAGGTGGCTTGTGCTCAAAAAATCTGAATTCCCTGATGTTTTGGGGAGAAGAGTTTTTACAGGCAAAATTTGAGGGGAGGGATGCAGGGTATGTGACTTTCTAATAATTGGCTGATGGCGAGGTAATGGGGGTGGTCTAGGAGTCTTATGCTCAGCCCGAAGTTACTGTCTTCCACCTGAGGCGAGGCCTTAGTTCCTGCAGAAGAACTCAAAGATATTGTTATGTATATCCCTTGAGGTAGAACCAGTGTCCTGCTTTAATTGTTGCACTGTAGTTTCTTGATTATTCCTCCTTTTTTCTGCATTCCGTATTTCCCTGACTGGTAGCCATTTGCTCTGCCCTTTGGAACTTAGGGGAGGTCTAGGAGGCTGAAGCCTTTATCCTGCAAATAAGAAATGGGGGACCTGGAAAGGCTTTTGTGCCCCAGGAGGGCCCCACGGGTTCCTGCTTGGTTTCATCATCACTTTCAAATGTCGAACACATTTACCAAACTGGAATAATCCTTACTCTCCGGATAAACTCTAGCCCATGTTTCACACTGTTCCTTCATTCTGGAATGTCACATTCCTAGTCTCCCCTGTTCCCTATCCTGCCGTGGTGTTAAGTCCTACCAGAAGCCATGTTCTCTTACAGCCTTGTCATCCCTCCATCAGCACAATTCTTAGCACGATTCTTTTTATGACTTGATTATGACTGACCGTGTTCTTTCATGTGTGATAGTCACGACTAGTTAGTAGACTCTGAGGGCAGGAAGGGGTGTAATGCTTCTATTCCCCACTGTGCTTAAAATGGGGTTTTGCAACTGGTAGATCTCAGCGATGGAGTCCTGAAGGAAGGACTATATTGTGGGGATCAGAAGCAGATACCAATTGTGCAGGCAAATATATTCTAATTGTTTCAAATATTTTATTTTCATATATTTCTATTCAATATATAGGAGGCCTTCCCTGCCCACCATAGCTGATGGAGTCCTGTCACTCCTGGCCCCCTTGCTGTGCTTTAATTTTGCACCTGAAAACATATCACTATGACTGTAGATACGCTATAGAGCCTCCAGTTAGTTTCTGTCTGCCTCTGGAATGTAGGCTTCGTGAGCTCAAGGCCTTCATCTTTTTTGACACTTAGAATCTTTAGCAAGAACTCAGTCAGTATTTATTGAACAAGTGAATGGATAACTGAAATAATCATAGGCTTTACTCTGCTAAAGTATGGATAGTATCAGCTCTAAGTTTCTAAAAGTATAAAAACAGGCTTCCTAATAACTTGTTTTGGAGGTTTAGACGTTAAGTTTTCAGAGTAATTCTAAGAAATGGAAGCCCTTCCAGGAACGCTGTTTAGAGGCGTTCCACATGGTCCTGAGTTTGACACACCATCGTAGGGTATCATGCAATAAAGCCTCTAACAAAAATAGGCTGTCTTGAACCCCTGGTAGTAGAACTACTTGCTTTTATACCAAGAAGGTCGGGAAAAGCACCAAAATCTGTATGTGATATGTGCTGAGAAGTTCATGCCATGAGATCTAAAGTTCTCAGGAGGTTACCTAAAGTGAAAAAACATGTCAGCAAGGCCTGTGGTGGGTCCATGTGTGCTAAATGGGTCTGTGACAGGATCAAGCTCACTTTCCTTAATGAGGAGCAGAAGATCCTGGTCAAAGTGTGAAAGGTACAAGCGCAGAGTCAGAAAGCTTTAAAAAAAAAAAAGCTTTTATGAGTAATAATAAAAAAAAAACCCTAAAAGACTTGTTCTATTTAAAAAAAAAAAAAAGAAAGTAACTATGCTAAATGAGTATAAGAGGAGGTTTCAAAAGTGTAGTCAGAGCCCAGAAACATTTTAGTTTCATTTGGTGAGTTTAACTCTTTTATCTTAATTTTCTTCTTTCAATACCAAAAGAGTATATTGGGGAAATAACTGCTTCTCTTCAGCATAGGACTTTGCTCCCCAGGCAGACGTTGGAGCTAAGTCAAGGGTTAAACAAAATAACAGGTCAGAGGATGAGGAGGTGATGCTGCCACACCTTTTCTCCCCGTCCCCACTTTCATCTCAGACTCCTGTCATTCTCTAAGCCCCATCTTCCTAAAGCATCTCACCCCACCTCCTCTCCTCGCTGTTTGCCCAAGTGCGATATCACCCAGTGCTTTGCATACAAATTCAATTCCTGTTCACGTCTAAAAGAGTGTAACATTTGTAAGGAAATGGAAATGCTTTTGCTGTGCTTTCAAAGTGGGATGAGGCTGTCCTTGAGGTTTGAGGTTTATCTGTACAGCACCTGGCACCCAGGGGACCTCAGTAAATATTTGAAGAAATGAATGAACCATGTACAGAGGAGGCAGCCCAAAGGCCACTTCAGGTCACAATGGAACACTCTTTATCAGCACTTATCTGACTTGAATGCTTGGTGACACTCGACCCTCTCTTTGCTTTGACCTTTTTTCCATGCCACTCCTTGGTTTTCCTCTTACCTTTTGGTTGTCTCTTCTCATTCTTTCCTGCTTGTTTTTCACCTTCCCCTTAAGTGGTGATACCTCCCTCCCAGTTAGGTTCTTCCCTGATCCTCAGAATATTCCCCCTGGATGACCTCATCCAGGTTCCTGACTTCAGCCATCACCATGCAAATGTGGATGACTTCCCAGCGCAGCATTTCTAAGTCCCACGCCCTATGTGTCTCTTTCTTTCTCTTTTTTAAAAATTTATTTATTTGTTTATTGTTGGCTGTGTTGGGTCTTTGTTGCTGCACCTTTGTTGCTGTGCAACGGGCTTTCTCTAGTTGCGGGAGCGGGGGCTATTCTTCGTTGTGGTGCGCGGGCCTCTCATCGTGGTGGCTTCTCTTGTTGCAGAGCACGGGCTCTAGGCACACAGGCTTCAGTAGTTGTGGCTCGTGGGCTCAGTAGTTGTGGCTCACGGGCTCAGTTGCTCCGTGGCATGTGGGATCTTCCCGGACCGGGGCTCGAACCCGTGTTCCCTGCACTGACAGATGGATTCTCAACGACTGCACCACCAGGGAAGCCCCTATGTGTCTCTTTCAATCTCTACCAGTAAGTCACACATTCTTATTAACTATTAACTAAATACTAGAATACCACTTCTTTACTCCCCACCCACAAAGCTAACACCAGCTACCGGGTCAGACAAACCAGAAACCTGAGAACCACCACCTACTCTCCCTTTTGCCTTTCTCCCCACATTAAATTAGTTGCTAAGACCTGTCTGTTCTACCTTCTCTGCTGAATTCATTTCAATTCACGTAGGGAATGATTACTCTGATGGGCTACCATCTTCCAAATGGCGTTCGCCTATCCATCTTCACCAGTCCTGGCTTCTTCTCATGACGAGAATTGCAGTTACCTGGCATCTCTGCCCATCAGCTTCCATTCCCCCAGGTGTCCTCCATGTGACCATGGCTGGGCGGACTTTCTAGAAATCTTATCTAACTCTGCCCCTCCTGCTTCAACCCTCAGTGGCCCCCTGTGCCTTCAGAATCAAAAGTTCAAACTAGTCGCATGTAGGTAGAAAAGTCATTCAGGATACTACCTCCTAATCCTCCAACCTCATTCCCTCCTCCTCTGGTGCCCTGGTCGGTCCAAACTCCTTGTTCAGTTTCCAACATGCCCCACTGAATGCTGGTCCCCGCCGCGCTTCCTGCCCGAGCACTTTTTCTCCTGTTCTTTAGCTGTTCTGCTCTTTGAAAACTGGTTCGTTCTGCAAGAGAGTTTAGTTTCACTTCTGCCCTCCTTTTTTATGCCTTCTTCTGTCCTCTTCACATCCCTCTGAATGTTTGGAAGGCATTGTAAAATTGTTTCCTCGTCTCTCTCACTAGACTGAGCAGTCTGAGATATGTGTCTCTGGCATCTAGAACAGCACAGACCAGTGTTTTTCAAAGTGGGACCCGCAGGCCTTCCTGTGTCAGAATCATTTAGCCATTGTCAACACTCATGTTCTTAGGCCCTCCCCTCCCCCATAGGACCCAGAAAATCAGAATTTCTGGGTATTTTTAAACAGACTCCCCAGGTAATTTTTATGAGTATACATATTCAACCAATATATTTAAGTAAACAAATCACCTGGAGCCTTTGAGCTTATTTTTGAATTCACACACACTGCATAACTTGGATTTGTTGCTGATACTTCTATCAATACTCCTCCTGTTTATAGAAGACCATTTAATTTCCTAGAGAAAAGTTTGCCTCTATGTCATAAAATGAACTGGGGATTTGGAAGTCCTGTGGCCAATTCTAAACACTTTAATAAACAATTTGAACAGTTCAAATTAAATAATCCACACAACTAGATTTAAGCAGCCCTGATGCCTCTTCTTGTTCTTTCGGTGAGCACTTGGCCTCACCTCTCTGGAACTCAGTTTTTCTCTGTGCAAATTCAAATCACTGGGCATAGCTCCAGATGGCTTACAGGAATTTGAAAATCATTGTGGCAGATACTTGATGTGTTTCATCATTTTCAGTTCAATGTCCAAGGTGTAGCCCCTACACATAATATAAAATTATTGCTCAGGAGTCTTCCTCAACTATAGAAGATTATTTATGTACGAAGAAAGTAAAAAACAGTGCAGCCGGAACTTCTATATACGAGTGGGAGTGAGAAGTCTCTAGTGATCTTTAAACTCACCAACTATCCCCTTGCATAGAAATATGTACTTACCGATGTTTATATGCATTTAAGTGCCAATATAAATACGCGCTCGTGCACAAATGTAACTTTGCTGTCTTTGATATCCTGCAAGGATTTATATTCGTGTGCGTATAAACTAGCCTGAAAATCCTGGAGCCTGCCAGACAGGTTGCACCTTTGAATAAGGATAGCTGTTGTGAACTTTAGCCCACATGTTTGCTTAAAGAGAACTGTCCCGTCCCTGGTGGCGAGTGCTTTTGTCCGGTTTGTGCAGTGCTTATTATTGTGTAACTTTAATTTGCCCAAAATTGTCTACAAAGCATTTTATCCTTTTGTTTTTCTGGACAGTTATTCTCTTGGACCAGAGTGTTGCTCCTGCTTTAGCATTCAGGGCTCAGTCATGTTTAGTACTTGACCAATCAAGCTCAACTAAGTGAGAGTAATTGTGGCCAAAATGCCTGGGCAGGATGTAGGGAGTTTTGGGGTTTTGTTTTCCTGTTTTCCTGCTGTTTTTTGGTAACAACACAATAGATCAGGTAGCCTAGCGTCTTTTATAGAAGGAGCCTCTACACATGTCACTATATAAACATTTACATTTTAGAGGTAATGGCTTGCTTGTTGCCACCCACATTATTAAATCGCTGCATGCCTTGTATTTCAGTAGCAAAGAACTTGGTACGTTGTGTTCAGAGAAGTTTGAGTAGAAATTCAGAATATTCATTAAGAGTATGTTGCGAACTAACAGAAAAATTAACAGATAGAACCTTAATTAAGTATGGAGATTTCGTTGTTTCATTCAACAAAAGTCCGGAGCATGCAATCTAGAGTTGATGAAGCAGCCCAGTGATGCCATCTGGAAACCAAGCTCATTTCATCTTTCTGTGCTGCTGGCTTTCTCTCTCGTGGCTATGAGATGGCTGCCACCAGGCATCCAGTCTGTGACAAGGCAGGAAAGAGAAGTGCAAAGGAGCAAAA
This sequence comes from Phocoena phocoena, assembly GCF_963924675.1. NCBI lineage: Eukaryota > Metazoa > Chordata > Mammalia > Artiodactyla > Phocoenidae > Phocoena > Phocoena phocoena. The sequence goes on along the minus strand of NC_089223.1, from coordinate 109,745,735 downwards.
CTCCAAAGGGTGTGTCAGCTAAATCAAGCAAGCTTCCCCAGAAGTCCCATCTGGCCACTTCAGCTTATGCATCATTGCCAGAACTCTATCACATGACTACCCCCAGACCAATTGCTGGAAGGGAGCCAGGGAGAAGGGCATTGTGATTGGCAGTTCAGTCATACCGCCATCCTCAGACAGCTTCCCTAAGGATCCAGTCCATTGAAACTAGGGTTCCAACCGAAGGACATCTATGGAGCACATCGCTTGCTATAATGTTTGCCCTGGTGTTGTGCCATCTCTTGAGAGACTCAGGGACTTTCCAGGTGATGACTCTGGGTACACTCCTCTCATGTGGTGAGAAGGGAAAGCAATCCAGTCTAGATGTGCCTCACCTGAGAATACATACAATACAATAACAAGATTCGATCTTTACAAGTACTCATTAAATTTCTCTTCAGTAGGGACGCTCCCCAAACTTTCTCAAAATACACTTTAGTTTAAAACAATTTATACACAACTTTCTGGGAGTAAATCTGTTGTACAGAGCAAGATAAACCTGTACTTTAAAAAGGTTTATTTTACCTTTGAGGCATGAATGTAAAATTCATAACGTAAAATCTTGGTAATCACTCACATACTTATTGGATCTTCATAAGTGTGTTCCACGGGAACTTAGAACTTTACAAGTTCTGCCCTGTTGGTTGGGAAAATGGGTGAATGTTTTCCTAGTCCTGAAACTGACATTATTGCACACCACTGGTTGACACAGGAGGGAGCGTAATTTTATAGCTAAGATCACGATAAGCACCAAAACCATGAGGAAATATTACACTTTGCTGCATTCCCTATACTCACAGATGGGTAGAGTGAAAGTAATTTGCAGAAATCACCTGACTAACCTCATAACACCCATACATTGAACATTAGATCATGTGATCAGTTCCTATGAAATGACTCCCCACCTAAGAATGTTCAGACTGGGGACTTCCTGTATCCACATTGCACGTGCCTGCCTTGTCTTCAGCTCCAGGCCCTGCCCTTATCTAAAACCTGTGCTACTCTCAATCTCCTGCTTTGATCTTACCAGTGAGCAACCTCTGTATATCACAAGCAAAAGCATGTTGACTTCATTCATTTAAATGCTTCAGTGGCTTCCTATTGCTCTTAGGATTAAAAAGAAATGTCTTAACATAGTCTATAGGAGCCCTCATAATCTTGCTTCCACCTATCTTGGACCATCAGCTCAAAACTCTCAAAACCTACTCTTGGGATCTGAAGGTCAAACACACTAGATTCCTTATAGTTATTTGAATGTGCTCTCTCTCTCTCTTGCTTTGGTCTCTGCCCATGTTATTCCCACTTACTCATCTTGTCTAAATCTGGGTGAGGGTGCATCCATAGTATTATTGGAGTGTTTCCTTATGATCTTATTCCTCCACTTTCCCATACACTTGTCTATTACCCCCCAAAGACTTTGAAGTCTCCAAGGAACCAGGGAGTGTGTCTATTTTGTTAACTCTCCTCAATGCCTTGCACGTTGCCAGTGCTTAATAAATATTTATTGAGTTGCAGTATGAAAGAATGAATCAGAACTCTCCTTACTCTTAGCCCAGAGAAACTCTTAGCAGTACAAATTCAGCAAAATTTGGTACCGTAAGCCAAAAGGCTTTGTAAATTTTTATTAATTAGGAGGTAAATAAATATCTTTGATCTCTGTTATTAGACTAAACTATCATCCTCCAAGCAATTCCTGAAAAAGTATATCTTTCAACTGAAGTAGCTTATTACTTAAGAAGAAAAGTTCCTAGGTTTCAGTTTTCTGGTTAAAGGGCAAAGAATTTTAGATTAATGTGTTTGTTAAATGCTCACATAAATGAGAATCTTGAGAAGCTTAGTGAGATGTAGGCTTACCTTCTCACCCTCAGAGTCCTAGAGCAGCTACAGTGCAATGTCGTGTCTCTGTTCTTAATGCAGAGTACAGGAGGTTGCCTGCCACTCTTCCTTTCTTTCAGTTTTCCTCTCTTGTCAAAGTCTTTGCTAGTTGTAATGCACTGATATTTTTTTTGTAAATATGATATTAGCCAGAAGTTTTTTATTTGCTTGTAGGATATAATTGATTTTGATGTGCCTTACAGTTATGTTATCTTTGAGGCAGGGAATCAAAGAACCCGGAGGGATGGTGGTGGCTGAAGACAGGGAGCTCAATAATCGTGATGATCTTGACATAGATTGAGCTCAAGTCTAAAAGTCTTGTAAGAGTCGTACTGAAGTGCAGACTTTTAGGGTTACTCTTTGTTCTTAGTCTGTTCAGGCTGCTATAACAAAATACCACAGACTGAGTCGCTTAAGTAACGACGTTTTCTCACAATTCTGGAGTCTGGAAAGTCCAAGATCAAGACACCAGCAGACTCAGTGTCGGGAAAGGGCCTGCTCCCTAGAAGGTCGTGTTCTCTCTTTAACTTCACACGGAGGTTTCCTTTATAAGGGCACTAATTCCATTCAGGAGATTGTCTGCCCTCATGACCTAATCACCTCCCACAGACCCCACCTCCTATCATACCACAGTGGAGGTTAGGATTTCAACATGAATTGTAAAGGGAACACAGACATTCAGACCACAGGACTCTTCTAGATTCAGAAGATTAGGGAGGCGGGAATCTGCAGCCATAAGAAGCACCGCCTCCCTCCCTTTTTTCAGTCTGCCCTGCTCCCTCCCAACTCAGACTAGGATCTGACATTTTTTGTTTATGACTGTCATTTTAGCAGGTTTTCCTCAATCTCTAATTCTCACTCCCAATCTCTAGCTCTCTTTTCTCACTCAAATTAAAACTTATATTTTTATTTTTTAATTAAAATAATAAATATATCCTCTTTTAAAATATGTGTTGCATAGACACAAGTGGAAAATAAAACTTACCTGTAAATCAACCATCTCGATGTAACTTTTTTTTTTTAAATTATTTATTTATTTATGGCTGTGTTGGGTCTTCGTTTCTGTGCGAGGGCTTTCTCCAGTTGTGGCAAGCAGGGGCCACTCTTCATCGCAGTGCGCGGGCCTCTCACTATCGCGGCCTCTCTCGTTGCGGAGCACAGGCTCCAGACGCGCAGGCTCAGTAGTTGTGGCTCACGGGCCCAGTCGCTCCGCGGCATGTGGGATCTTCCCAGACCGGGGCTCGAACCTGTGTCCCCTGCATTGGCAGGTAGATTCTCAACCACTGCGCCACCAGGGAAGCCCTCGATGTAACTTTTTAATAAAATGTAAATAAAGAAAATTAATTTTTATCCACCCCTTTCTTTATATATATTAATATAGTTTTGGCCTTTCATTTCACAGGCAGAGAGAGATCTGAGTTCTGTAAGGATGTGAAGATATGTTTTGCGACATTAGAAAGGATGAACTAGGGAAATACAGAGTGTTTTTTAAAGTAAGTTTTTGGCCTTTAAAGAAACGGCTATACCTTATATTTGGAGTGTTATGATAACTTCCTAAAATTGGGATTAGGTTATAGTGTATATAGCGTTATTACTTGGTCGAAAATTTAAAACCTAATTGCAACTCACTTAAGCTCTGGAATATAAGGCCTAATTTTTTCTTTTTTTAATGGAAATAGATAGTTGCTACAGTGTATTTTAAAAGAAATTCGCTTAGTTCCTTTTTTAGTTTTAAAGTCATATTTTATTCATTTTATTTGCCTCTTTTTCTAAAGTTTTGATTTCCACAGTACCATTGGCCTTTGCTTCTTATATGTATATTTAGAGAACTACACATTAAAAAGTCACTTGTGTCCTACATCATCCCCCTGCTGACTCAGGAAAAAAATGGAAAACGTATTTCCTTGTCCTTGTCAGGAATGATTATCCCTTTTCTTGCCACTTGGACCTAAAACCAGTTTGCCAGTGAAGCAGAATTAATGTGCTTGTAGAAAATCAAATTCTGTCTCTAGTTGGGAATAATCCTGTCAATTTTTTGAAGAACCAGCTTTTGATTTTGTATATTCAGGTTTGGGTTTGCAGGAGGAAATCCCGAAAGAACGCTACACATCTTCTTTATGAGAAAGATTAAATAAATTCACCTCTAGTGTCAAGCTACTTTAGATCTGTCTTAATGTAAGATTCTACCGTGGTACCTCATAATCTTTGTCTACAGACTAACTTAATTCACAAAAGATCAGAAACTGAGAAGTTTGGGGATTTCTTAGGAACTCAGATTTACAATTATAATTACCCCCTAAATAAAATGTTGTTTGCTTATACAGATTAATAAACTTTCTTTACCATAGTCTAGATACTTTTATGCTCATTCTTCCTGAATGATATTTATGACTATGCAAACATAGCTGTATTTATCAATAGATGAAAACTTACTGAAAAAAGCAGAATTGTTGTTCAGATATACACTTAGAGATACATGCTCAAAGGATATCTCAGTATACTGAAATTTCCAAAGGCAAAATTAGCAGAACCTGGTCATTGTAAACACAGAAGACAGTTCTTGCCCGTGTTATTTTTCTCTGCCTTTTCTCTGCCTAGCTTTTTCCAGAGGGGTTCACTCCCTTACCATAAGTCTTTTGCTCAAATTCACCTACTCAGTGTGTCTGCCCTGGCCACCTTATTTAAATTGTGGTCTGTCCCTCACTTCCCGCCTTATTTTCCCCTCACACTGCTTTACTTTCTCTTCTTTCCATCATATGTATAATCTTGTAACGTATCTTATTATTTATTTTCTTTTTTATTGTCTGTCTCCAGATGTGTAACCTCCATGAGTACAGGCTTTTTTGTCTGTTTTGTTCATTGATGTATTCCCAGAGCCTAGAGCTGTGCTTGGTACACGGTAGGTGCTTGATTAGTACTTCTTGAACGAATAATCAGGAGTTCCAACTGGAGTCGGAAAAGAATATGGAAAATTTCTTTTTCTGTGAGGTTATTTGTGCTGTCAAAATGTACAACTTTTCTTCCTTGGAGAAGCTATTAAGACCAGACATAAGTTTTCAGTGAACATATGCCATATAAATTTCAGTGAATATATGACATAAATTGTTAGATTCAGTCAATTTACCCCCCTAAAATTCATCAAATTAATGAGAAAAAAAAGGATTCATCATATTGGTATCATTTAGGTAAAACCTCTGCTTTTTTTTTTTTTTTTTTTTTTTTTTGCGGTACGCGGGCCTCTCACTGTTGTGGCCTCTCCCGTTGCGGAGCGCAGGCTCAGCGGCCATGGCTCACAGGCCCAGCCGCTCCGCGGCATGTGGGATCCTCCCGGACCGGGGCACGAACCCGTGTCCCCTGCATCGGCAGGCGGACTCTCAACCACTACGCCACCAGGAAAGCCCAAACCTCTGCTTTTTTGCTTTATCATATGCAGTTACGGATAAGAATTCTTGATCTCAGTGCCCACCCATGTACAGTCAGGCAAGGCTGTTTTGCCCATGGTCATATGCGTGCCGCTTCTTTAATGAGAATATTATAGACTGATAGACCTCACAATGGACCTACTCAAAGAGTTTGTAGGTGGGAGAAAGATTTAACTCTAAAAATAGAGATTAGATTTTGGCATCACATGCCGCTCTTGAGGTGAAAAATCTTCTTATTGGAGCTACTTTGTACTGAGAACTGCTAGTCCAGTCTCTGCCCCTCGACTGTTCTGATGAGTGGAATTCTAGCCCAGCTGCTCACTTCCCTGCCCCAAGCAGCCAGTAGGAGCCAAATGAGGCAGATACTGATGAGAAAAGGAGCCTCTCAAAGCCCTTTCATAATTTCAGTCCTTTTTGACGTACGGGTAGACTCCCTTGGGTGCTCCCTTTTTGTATAAAGCTCTAAGGGAAGTTATGGGTGAAAGGCAGGATTAGAAGTTGAAAACCAATTACCTAGGATCATCAGCTGTTGCTGACCCAAAGCAGACGATGCACCAGAGGTCAAATAGCTGATAGATATTTGCTCGTGATCAGTCAGGGTCACCCAATGCCAGGTGTGTAGAATTGAGGGACGATTCTTGGCCAGTAACTGGTTTGGAATAATCAGATTGTGCCCTGTCTGTATCCTGCGGTTATCCTTTGAATGTCTGCTGACTTCCAAGAAATGATGCCAGTTTTACAAATCTGGGTTAGATCAGAACTTTACCTTACGGCCAGGTTTGCTTTCGCCTCTCACCACCAAGGCAGAAGCAACCTCACAATACAGCATTGTTATATCCACCTGTGAGGCTGCATGGCCAACTGATCTCAGCTCAGACTTGCTGCAATCAACATTTTTTATTGTGAAAATACTGTAAGTTGTGCAAAGAACGAGCATTGTACAATATTAATATCCTAACATTCCATGGGCCTTTTAACTGCAGTGTAAATCAGCCAAATGGTCAAATTCAACTCTTTACTGGTAGCCTAGTAATTAAATGACTATAAAAGGATCTGCTTTTTCTTCCTACTATAAATAGGTCAGAAAAAAAAAAGCATATCTTCCATAACATTAAAAAATTTTTCTTTTAGAAATACCTAATTTACCACACCACTCCCTCTAGTTGCAGGCATCTGAAATAAAGCAAACTTTCCTTTCCACCTAAAAAAAAAAAAAAAAAACAACAACAAACAAATACCTAATTTAGAAGGCTTATTTATAGCCGTTTTTAATTATTATTTCTAAACATACTTTTAGGTGGACCAGTACTTTTCAGCTCAGTTCAAGAGTGACCTGTGTGTGCCATCTAAGAAACTTATGTCCTGTGTCCTGTCTAGGACTTTTTTTAAGAATAAAGTGTTCAGATCATTGTTTCACAATGTAACCGCTCTTCATACTCAAGCTGAGATATCTAAATGATGTGTTTTCATAAAAGCTCTTGTATATTACAAACTTGGATAGTGCAGTTTTGCTTATTTATTATTTTCAAAGTACTCACAAAAGGCTAATATCAAATTCACAGATGGTCTGGTATGTATACCTTTAAAATGACTAAACAGGACTTGAAATGCTTTTGGCCATAGAGACTCAACCAGCCTGATTTTTGGCGTTTGAGTCTCTTATAACATCTATTTTTATTTTTTTAAGAAGATGTTGGGGGTAGGAGTTTATTAATTTATTTATTTTTGCTGTGTTGGGTCTTCGTTTCTGTGCGAGAGCTTTTTCTGGTTGTGGCAAGCGGGGGCCACTCTTCATCGCGGTGCGCGGGCCTCTCACTATGGCGGCCTCTCTTGTTGCCGAGCACAGGCTCTGGACGCGCAGGCTCAGTAGTTGTGGCTCACGGGCCTAGCTGCTCCGCAGCATGTGGGATCTCCCCAGACCAGGGCTCGAACCCGCGTCCCCTGCATTAGCAGGCAGATTCTCAACCACTGTGCCACCAGGGAAGCCCCAAACATCTATTTTTCCCCCCGATAATAAGCAATTGTATTAGGTACCATGTATTGAGGACTTACAGTGTGTCAGATGCTGCCAGGTACAGTGTTTTGATGATTTACAACAAGCCTGAGAAGGCAGTGTTACTTTCCCAGCTTTTTTGATGAGGATACTGAGGCAGATAAGATGTACAGTATTTTACTCAAGATCACAGAGCCAATATGATGACTTACAGCCAGGATTGAAACCCAGGTCTTTGTGACTCCAGTAGATATGATGGTGACTACTCTGGTATCTTCCAATAAGACATGTGCAAAAGTATATGGAATAAAATTTGTGTAATTTTATATAATCATGCAACCACCACCAAAATGCTTGGTGTGTTGGTTAGCATTTTGTACTTTTAAAATTTAAAACGTTTTTAAATATTTATTATATAAAATTTTCATCTTTCATTATTAAACTAGTAGAAAAAGGTATTCAGTACATAAAAGTAAATTGGAGAAAAAAAGCATGCATAATCCTGCCACCCAGTAATAACCACTTAAAATTGGAGTGAAGGGTATTTCTTCTTCCAAGATGTAATTATACCACATTCTGCTTTTTTTTTTTTTTAAAGATTGTGGATTAGATCTCATTCCCTCTCTTCCTTTTTTTTTTAAAGGGAGGTTGCAATTTTTATTTATTTATTATTTATTTATGGCTGTGTTGGGTCTTCGTTTCTGTGCGAGGGCTTTCTTTAGTTGTGGCAAGCGGGGGCCACTCTTCATCGCAGTGCACACGCCTCTCACTATCGCGGCCTCTTGTTGAGGAGCACAGCCTCCAGACGCGCAGGCTCAGTAGTTGTGGCTCACGGGCCTAGTTGCTCCGCGGCATGTGGGATCTTCCCAGACCAGGGCTCGAACCCGTGTCCCCTGCATTGGCAGGCAGATTCTCAACCACTGCGCCACCAGGGAAGCCCCCACATTCTGCTTTTATCTTCCATAGTTATTAAAATCATATACACTTTATGTAACTCTAAATTTATGTAACTCTTTAATGTGTAATAGTATTTTAGTGGACATACGATAGCATATCCCTGACTCTTAGAGATCTGGTTACTTTTTCACTGTTGTACTGTAGAGATGATCTTTCCTTTACCATATTAAAGATTTTCTGCCTCAAACAGACTCCTTGAAGTAGAATTGCAGGATTAAAAGCTATGGATCTTTTAGAATTCTTGATAAATTGTTTTTTCAAGAGCTATATTACTTTACCTTCTGGCCAGCAAAACAGATGAGTTTCTGCATCCTCACCTGGATCGGGCATTATCACTTCCCTCATTGCCAATTGATAGCATTAAATAGTATCTGAGAGCGTTCTTGGTTTATGTAATAATCCTGATCAAAATTAATACGATTTATTTATCATCAAAATAGTATGATGCTGTTGTTGGCATTATTTTGCTTTCAGATTAAGCCTGGCCCTTCAGAGTCGGTCTGGAAATGTATCGGTAAATAACAAGATTCTATTGATTGCGGGTGAGGGTACAGTCATCAGGTGGAAAGTGATGCTATCACAGTGCCAGTCTCACTTTGTCTGTTCTGTCTTTGCTTATTTTATGCAGACGATTACATAGAGAAAGCAATATGTGGGTCTCTGGGCAGCAAGAAGTAAAGAAATTCGATGATGCTTCCCCAGTATTTCTGAGCAGGTACTTGTTACAATATACTACTCCCAGAGCAGCCTGCCTCAGTAGAAAGAGAACCATATTTCCGAAAAGAGGTTTAAAAAATGACAGTAGAATTGAAACTAACTTGTAGGATTCTTTCAGCTCTTGAGGTAAACAAAACTATAATAAAATATAATTTTTACCATTTAGATTTAGAATCAAGTGAGTTTGAAGCGTAGATTCATAGATGACTTCAGCATTGGTTGTCTTCTTTAGTCTCCCAGTAATATATATATATATATATATTTTTTTTTTTTCTAAAGTATTTCTAAAATGCAACATCTTTAAAATAGCCAATATATTATTCATCCATTCATATGTCAGGAGCCCACTTTAGGCCAGCATTGTAGTATAAGGCCTTGGGTGTACAAAACTGAGTAAGACACAGTTCCTGGCTTTCAGGATTACAGACCTGTAAATTTATGTGTGAAATATAAAGAATTAAGTGCTATAATATGTAGGCAAAAGGTGTATAGAAAGCACAGAGGTGATGAAGGAAAGGTTAAATCCAGTTGACCTAGAAGCAGTCAGGGAATATCTTCACAAAGATCAACAAAATGACAAGAATGGGTTAGAAGGGCGTTCAAAGTGGTGAGAATGGCATGTGTAAAGAAAGACAAGGTGGGCAAGCAGTGTGATGTCTTTTGAAAATCACAGTATGGCTGTAGCATAGGATGTCCCAGGAGAAGTTATAAGACATGATTTCAGAGTAGTCAGGGGTAAGATCATTTGAATCATGTGGAAGCATTTAGACATAGCTTGGAAGACAATGGTCAAATCTGTTAAAATTCTCTAGAGCCTATAACCTACATTAATGACGTTCCTGTTCAAATAAACAAGGTAGTTGGAAAATATAAAGTACTTGCCTTTGTATGATTTAATGCCTACATTTTCTTAGACGTAGTCTTGTACACGTGTCCTCAATAATTTTTCAATACTAGATTCTACTATCTGAAAGCACAGGAATATGGCAAGTCCTTTTGTACAGCTAGAAGGACACAGTAAATCAGTCTAAGTAGGAAGATACAAAGGCAGAAAATTGTGTACTATGTCAAAGATTGCAAAGAAATCACATGGAAAATTGTGTAATATGCCAAAGTATGCCCAGCCATTAAGTGACCCCGGGAATATGCCTGTCAGTATACAAAAAGAGTAGGCAAGCATCAGATTGGAAAAGGAGTCAGCTTCTAACATGCAGTGGCTTTTTGAGATGTATTCTCCGGAGACTTTGACCACTTAAGCAAGGGCACTGCTTTTTAGTTTATCTTCTTCAATTTATTTCTCTCTGTTAAAATCAATAGCCTTATGAATATGCCTTAAAGGAATACTTTCTTGAAGAATCAATAGATTTCAACAGTAAGTGATTATTTATGTTTGTGAATGTCAGAAAGACTGATGGGGAGCTGGGAAAGGTGATGATACACTATTGCTGAAGGAACCAACTGGGAAGGTATAACATTCTGGATAAGAACCCAGTGTAGCGATTAAGGGCCAGGGCTGACACTTGGCTGCCTGGGTTTAACTCCCAGCACTGTCACTGAAAATCTCTGGGTTCTGTACAGGTATTTAACCTTGTTCTTTAGTTTCTTGGTCTGCAAAATGGGCATGATCACGGGTTCTCTGAAATGTAAATGAGACATTGTATATAACAAGTCCTCGAAACACTAAGAACAGTGCCTGGAATGCGATAAGTTCTCAGTTAAACAAGTTATTATTACTTTGACCAAATTGAAAAGCATTCTATTTTAGTGTCCTGGAGCAGTGCACAAATGTGCACTCCAAGCCAGTGTTAACTTTGTGTCTATTGTGGAGCAGTAAATTCGTGTACTAGAGATCTACTGTGGATGCTCAGTAAAACTTTTAAATGTTGTTGTAGCATGTAGGCATGTAGGCATCTAGAATTTCTCAGATTGGCTGGAAAATGCTTTAGACTGAAGGATACATCTTGAATAAACACTTGTCACATCTATTTTTTTTTTTTTACTTTTTTATGGGGAGTGGGGCAGGCGGGACCTTTATGTGTAAACATAGCTAAGTAAAGAATATTCTTTATCCCAAATCTTGTTGCTTAGTAAGTTGGTCTTGACAAATAAGAAAAGAGAATAGTGAAAGCAAAGGCTGAGGTTTACAGAGTGATGGCTATCTATTAACACAGTGTGTGCATGCCACCGTGAATAATCTCAAGGGCACAGTCCCTCTTAATGCCAAAGGGAATGCCCTTGGGAATATGGGAAGACACATTAACCTTCCGGCTTTCAAAGAAACCGTGAGTCAGATACACACCTTTCTCCTTAAGCATTTTTACTTCCTTCTGAAACTGTCTGGTTGAAGAAAAGGGTGCTCTGGGCATTGCTATTTAAAGAATCTCTTTTCTCAGAACCCATGCTTGATAAATCCCAGCCGTACCTTAGACATGTCTCAGGGTTCACCTGCCATGCAAATGAAGAAGAAATCATTCTTGTCTCACAACCTAGTAGTAAAGAGAAACTTTAGAAATGAAACAAATTCACTTTCTGGAGAAATGGGAGTTGTGCTCTTCGTTTCTGTGTTTGTTTGATAGACCTTGAGATTTTTCTATTAAACATTTTCCTCAAGAGGAATTTTTATCATTGTTCCTAGCTTCGATCCTGTAATTGAAGGTGGGAAAAGAAAAAAAAAAAAAAAAAAGCAAAGTGAAAGTCTCTGTGGGAAATGATGAACACAGATATAAAGATTAAAAGCTCCTAAACCAGTGTTGGCCACCCTGGCAGGTTTTATTCTGGTTCCCCATGTAGAAACTGATGACACACACATAGTAGAGAGCAGCTTCCTGTTCGACTCATTCAGCTTGGTACACAATCATCAGAGGATCAGTGTCTCCCAACATGGCAGAAATGCAGGATACCAAAGGCCTGAGAGTGACTAATAAAAATAATCCAATAATTTGTTCTAAGGTTTAGAAAACAGTGCAACTGATTTTGTTCATTACAATTGGCATCCTTTAGCATATGGTAGCACCTACTTGTATAGTTCTGAGATTTACAAAGTAGAGTTTAAAAAGTTTGTGTCACAGAAACCTTTATTGTTATCAAATTGTCATACTTTGATGATTTAGAAGAGACTGGCTAAGGACATGTAAGATCAGTATTAGAGGTGTAAGTCCTGGTAGTCTAATGTATTTTTACAACGTTTCCCCATCCAGGGCTAGGAAAGGGTTGGCAACCATGGAATTCTTATACTCAGGGGGTGAATGGAAATAACTGGAATTCTGCTTCAAAAGGGGGCTGTATTAGCAGTGACTATTCTTCATTCCAGGTTATTCGTTTCTGCTGCCTGGAGAGATATTATAAAATGCAATTCTGGGTGATCTTCTTGGCAAGGGTAGCATCGCAACAGGTATACAGTTTGTAAGAATTGATCACCCCAGGCTTCACAGGGCAGCTGGACCATGATTCCATTGTAGACAGAAATGAACCTAATTCTAGAATAATGAAGGGAAATATTGCTCGAAATTGGTCGTTTTGTCTTATTTTCAATTTTAAATAGAACTGCTGATTTGAAACCAGGCGTTTATTTACTCTGTGCTTGGAATTGGTTTGAAGCAATTCAGCCTGAGCGTATGTGAAACAAAAGTGATGTCATTCTAAGCAATGAACATGTTTTTTGAAGCTGTATCACATTTCAACACACACTCTTGAGTTTTCCGATTTCTCTTTTCTTCATCTCTTTCTTTATATTTCTCTTGCCCAGGGTTTCTCAACCTTGGCACTGTTGACATTTGGGGTGGATAATTCTTTGTTGCGAAGAGCTGTCCTGTGCAGCATCCAGGCCCTCTACATACTTGATGCCAGTAGCCAGTCCTCCTGCAGTTGTGCAAATGTCTCCAGACATTGCCTTATATCCTCTGGGGGGCAAAATCATCACCCCCTCTGAGGACCACTGGGGTACATGGAAAGAAAAGAGGTCTGCAGATTGAGCCCTGAGAGCCCTGCAAACTTTAAAGCCTGGGGAGATGAAGAGGGAGCCAGCAAAGGAGAATGCAAAAAGAGCAGATGGTGGAGTTGGAGAAGAACTACGAGAATACGGTGTCCCAGAAACCAAGTGAAGAACCTGTCACAGAAAAGGGGGCGTTACCGTCTCTGTCAAATGCTGCTGCTCATTAGACCAATTGGATGAAGCCTCCTTTAGGGATTTAACGTAAGAGTGATGAAGTATAGAACAAATGGATTGCTGCAAATAGGAAAATGCACTTGATGGAGCCTGCAGCATATATTTTAAGATTGAAATACAGAGGATGGTCACAAGCCAAATAATCTTTGTTGTTGAAAATAGTATAAAACGGCACTTTAGAACCTGTGACAGTCGGGATAAATTGAATACATGCTAGTAATTTCTAACATATATTTCAGTGGAAATCCTAAGCTTTGGTGCCTAGTCCATTGTAAGGTAGTATATGATAAGTCATATGTTACTAATACGAGTTCAAGTACTGATATTTGTGAATTTATATATTTATGAGTGGCCTCCGGACAACCCATAACAGTGTGACTCTCAGCCCCTTGAATTCTAAAATGCTTTCTTGAGTTGGAGAGAAGAGACTGCTTTCGGATCTAGCAAACCAAAATTAAAGGATGAAGGTTTGCCATCTGTAGGGGATTCCTATGTCACAATAGAAAAAGGGCTTTAGACCTTCCTATTATTCAGGGTAATCCATGTGGTGGGTTGAATAATAGTCTCTCTAAGATGTCCCTGTCTTAATCCCTGGAATTTGTATGTTACCTTACAGAGCAAAAGAGACTTTGCAGATATGAGTAGGGTAAGGACTTTGAGATGAGGAGATTATTCTGGAATATCTGGACAGGCCCAAAAAAGGCAAGGAAACAGATTTCCCCCAGAAGCTCCGGAAGGAATGCAGCCCTGGGAACACCTTGATTTTAACCCCACAAGACTTATGTCAGACTTCTGACCTTCAGAACTATAAGATAATACATTCATGTTGTTTTAAGCCACGAAATTTGTGGGAATTTGTCTCTGCAACAGTGGAAAAGTAATACAATCCAATTCATAAGGCAAGTTTTCCTCATTACCAACCTTCTCAAAGTTAGTGCCTGTAGGCCTTATTTATGTCACTGAATGAGAGTTCAGAGTTTGAAGTAGCAGTGTGAATACCCTAATCAAAATCTTGCCGTGTTATTATTTTCAAGAGTTTGCTTGGATAATTAGGTGATACCTATCTCATGGGTGAAAAAATGTCTGCCATTTTTACTACTTTGCTAATATGCCATTTCTTCTTCTTGTCATTGCTAGTTTTTACTCAGGTGTCATTTGTTATGTAAATTTGATTTGGTGACAAAAAAGTGTCCATGAGTTATACCATGAAATAATCATCATCATTGCTGAGCTGCTTTCTCCCTAATCCAGAAATAGTGTTTGGGACATATTTTCTCATTGCTTCCCCAATACCCTTTCAAAATTTATATCCAGGAGAAAGTTAGTGCAATGGTATATCTAATCACCCAATAGTTAACAGGAAAACAGGTAATTTTTTCCTTGATAGTATTTTCCAGCTTCTTTAAAGTTGTCTGAAGCAATGAATGTCAACTAAAACTCTTTATAAATAGAAGGAGGTAGTTAACAGAAATGGATCATCTTTCAGTTCAAACAGTTTGCCCTTGAGTATAGAGAAAGTGCTCTCAGATTTGGGTATGTTTATGCTTATTTATATAGTTATCTGTGCAGCTGTCATTTTGATTTAAATCTGGGAACATTTTATGTCTGAATTGGATTTAATCTTGTAAACCCGAAATCCTGTTTCCATTCCATTGTGAATAATCATACGCTTTTTATAGTGTTTCTTCCCTTCTGGTTTTAGTCTCCAGCTCTCAGATAAATCTATTATCTACAGAACATTCGGGCTTCTGCAGGATAAAGACAAACAGAAAACAGATGTTTATATTTGACTCGGTTTTAGTTTTATATTTTTGACCTTTTATATTAGTTTTATATTTCTATGGTCAGCAGGCCGTTTGAGTGGATGACAAGATTATTTTTTTTAAGCTTGCAGCCTTGACACAAGCCCATAATTATATGTTGTACAACTTCTGGCCCAAGAAAATTTCGTAGTCAGGGGAAAAAAAATCACTAATACCTCATTTATGTTATATAGTAGATTTTAAGGCTGTAAGAGATAAAATTTAATCTGGTGACAGGGGTGTCACTCAACTGCTCTTATTTAGTAGGAGCCATTTCAGAATTCTAGAATGCTTTCTGTATTATCTTTATTATTATATTTAAAAGTCATCAACAAGTGATCATTTCTTCATTGGAAATTCAGACGAAAGCTTTCTGTTTCTTAGAACAAAGGGCGTTTCTTTAAGGGCATTAGCACGATGAAACGGAATTGCTGATGAAACTACTATCTGGATTCTCTTTCTGCATGTTGCCTCTCCTGTTCAGAGCATACTGGTTTGTTTGTTTGTCTTTTTTATGGCCACTAGAGTTAATGTTTTACCATGACTAGTATCAGTAGCTGATGTATTATATAAGACAGTTACGTGAAAATTGTAGCTTGAAGTGACAGTCGTTCCCAAAGAATCGGGATGAGAATATTGAGGGCAATACTCTCAAACAAAACAGAAGCTAGAAATTATCTTGTCGATGCAGGGCTCATTTTAAGTTTGCTTTGCGGTGGGAGGAGATTTGTCTAATTAAGACCACTGATACATTTTTGGCTCAATTTTTATTCAGAGATTGTGGCAAGCTTTACTCTTTTTAAGGAGATGAGAAACCTCTGTCAAAGAATGCTTTCTTTCTTTGATTTACTATCCTCAGAAATCTTTGATTCTAACTTTGGCATTGATTCTTCCTGATCCGTTAGGTTAAACCATGTCTTCCAAAACAAAAATATTCTTGTACCTCTCCAGGATGCAATACTTCAGGATTAAAGCTGACCTTTAGGTGACAATTCAGGACACAGCTTGACTGACACAATGCCATGATTAGCCTAGCCATTTCCTAAACTTTTCTCGGAACAGGAGAATATTCATTCTTAAATAAAACTTTCAAGAAGGTCCCATCTGATAATTCCTGGGAAGAGCAGCAATTCATTAAAGAAGATCCTTCAGTTCATACACGTGCTTCAGTAACTGCCTGCGGCCACAGGTGCTGGCAGTGTAAGTTGTGAGGAATATGCCAGAATGTTTTGACTTAGAGTAGTAGAGTCAAACTTCAGCCACATCTGCCCGCTGGAATAGAAGTCATTAATGCCAAATTTCTCTGTGAGCCTATCTTTTTTTTATTCTGCCCTCTCCCATCTCTAAGACTTTCAGTGCTCTCCACGGCTTAAACCAGCATTCTCCATCTCTCTCTCTTTGTGGAATCGCTATCTGTCATTCTTCCCCCTTCTTCTTGCATCCAAGTCACATAATGTTATATGCATGAGTGAATCTATTCTTTTTTTTATTTTTAAAGCAGGAGGAAAGAAAAGAAAATTAAGCCACGAATTTCAGTATGTACTTTAATTATTAGTGGTAACAAATTACTGGCCACCTACCTTACAACCTATTGCAACCTTGAGCTAAGATGCAGTCCTAACTCTGCTGCAGTTTTCAGAACTCCACACCCTGTGACTTTCCCCTACACTTCCAACCTTGCTTTCCCCACTCCAAAGCATCTGCTTGATCTGATACACTCCTGGCTTAGCTCAGGCCTAACACCACTGCTTCTTCCCAGCCAAGATCACTTGCCGCTGTCCAGCCATCCAAAGCCTAAAGGGTCCACATCAAGCACCAACACACATATTTTTTCTGTCTTTCTAACCAGATTAGTAGAGGCAGAATTTTCTCCTTCATAGGGATTTTTCCCCCCATTCAATGGCATACTAACCACACTGCAAATGAAAAAGATCATTAAATTTTGAATGGATGGATGTCAGCATTTTTCATCAACAACTGAAAGTATCTAGCTAGGGAAACAAAGGTAATTAATTGGTATCTGGCCAATTTAAGTATTAGAGAGATGGCATTTTTTATGGAGCTGTGTGTGTGTATATGTGTGTGTTTTTTTACACATTTTGAAAGTATTTTCTCCCCAAAGATCTTATTTCCAATTGTAAAAAGAAAGTGAACAGGAAAACAGAATTTGTCAAGATTTTTTTTTAAGTGGCAAGGGGAAAAAAGATATGTTGACAGGAAACATACAAGCAACATTCTACAACCGGTCTGGTCTGTCCTAAGAGGAGTGTACTTTCCTAGAAAGGATATGTAGCCATGTCATTAAATCCATTGTATTAATGTAACTCTACTTTGATTGTGACCTACTTCGGCAATAGAAAGACTGAATTACAAAAGAATGGTTTTCTCACCTTAAACAAAGAGAACCTGTGATCTTTAAATTAGCATCTAGGGGAAAGCAGGATGAGGAGCAGAGGTGTTTGCAACTCAAAGAAGCTCAGAAATCACACATCATTTGCTGGGTCAAACATAACAGATTAGAATTACACCCTTTTCTTTAGTCATGGCTTGTCTTGCAATTATAAAGTCACCATTCATTTGTATTAATTATGGACATATTCCACTATTCACAAAACTATTCTTTGTCAGAATTTCTGGGTACAGAGTTAATTCCCAGTTATAATTTACTTATGAATAAAAACTGCTGAAAATTTTCCACTATTTTTAATATAGAAAAATGCCTCTATGAACTCTTGGTGGAATTCTCAAGAAAGTGACACAGTCCAGCCCTGGCTAGAGCTCCAGGAGCACAACTTCGGGATCCCTCACCAGAAAACCTTCCTTTATATCCTTATCAAATTTTAACCACCATACACGTCCACTGAGTATCTTGTTGGCAAAAAGCAGTGTATTTCCTTCAGTCTCCGGGTCTTGTTGACCTCAAACAAATAGATGACCAGATATTTCTCCAGCAAAGATGGGTTTATTGGGGATCAGCAGAGAATTGCAATTTGGGGTCTACAACCATGGCAAGCCACGTGCAAGTCACCACAGAGGAAGGAAAGGAGAAAGGCTCTTATAGAGGGGAAAGGGAAGTGGGGAGGGCAGTCGTAAACAGAATCCATGGCTTTTCATTGGCTGAGTTGTTGCCACGAAAGAAGAGGAGTCTTCTTCCTATTGGGCTCTGTTGTGGTTGGGGGCAGGAGAGCTCCCCCTTCTGGTCTCCTGACGCTATTTAATTGAGGTTTCTGTTCATTGGTTTTTACAGTCTGCAATTCATATGTGTCCTATAACTACTTTCAGAACCTTGAATTATTTTCTGACTTGAATCAGCAACGGAACTAAAGGAGAAACCTTAAAAGAGATGTGGCCTTACTGAGTAACATACTTTCTCAGCTTCAGTCTTCACGCATAGAAAGGTGGAAACTTTCTATGTACCAGGTAGATCAGCCAAAGTAGGAGATGCTTCTAGGTCTCCTTTTCTTTTCTTTCCTTTTCTCCCTCACAGCTTAATTTTCCCTTTCACAACTCCTTGTGTCTCACACATACACAGTAGCCGTAAAAACAAGGTCACTGACATAAAGGAGCTCAGGTCATCTCCCCAAGGTGCTCATTAGCAATTATCCTATGTGAAATGCTACCCACGTGAAAGTTTTGCCATTCTCAGATAAACTTGTCTGACTTCCAAAGGAGTGCAGGTCACCTGGCAGAGATCTTGATGTGAGCATTAAGGGACTCTAGTTACTAGGTACTGGTTTCAGTGGAATCCCAGGAGTTGGAAAAAAAAAAAAAAAGCATTTGCATATATACATACCCTTTAAGAAGGCACAACAATAAATACAGATCATAAGCAGCTACTCAGAATAGGTCAGAATAGAAAAAGCATCTAGGAATGTTTTGGAACGAAGTACCATGATAAAGAAACCCAGCTCTTTAAGGATAAAGGATAAACCATTGTTTTGATTAATTGCGGACTAATTATTATTCACATTCACTAATTATTTCATTATTCACATTGATGACAGAAGTAAAAGGGGAAAAAAGGGTAAATACAAGCATGACAAGCTCAAAGCATATCAGTATTTCATTTGCGTGATCCTTATTTGGTTGGTTACTTCGTAATTACAGCTACAGAATCACCTCCTGAAAACTACCTACAGTTAAAGGTTGTGCTATATGCTTGTGCATTCAAGACTTCCTAAACAAGAGTCCATACCATCTAGAAATTGCTAGTTATCTGGTAATAAAACAATGTAGTGTTACCATTATACCCAGCTATGGAGGCCTGTCACAATATGAAGTATGATGGGATTACTGTTGAAGCTTTAGGGAAGTCATCTATCCACATTAAATAGTAAGTGGGCCAGCGGCAAGTCATTATTCATCTTGACTATAACTGAACCTTTACCAAAGAGATACCAGAATGGAAAGATAGTTTAAATCGCCCATTTGCCTAAAGAAAAATTTTCTTCTAAGTAAAATGGAAAAAGCATAACATTCAACTATAAATGATAAATTTTGGTTACTCCATTGAAGAGGTAAGAGTTAATGCTTCCTTAGATGACTCCCTCTTTTAGAAGCAGCCTAAGCTTAGTTCTAACTTAACCCAAAGCATTATTTACCTTTTTTTATTTTTTGTGCATTTACTTATTTTTAGTACAATTTTAAAAGGTTACACTCCATTTACAGTTATTACAAAACAGTGGCTATATTCCCCGTGTTGTAAAATACAACCTTGTAGCCTATCTTATACCCAATAGTTTGTTCCTTCTGCTTTCTCACATCTTCACTGCCCCTCCCCTTCCTCTCCCCACTGGTAACCACTAGTTTGTTCTCTATATCTGTGATTCTGCTTCTTTTCTGTTATATTCATTACTTTGTTGTATTTTTTAGATTCCATATATAAGTGATACCATACGGTATTAGTCCTTCTTATCTGACTCCTTTCACTTAGCATACTGCCTTCCAAGTCCATCTACTGTTGCCAACGCATTATTTAAATTTCACCATAGTGGAAGATTTATATAAGATACGATAAGTAACTTATTTTTATTATAGCACTTATAATTTAAAAAGTATCAGTTCCTATTATTGACTGCCTGTGACCCAGATGTAACCTAGACAATTGATTTATGTTTACCTACCTGCTTGGTCACGGCCATTACAATTTTTGGTAGTTTTGACCAATATGCAGTATGTGGCCACGTGACCCTGAGCAACCGATGTCATCGGCACCCGCCCCGCATTTCCTCTTCTGTAGAACAAGGAAATTTGTCCCTCGCAATTCTCAAATTCTGCGTGTTTACGTTGATTGACTTGTTTGTCCTAGCTGTGTGGAATTGAAGATTCTTAAAGAGATCTTTAGAAAACATGCAAAAAAGAATGGTCCTTGCCAGGAAGCTAGTAGTCCATTAGGGCTAATTCTCATTCTAGAACTGAAGAAATTTGAGGAAGAAATACAGAGAGAAGATTTTTATTCTTTTGCTGGTTCTTCAAGGCACATTATTTTTCCCTTAGGCTAGAATGATAGGATCATACGGACAGTCATTTAACTTGGTTCATAACTGTAAGTAATGTAATTAATCTGACTATAACCAAACTTGGAATTAGATGGACTGCAAGAGAAAGAATGATAAATGATTGTAAGGAAGAGTTTTCAGTGGTATATACAGTGAATTTGTTATGCAGGAGGTGAAGAGGGTTGTGACCAAAGTGTTCCACGCCCAGAAAATAGGACAGTTGAAACAAACCTGTAGAGATTTCTCTTCATCTTTTCACAGTTAAACATTGTGCCGCAAAGTCGCACAACAGCCTTGCAAGTCAGAAGGAGGGTTTGAGGAATTCTTATAACTTAGCAGACACACCCTTCTTTCCTCCAAAGGTTTACCACAGGCGAGCAGGGAGATCTGAGGCTGCATAACCTCTAAGCCAGGTTCCTAAGCCAGGACATGGAGATGATGTTTTACCTACATTAAGGATGATTAGGAGGATTAAATAACAAAGGCTTTTAGCACTATCTCTACCCACAGGAATCACTCCCTAAATCATACCATGATTATTGTCACTTATCATTTAGAAGAGAATATATACTTTTCCATGTTACTATTATCTACATTAACTTCATAAATTTTGTTTTTCTTGAGTGAGTCCTTGCTTATATGCATGTAAATGCAGTGATTCTGACATTTAAAGTAATGCCATACACTTGCAAACTTCAAAGAAGTAAAGCAATAAATATAGTTATGGCCAAAAATACTCTCTTCTTGAAATGTTCAATAGTTACAGTTTCCATAAAATCGTCTCATTTCCACTTCTGTTTGAAATATAGAAATAGTCTCTTTCTTTCTGGAGGAAGAAAATGGATGGTATGTTTCTTTCTGAATATTTTATTCTTTAGTTATTAAGACATTACTGGGAAAGCACAACTGTTCATTTACTCAGTTAGTGTTCACTGAGCCCCCATGTGCCCAGGTGCATAAATATTTTCCCCTATTAGAAAATTTGATATGACAAGATCGTGATCATTCAACAGGTGTTTATTAAGCACTTACTGTGTGCCAGGTCTTGTGTTTCCAAGAGTTTGCGACACTCGGTGGAAGTGATTTATTTGACACTATTTACCAGTTGATTTTGGGAATCACTGCTTTGTTTGGTGGGGTTCAAGGTAGGTCACTTGCACTCACTGGAGGAGGGTGGGTGCAAGGAGGTCACTTGCACTCGCCAGGTAGGTCACTTGCACTCACTGGAGGAGGAGTGATGCTTCTGTAAATAATAAGATCCCTCATGAGTCAGCAATACATGGTAGTGGTTAGTGGAAAAAATATGAAGCCTTTTACAAGTAATGCTCTTCAGTTAATGCATTTTGCTTTTTGTATTATATCTTGTATCTTATTTTTCAGCCCTTTCCATTTTAACCTGAGTGAGGAATACCCATTTTAAAAGAAACATTGCTTTATCATATCAGAAGGTATACTCAGATGTTTCAGTTATTTACACAGCCTCTGTTACTTTCTGTTGAATCAAAGTCTACAAAAGCTTTGTGTTTTTTGTTCTTTATGCATTGTCAGTACTATTGTTCACTTCTCCTTGGTATAATACTAAACCAGCAGGACATGCAGATTTTATTTAGTTAGACCTTCCTGACTGAAACTCCCACCTAAATCTGACTAACAAAAAGAGAAAAGGACCCATGGGCCCCTGTGTTCCATTATCTTTTTTGTTAATCTTGTGTTGTCTCTCCATTCTTAATACTGCTTGAGTTCTGTTTGTTTCCCAGAGTATTTTAAAGCAAATCCAAGACATATAATTTCACCCATAAATATTAACTGATAAGAGCTTTTAAGATTATGAGTGATAACTTTCTGATTTTATTTTTATTTTATTTTATTTTTTTATTTTTTTTTTGGTACGCGGGCCTCTCACTGCTGTGGCCTCTCCCGTTGCGGAGCACAGGCTCCGGACGCGCAGGCTCAGTGGCCATGGCTCGCGGGCCCAGCCGCTCCGCGGCATGTGGGATCTTCCCAGACCGGGGCACGAACCCGTGTCCCCTGCATCGGCAGGCAGGCTCTCAGCCACTGTGCCACCAGGGAAGCCCTTAAAGATTTTTTTTTTAAACAATTGGTTTGCTCAAATATGGATCCAAAAAAGTTCTGCATGTTACCTTTGATTGTTATGTCTCTCAAGTCACTTTTAATCTAGAGCAGTCCCAGATTTTGATTTCTTACCACTGACATTTTGAAGAAATAAATTCAGCTGTCCTACAGAATGTCCAAAGTTTGGCTTTGTCCCCTATCTTTCCTATAAGCAGGTAGTAAAATCAGATATCTGATGAGATTCAAGCTCAAGGTTTTAGGCCACTGTACTGTAGGTTGTTCTGTGTTCTTCCTATTGCATTGTATCATGTCTGACAGGCCTATTATTGATGATAATACTGAAATTTAATACCCGCCTCCCTTGGTGGAGAAGATGTCAGGAATCCATCTTGGGGGGGCTTTAAGTCACGTAGCTTAATTTTAGTGTTTCAAATCATCAAGTATTTCTCCAAAATCATTTTTTAGTATCATTAGCCTATTAGGAAGATGACATTTTAAAAGGCCTTCTTGTCCTACGACACAACTCCGTCACCTAATATTTTATTTCCAATAAAAATAATTCCTTTTTAAAAATTCATCTATCTAAATGGTCCAACAAACTCTGAAAAATAATTCTCTCAGTGAAAAGGTTTCTTTTTTACCTCAGTGCTATGTTGTTGAAATGTTTATAGTTATAGAGCCCAAAAAGAAAATCTATCCTGATATGGGTTGGTTAATCCAGATGACCTAATTTGTCAGGAGAGGATTCAACAGCCGCCATGTTGCCGAATGGATAAACATTCTCTCTTCAGTGAAGGGAGCACATTCCCAAGAAGGTATTTGGTGCTTAGCAAGAGGAGAGTGGTATAAAAGTTGATGAACAATGAATAAATATAAAATTCTAATGGATAAAAATAATTGCTTAAAGATCTTTATTTCATAAGATTTTGGTTTTCTGTTTGTTCATAGGAAGAAATCTTTCCTGTTTTCCGCTCTGTATGCTGCCTTTATCTTCGGTGGTCGGCACCTAATGAACAAACGGGCGAAGTTTGAACTGAGGAAGCCATTAGTGCTCTGGTCTCTGACCCTTGCAGTCTTCAGGTAGGTTTCTTTGTTTTTTTTTTTTTTTTTTTTCATTTTCCAAATAAAATCCATCCATTTCATCAGACTCCGCTGAAAGAAGCAACAATCGAACATTTTATCATACATCTCATATTTTTGATTATTAAGGGTGTAAAATAAACCCATGTCCAGAGGGAAAGCCTTCATCGCAACCAAACTTACCACACTGTACTCAG